>NC_134408.1:151719418-152086519 GCF_038048845.1 Mixophyes fleayi | reverse complement strand
TAGCAGTGTACTAGCCTGGGGTGGAGGGTGAGGGGTACTAGCAGTGTACTAGCCTGGGGTGGAGGGTGAGGGGGGTGCCAGCAGTGTACTAGCCTGGGGTGGAGGGTGAGGGGTACTAGCAGTGTACTAGCCTGGGGTGGAGGGTGAGGGGGTGCCAGCAGTGTACTAGCCTGGGGTGGAGGGTGAGGTGGTGCCAGCAGTGTACTAGCCTAGGGTGGAGGGTGAGGTGGTGCCAGCAGTGTACTAGCCTGGGGTGGAGGGTGAGGGGGTGCCAGCAGTGTACTAGCCTGGGGTGGAGGGTGAGGTGGTGCCAGCAGTGTACTAGCCTGGGGTGGAGGGTGAGGTGGTGCCAGCAGTGTACTAGCCTGGGGTGGAGGGTGAGGGGGTGCCAGCAGTGTACTAGCCTGGGGTAGAGGGTGAGGGGTGCTAGCAGTGTACTAGCCTGGGGTGGAGGGTGAGGGGGGTGCCAGCAGTGTACTAGCCTGGGGTGGAGGGTGAGGGGGTGCCAGCAGTGTACTAGCCTGGGGTGGAGAGTGAGGGGGTGCCAGCAGTGTACTAGCCTGGGGTGGAGGGTGAGGTGGTGTCAGCAGTGTACTAGCCTGGGGTGGAGGGTGAGGGGCCCTAGCAGTGTACTAGCCTGGGGTGGAGAGTGAGGTGGTGCCAGCAGTGTACTAGCCTGGGGTGGAGGGTGAGGGGTGCCAGCAGTGTACTAGCCTGGGGTGGAGAGTGAGGGGGTGCCAGCAGTGTACTAGCCTGGGGTGGAGGGTGAGGGGGTCCTAGCAGTGTACTAGCCTGGGGTGGAGAGTGAGGTGGTGCCAGCAGTGTACTAGCCTGGGGTGGAGAGTGAGGGGCCCTAGCAGTGTACTAGCCTGGGGTGGAGAGTGAGGGGCCCTAGCAGTGTACTAGCCTGGGGTGGAGAGTGAGGGGCCCTAGCAGTGTACTAGCCTGGGGTGGAGAGTGAGGGGCCCTAGCAGTGTACTAGCCTGGGGTGGAGAGTGAGGGGCCCTAGCAGTGTACTAGCCTGGGGTGGAGGGTGAGGGGGTGCCAGCAGTGTACTAGCCTGGGGTGGAGAGTGAGGGGTCCTAGCAGTGTACTAGCCTGGGGTGGAGAGTGAGGGGCCCTAGCAGTGTACTAGCCTGGGGTGGAGAGTGAGGGGTCCTAGCAGTGTACTAGCCTGGGGTGGAGGGTGAGGGGCCCTAGCAGTGTACTAGCCTGGGGTGGAGAGTGAGGGGCCCTAGCAGTGTACTAGCCTGGGGTGGAGAGTGAGGGGTCCTAGCAGTGTACTAGCCTGGGGTGGAGGGTGAGGGGCCCTAGCAGTGTACTAGCCTGGGGTGGAGAGTGAGGGGCCCTAGCAGTGTACTAGCCTGGGGTGGAGAGTGAGGGGTCCTAGCAGTGTACTAGCCTGGGGTGGAGGGTGAGGGGCCCTAGCAGTGTACTAGCCTGGGGTGGAGAGTGAGGGGCCCTAGCAGTGTACTAGCCTGGGGTGGAGAGTGAGGGGTCCTAGCAGTGTACTAGCCTGGGGTGGAGAGTGAGGGGCCCTAGCAGTGTACTAGCCTGGGGTGGAGAGTGAGGGGTCCTAGCAGTGTACTAGCCTGGGGTGGAGAGTGAGGGGTCCTAGCAGTGTACTAGCCTGGGGTGGAGAGTGAGGGGTCCTAGCAGTGTACTAGCCTGGGGTGGAGAGTGAGGGGTCCTAGCAGTGTACTAGCCTGGGGTGGAGGGTGAGGGGCCCTAGCAGTGTACTAGCCTGGGGTGGAAGGTGAGGGCGGCCTGGTCCCTGAATCAGACCCCGCTGCAGCTAGAAACAATGTGCAAGAAACAGGAGCAGAACATTGTGACCTGTGTGTCCCGTACAATGAGTATACCCACCACAGGGTGCACCGGCTCTCTGCACCACACACACCGGAGCCACGACGTCGCTTAGCAACCACTAACAACTCCAGCCGGGATCAGCGCTAAGCCCAGGCCTCAGACGCTTTGCATGCCGGGAGATCAGAGTTTATGTTAGGGACGATTGCGTAAATTTCTTCGGAACACTAAAGACTGACAGTCTGTTCTTGCTCTGTCTCCTAAGTATGAGCCATTTTGGCGAGGTCCCTATGTCTGGGCTCAAAGTTCTGATATCCGGAACAATGGCCGCCGTGCTGCTGTCACAGGCACAGAACTGGGGACAGTTCCTGCACAGTGGTCGCTACACAACCTTCCTCTAGAAAACACATCGCTGTCAAACTCAGTCTTCTCCCAGCAACAGGCGAGGTGGGCGGAGCTATACACAGACGTGGAGCGTACACCGACGAATCAGCGCGCCCCTTTCTGCATAGCGGCCAATGAGCAGCTGGCCTGAGGCCTGGCTCCGCCCCGCACTAGGTGGCTTACGGTGTAGCCGGCTGTCTGAGGCAGATGGTCGGGGCCGGCGGCGGGCAGGATGAATGGAGCGGCCTGTTCCCTGTTTGACACCAAGGAGCGGGTGCTGAAACTCGGGGAGAGCTTCGAGAAGCAGCCCCGGAGCGGATTCCACACAATCCGATGTGAGGGGGGTGTAGGATGGGGGCTATGGGGGGCTATGGGGTGTATGGGGAGGATTGTGGGGTGTTGTGGGAGGCGGGCTGTAGGGGTTATGGGGTGTAGGAGGAGAGTTATGGGGTGTAGGAGGAGAGTTATGGGGTGATGTAGAATGGGGGTTCTGGGGTGATGTAGAATGGGGGTTCTGGGGTGTAGGAGGAGAGTTATGGGGAGGATTATGGGGTGTTGTAGGAAGAGGGCTATAGGGTTTATGGGCTGGTGTAAGATGGGGGCTATGGG
Source organism: Mixophyes fleayi (assembly GCF_038048845.1). Classification (NCBI taxonomy): domain Eukaryota; kingdom Metazoa; phylum Chordata; class Amphibia; order Anura; family Limnodynastidae; genus Mixophyes; species Mixophyes fleayi. The sequence continues at coordinate 152,083,720 of NC_134408.1, read as the reverse complement.
AGGATTGTGGGGTGGTGTAGGAGGAGGGCTGTAGGGGTTATGGGGCGGTGTAGAATGGGGGTTATGGGGTGTAGGAGGAGAGTTATGGGGTGTAGGATGGGGTTATGGGGTGTAGGAGGAGAGTTATGGGGTGTAGGATGGGGTTATGGGGTGTAGGAGGAGAGTTATGGGATGATGTAGGATGGGGGTTCTGGGGTGATGTAGAATGGGGGTTCTGGGGTGTAGGAGGAGAGTTATGGGGAGGATTATGGGGTGTTGTAGGAAGAGGGCTATAGGGTTTATGGGCTGGTGTAAGTCTATGGGGTGTATGGGGAGGATTGTGGGGTGGTGTAGGAGGAGGGCTGTAGGGGTTATGGGGCGGTGTAGAATGGGGGTTATGGGGTGGGTGTAGGAGGAGAGTTATGGGATGATGTAGAATGGAGGTTATGGGGTGTAGAATGGGGGTTGTAGGATAGGATTTGTGGTGCAGGGTGGAGTTGTAGGACACAGGAGAGTAGTTTAGGATTATAATCTTCACCAGTACCTCTGAGGGGTGATATTGAGGCTGTAGGGTTATTTTTTGGTTGGCATTGTGCTGTGCTATGTAACTTACGGAGGTGGTGGTGATTGGGTAACTGATGCAAAGAGTGGGGGATGACTTTGGCACTGGTGCCAACTGAGTAGTATTGGGGTGGGGGGTTGTTGTTGGCAGTGATACTAGTAGGGTTGGGTCATCTGGCATCAAACCACTCACCTTGCTGGTTTTGGGAAGGGGGTGGGGGGGGGGGGATAAGTAGGGTCAGTTGCTGGTGACAGCTGCAGTGCTTGGGGTTGTGCTGTCTGGGCCACCAGTCACGGGTGTCTGGGGCAGCATGCTTTAGGAGTTGCTGGTATTGGGGCCTCCAGGGTGGGATGCATATCATTAGTCGTGGCCCCTATGGTGTAACTTATTTATTTTTTTTAGATGCCAAAGAAATTGGGGTATTACTATTGGAGTTCTAGTGAAGGTGTAGATGAACAATTATTAGGGGAGTTTGGTGTTAGGTGAAATCTATTAGCAGAAGTTTCCCTATTTTGTATTGCAGATTATACTTAAAGCCTCAATAATTATTAATAGAGTACTGTACCATTAGTACAGTTTGCACATACAAGAATAGTGGGTGCTTCGGGTGTATGTAGTTGGACTTGTATAAGCCACAATCTTAGAAAATGATCCACTGCTTTTTATTGAGCTGCTGTGTGTGACTACTTCTGTAATATCGCATTATGTAATATAGGATAGACTGGTCTCAGGCAGAGTCTGGTTTGTACAATATATTAATAAGTCAGCAGGTTGGTTGCCGGTGACTCTGATAGCTTTGTGTGGTGACTTTTGTGGGACCTTAATGAAGCATTAGATGTTGCAGACGTTGGCCGGTGTTTGTTGAGGTTTCAGGATGAGGTGTCTCAGAATGAACTTTCCACCAGCACATGTTACTGCCAGGAAACAGCTGTGTGCTCTCCGGTTCTGCAGTGCTAAATTAGAAGTGCGTGAACTGCGACTGTCCCCAAAATACCTTAATTGTAGAGAGAACCTAAATCCAGGATGATGCCCCAGCGGCGCTAACTTGCTATAGGCAGCAGGGTTTAATGCACTTTTTTATTACAATGCATAAGTGATACAAGCATGCTTTATATAGTGTGGAAGTGTTTCCTTACATGGGAATGGATGAGTACATTGCTGTTTAAGTTGTGCTGCATGAATAAAGCACCTTAGAGTACACGGACTATTAACACTGACCTAAATCTGTCCTCTCATTATCTGCGCTGAACCAAAATGTAGCATTCAAATTAATTTATTTCAGGTGATTGACAGCTGTCTCTGTGTTTTTAAGCATAGAAACTTTTTAGATCTGCAGTGATTATGTTAACACTTAATGGGGAACTTTGATGCACAGGAAAAAAAAAAGGTGCTCTAACTCATGGCAAAAAAATCAGATTCTGGGTTATTGCATCTTTTCCCTTTCACCAACGTCTATAAATGCCCCCCACTATGTTTTTAAGGAAATTTGTAATTGTTAGTGAAAATTTATATAAAAATTGATATATTTTAAAAATACATCTTACCAGAAAATTTGTTACTTTAAACTCCAAAAATGGCACGATCTGATGTCTGGGTCTTGCTTGGTTCACGAACAGTCTGTTCTGCTGCTAGTGAGAGATCTGAATTGCTGCCAGATATTAATATTATTGGACGTTGCAGCCAAGCAGATCTAAATTAAATCATTAAAGGCAAAATAACTGAATCTTTATCCTGATCTATTTTTCTATTGTAAATATTAGGTAAATTAGTGTAATAAATATATAAACAGACTTTTATATTATTATTTTTATTTATATGGCGCCACAAAGGGTCCGCAGCGTCGTACATAGGAGAGACCAGAACACGGCGTACAGGGAAGTACAAAAAGTAAAACAAAGTGCAAATGAATTGACAGGTAGACCGGGCAGAGAGGTATGAGAGAATAAAGAATGGCTGGGAGCCAGAAAGGGGAAGGAAGAGAGGTGGGGAGTGGACTACAGTAGGATGGGCCTGGACCCAGGAGTGTGGGCCCAAGTAGCAGGACCAGAGCCAGTAATGGAGGAGATCGAGGCAGGAACCCAGAGTAGAGGTTGAGGAATAACGCTGGGGTGACGGAAGCAACAGGAAGGTGACGGGAGGAGGACACAAGTAACGGAGGGCCCTGCTCGTGGGAGCTTACAATCTAGAGGAGGGAGCCTAAAGAAAAAATACCAGGGGGTTTTGGGGTGAGGCGACTGGAAATCTGAATGTAGAGTAAAGAACAAGGGCCGTTGAAATGAGGAGGGGAAGACAGGGTGAGATCTGGGGGACTCCAGCGGGAAGTGGAGAAGATGGGGAGGAGGAGCCTGAGGTATAAACAAAGATAAAGTGGTTAGAGAGATAGGAGGTGACCCAAGAGAGTGCGGTGTCGGAAAGGCTGATGGAGTGAAGGGTGATCTACTGCATCAAAGGCTGCAGAGAGGTCCAAGAGGATGAGCAGGTCATTGGTTACTTTGGTCAGGGCGGTTACAGTGGATTGTAGGGGGCAGAATCCAGATTGAAGAGGATCGAGGAATTTAAAGGCTGAAAGGGATGGGGTGATAGTTGGAAAGGGAGGTGGGGGCAAGATTTGTCTTTGTTTGTTTTTTAGAATAGGTGACACCCAAGCGTTTTTGAAGGATGAAGAGAAGATACCAGCGGAGAGAGATAAGTTGACTAGGTGGCAAGGTGGGAGCAGGTTGTAGGCAAGAGGGTTCCAAGGACATGGGAGGGAATAGGATCGGGGGGGTGGGTAACAGGAGTAGAGAGAGGACTTCATTATCTGAGGTGAGGTGGAAGGAGCACAAAGGATGATGGCTGAAGGGCAAGGTGTGTGGGGGGGGGGGGTTATGAGGGATATGGGAGGAGTAGATTTCATCTCTGGTGGTTTTGAATTTGGAGGTGAGGAAATTGGCAAATTGAAAGTCAGTGGTAGTGATACGGGGGGGGGGGGAGGGTAAGGAGTCGAAAGTGAAGATGAGGCAATGGGTGTTGGAAGACTGAGCTAATATGACGGACTTGAAGAATGATTGTTTGGTTAGGGAGAGGGCCGAGCTGTTGGAGGAGACAATGGACTTGAAGTGAAAAGAATTTTCCAGGGAACGAGATTTTCTTCAGTGACGTTGGAAAGTGCGTGAACGTTTTTTGAGGAAGCCGTGTGTGAGCTTAGAGTCCCAGGGTTGGGGGTTGAAACAGCGGTGGTGGGGGCAGGTGGTGTCTAGGACCGAAGAGAGGGAGTGGTTTGTAAAGTGAGGTCACCAGGTGGGGACAGGTCACGGTGGTTAAGGGGAAGCGGAGAGTTTCAAGGGAGGAGGATAAGATGGTGGTGTCGAGGGTGTCTTGTGATGCCGAGTGAGAGTGTGTTTAGGGGAGTGGGAGGTGAGGAGATGATGGTCAGACAAATGTTACTAGCCGTATCGGTAGAACGTGTCTTCCACTCGATTACCATTGTTTCTGTGTCGATCATAAACCCCTTATTAGATCCCCAACCCCCCTTTTCTGGTTATTCATGTGCGATAATCCTCTTGGAAAACAATAACTTGTGGCTGTTGTCGGACGTGAAATTATTGGTGGTGGGGGGGGGGGGGGGTATTTATGACAGTGTCCCAAAAGGTCAGTGGTCATCTGTACCCCACTGGTTTAAGCACAATTCAGTGGAGGCCATTCCTGCTGAGCTTGTGTTCAGTGCTCCTGTCAGATAAGTGCTGGGGGAAATGTAATTTTCGAACGCAATCCCCCCATAGTTTACCATGTAATTGGAACTCTCTCCCCTTTCATCTTATTTGTGGAAGGTTCAGAATTAATATTTATTATAAAATGTGTTTCTTTTCCACTAGATGATTTCAAGCCGGCCTCCATCGATACGTCCTGTGAAGGGGACCTGGAAGTGGGGAAAGGGGAACAGGTGACGATTACTCTGCCGAATCTTGAGGTGAGTGTTGTGTCTTTAGTTGTCGTGTTTTCCGCGTTGCTCGTTCGTTCGGTTCAGTAGTCAGCGGTATATGACTGGGATATTTAAATCCAAAATTAATCCTTTGTCCACTGTCTTTACTGTGATCAGGAATGTGCGGTTTAATATTTATTTAGCAATAAACCTGTGTGCTCAGACTTCCTATCTGTACAATATAACATGCACACGTGGCTGTATAACTGGGAGAGTTTCCTATTTATAAACCATTGTTCTTTATTTGGTACAAACTTGTGACAAGTGTTATCCCTTCCCTTGCAGGGATCCACCACTCCTGTGACAGTATTTAAAGGGTCGAAGCGACCCTACCTGAGGGAATGTATTCTGATAGTGAATCATGACACGGGCGAGTGTCGGCTGGAGAAGCTTAGCAGTAATATCAGTGTGAAGAAGACCAGGTACGTTGTGGATTATCTGCTCCAGGACGACACGTCATCACTTTCAGCACATTGGCTCTGAATAACTGAGATATTCGGCCCACAGGGCAGCCCACACCTGAGCATAGGTTATTCCACATCCTATTTTCCTCTTCCCTAGAGCTGAAGGAAGCAGCAAGATACAGTCCCGTATTGAACAGCAGCAACAACAGATGCGAACTGCAACCAAAACTCCAACAAGTGGCAAGAGCCCCCCACCCCTGGGAAAGCTGTCTCCCACCTCCCCCATGGATGACATCGAGAAGGGTCTGTGTTTATAGTAATGACCGTTGCTGTGTCTCCCCTTGTACAGCTGTGCACTTGTGTTTATTAACCCCTTCAGGGCTACTGTGCCCATTACCCACCATCTTGGTTGGCACCAGCAGATTCTGATACTGTTGACAGATTTCTCTATTTATTATTCAGAATGTTTTCGCTATTAGAACCTCGGAGCGTCTGTTTTTCTGTCCTTGTGGAGACATCGCACAAGTTCTAAGCTGCAGAATATAACAGTACATGATAGGTGCCCACCATTTATAACGGTGTCCGCGTCTGTTTGTCTCGGCAGAGCTCATGGCAGAGGCCAGTGTTATTGACCAGATGAGCAGCTCGGACAGCTCATCCGAATCTAAGAGCTCCTCCTCCAGCAGCGGCGACAGCTCCAGCGAGTCCGAGGACGAGGGGAGCAAATCCTCCCACCCGCCATCCATGCCACAGCTGCACCAATCCTCTTCCAGCATGGAGAGCGGGCACACCAAGGCTCAGAACAATGGAGGCCAACTGATGAGTACACTGAGTGAGTGTTTTACAAGCTACCGACCCCGCGTTCTGCAGATGTCCACGACTCCGACTCCGTCACCTCATAAGTCTGACCTTGTGGTGTTTTGGTTTTTGTTTTACTTTTTTGGGTAGTACACGAGTCTTTCTGGTTGTACAATTAAAGCCTGCTGGCATTAGCCAATGACAGTCATGTGGCCGGGTGCCTTATACTCGTTCCCCCTGAAGCAGTGAGGGGATATCAGATACACTGTACTAGAGTCTATATTTATGATTGTAGTTTGTTTGTTTTTTTGAGAAAATTGGGGGGGGGGGGGGGGGGGAGATAAGTGGACTTTGCACTAAGCACCCCCCATAAAATAAAGGATCTAAGTTTAAATTATATAGGATAATTTGGTTGCCTTGTCCCGTTTATAGGTGCAGATATTGGGACAATGTTAGCGGATTCTGTGCAAGGCTTGTGTCACTGAGATGTGTTATTACTATAAGACTGCAGAGTCGTCCTCTGTATTACACAACGTGTTCCGTGATGATAACACAGACTAGGTGTTACACCCATGTGACTCTTATGTCTGTGTCACCATTTCTCCTTCTACCCAAGAAACTTGCAGTTTGTTTTATGTTTTGTTGCTGTTTGGGACAACAAGGGATATATTCTTGTAGCCTAATAATTAGCTGCTTATTTATGTCTGTTGGTGAATGGAAAAACAGACAAAAATCATAAATTGTTCCATCATTTTTCCCATATCGGAGCGATGCCAAAAATATACATAGAAAATAGTTCTACTGAAAACAGGGATGTGTCTTATAATGTACTAGAGATGGAAACGGGAATGTGTTTTATAATGTACTAGGGATGGAAATGGGAATGTGTTTTATTATAAATATATATATATATATATATATATATATATATATATATATATATATATATATATATATATATATATATATGGCAGCACGGTGGCGTAGTGGTTAGCACTTCTGCCTTACATAACTGGGGTCATGAGTTCAATTCCTGACCATGGTCTTATCTGTGAGGAGTTTGTATGTTCTCCCCGTGTTTGCGTGGGTTTCCTCCCACACTCCAATGGGGCAGGGACTGATGTGAGTGAGTTCTCTGTACAGCGCTGCGGAATTAGTGGCGCTATATAAATAAATGATGATGATGATAATGTACTCGGGGATGGAAACAGGGAATGTGTTTTATAATGTACTAGGGATGGAAACAGGGATGTGTTGTCTCTGCTTATTCATTTGTGATTGGCTGAGCGTATAGGATGTGATACTGCAACAAAACTAGTGAATACTTTAACCTGGACCTTTTTGTCTGTCAAAACATGTTATTGTAAACCTATAAGAAATGATACTTTCTCTGTACGGTTCCATGGGTGGCGATGGGCTGTACTGATGCGATCCCTGTCTTTTTGTTTCAGGGAACGATCTCCAGTTGAGCGAGTCTGGAAGTGACAGTGACGACTGAAACCTGGAGCGATCTGTTTACTGTCCTGTTCCACGTACTATTGATTCAGTATTTGTTTTGCACTAGATCTTCTTATTGACTGAGGTGAATGATTTGCTAAAATATCTGATCTAGCTATTGATTAGCATCTCGGGGCAGTCACTGCCCCTACGTCAGCTGCCTTGTACCCTCACTGCCTCTATCTACTTGAACTTTCAGGATGACCAAGTTGCTACACTTTATTTTTTGACTTGTTTCATTGACCGTTCTAAAGCAATACAACCTGAATAAAGGTGACATCACTGATACTCTGCATCCTTACACTATGCAAAGATATTGCTGTATTGTGTGAAGAGGAAAGAGATCCAAGTCCACCAACCCTTTAGGAGAATCAGGATAACCTCTATTAACGTCCTCGGTCAAGCAATGATTTTATTCATAATTTTAAGCCAGAAATGTATTTGGATCTCCGGCTGTTTTTCTGTATAGTGCAATAATCATTTCAGCAGAAAAAGGATAATGGGGTTTTTCAGCCGTTTCTTATATAAATGCACCACAATTGCCTTTACGGTGTCTGCCGAGTGCAGAAGACTGGTAGCCAGGGACCAGCAACGTTACCATTATATGGAGACTGAGCAACTTGTCAAGTTTAATATAGAACAAACCTTCCCAGATCTATTCCTCTGAGCATACAGGCCAGGAGAGGGATTCCCCTGTTTAAGCACAGATGTTGATCACTATTTAAGTGGTTATGATTTGAGCTTCCTGGGTTTAAGCCAAGAAAGACTTAAGATCTGGCCTGCATGTGGCCACAACTAAGATCTAATGACCTAGACGGATTCTGACGTAGATTTCGTATGATGGATAATCCTGATCCTATCACTGCAAGATCAAGAATATTAATCATGATCGATTAGTAAAAGGAAGGGGTCTTGTAAGCGTGTTTATGGTAACCCTTTCTCTTTGTGTTAGATCTGGGGATGTGTAGAGTGCAAGCTCTTGGGAGACAAGCTGGGAAAGAGAATAAATCTCGCATTGTTTCCTTCCTCTTATGGCCCTATGAGGTCCTGACATGTTTGGTATCTTCTGGTGCAGCCCATATAAAGCTTTAGAATTCGGTTATATACAATGTGAAGTATTTGAGGCTTTATAACATTACTACAGGAAAGTATTAAGTACTTAGATTATATAAGACGATGCCTCTGCTGTTAGTTCATCATATTACTCAGTGATCTATTATTCCTGACTAGTGGCAATTGGAGGCTGGTTATTCTCTAAGTCTGGGGTCTTCAGCCATTTACATGCTGGTATTTAATGTACACGGATGGAGCAAATCTACATCATGAAATCTGTCGGTGTCTGTTTATGATTATTGGGCACAAAAAGCTGAATATTAATAACTAAAACTTTGGGTCATTAGTTTTTATGTCTGAACTCCAAAGAACCATTTAATTCAACCCCTGTTAGTCCCTCAGGTCCAAACTGTGCCTAACTGTCGCTCTGTGTCCCCCAGGGTAACCCCCCCCCACCCCCTCTGGGCTGTGCAGGTTATTTTATTGGTTAATTATTTATATAAATGCCAACATCTTCTGTAGCGCTGTACAGGGCACGTGGTACTCACAGGGCGTTATAACCAGAACATGAGCTAATAGGAGTCATCATCCTGCTCCGTGCGCTTTACTATCAGTTTGTTTTATTCATTTAACATTATCTTCTGCAGGAACGTTTCAGGTGCGGACATAAATAAATACAATATTTAAGATTTACATGTTGGACTCTGTGGGTTTATATTCCATATATTGTGTTATGTTTCCTATCAGTGTGTTTTACCGAACAGCACCCTGTGACTGTATATATATTTCTCTCTCATCCTATCTGGGGGACACTGCTACCATGGGTTGTGAGAGTGGAGGTAGAGTTGGCACTTAACAGATTAACTTTGTTAATGTATCAAAGCTGACAACCCCCCTCCCCTCTGTAACCCCCTGTAGCCTCTCCAGTCTTAGGTAAGTGCTATTAGTTATTTTATCGCTTACCAATAAATATTGTCTGCTGCGATTGTTGTGGTTCCAACTTGCAATGCGATATATTGGCACAAGCAAAAGAATAATAATTCAATAATAAAAGTACAGCCAATTACATACGCGAGCGCTCTGGATCCAGCTTACAGTCATTCAATCCTGAAGTCTGTGGTCAAAAGACTGACTGTTGGCCCCAGTGCCCTGCTTATATACAGTTAGTGATACAGTGAAAACAATACAGATGATTTGGCATGTTGCCATAGGTTCAGGCTGGTCCAGTGTAATAAAGGTCATTGGCCAGTTCAAATGATGCCCTCCAAGGGTGGGGGTCAGCTCTCCAAAAGATTCATACTAATCTTCCTGCCGAAAGCTGGTTCAAACTGGTCTATGTACATTACACACACAATACCATTCTGATCATTTGTTCCCTATAATCTATATCTTGCATGCGCAAGGTGCGATCCATTGGGCGATTTGAACCGGACGTCTGCGGGTAAATAGGGGAGTAGAATGATCCTAGACATGATATGTTTCCTGTATCCTGAACGTTAGCTCTCTCTAAAGTGTGTATAACATTATAATATTTAACCATAAACTCTGCTACATTTGGTCATAAAAAGCTGTGTTGGAACTATTTTTAATATGAACTAATAACAAGTGTGTGTTTGTGTAAATGCGTGTGCGTCATTTATCGTGTGATTGCGTCATAACAAGTGGCGTACTGATCGCAAATGCACGGTAAAACAATATTAATCAGTTTGATTTACTTCATCCAATTATTTGACTTCGACAGTGCCCAAGGGAGTTGGGCTTACTGTTAATGACAGGATGAAATATTCATTTTTAAATTTTTTTCTACTAACTTTTAACTTGCAGCAGTGTGTTCTGTTATACAGACCACTTATTAGACCGTGAGAGCCGGACGGCTCTCGCTAACATCAGAAATTGTATTTTATTTTCTCTCTTAAAAACTACTTGGTGCTGACAAGCAGCTTATAGCCTCTGCCACGCTGATTTAAAACCAATATACTGGCGCTGTCAGAAACGGCAAAGAGTGACACTAATCGGAACGCCAGGGACTGCCATATTAGAAGATACCAAGTCCCCTCCTCAGCAAAGGAAGGTACTTGTTCCTCCAGAAAAACGTCCACCAGGAATCTGCTATTAGCATCTGCTGCATAATATAGATGTAGCAGATTGCCTTGTGAGCAGCAGAAAACTCGAGAGGTGCAGTTTTCCTGCCCCCCTCCCCCCCTACAGTCTGAATCAGGTGAGATATTCCAAGGGCGCCAAATCTGCCCGGGAAAACACAGCAGCAGACGCTCTCTGGGACACTGAGTTGCTGACAGACCTCTCCTGCTCTATAAGATATCTTGGCCTGATTGGAAGGCTTAGTTCCATTTTTTTTCCTGCATCTCTATATCATAGATAGGGGAATATTGAAATTAATAAAATCTAGAATACTAATTGCATAACAAATAGCTTTAGTAGGGGATACTAATTGTTGATTCTGTCATAGATTAGTTAGTATCTCTGTGGGTGATTGCCTGTATTCATTCATTTACTGTTACACTGTTCTCTTAAAAGAAAGGTCTGATAAGGGAAAGGCACCTTGGGCAAAATATTACATCTGTTCCAAGTGTAAGAATAAGTTACCAATGGGACTACAGGACCCGGGGGCGCCTTGTGCTGACTGCAGTGGGGGTACCCTGGCCGTGCAGGCTCAGGTTGGCACCAGCATGTGCAAAATCCCTGACACGGTGGGTTGAGACATTGGTTAAGCTGCTATCTAAACCCACAGAGATTTCAGCCGTTGCAGCAGTTCTGCCCTTTACCTCAGGAGCAATTGACCCCCTAGTAACAGACGGGACTACGGGGACTGCTGAGTCCACAGATTTGGGACAGGCTAGAGCTCCGTCTGTCCTCACCTCACAAGACCTTCCTACAGGAGAACCAACTTGGTCGGCTTCCCTAGTTAGAGGACTTGATAAGTTGAACCGGTTCTTGTATGTACCAAGACCTTTACCCAAAAATAAGAGACACTGATCCACTAACCCCCTTCTGACCCCCTCTGATTCGGAGGGATCACCAGAAGAAGAGGGTGAGCTGATAGAAAACTCTGATTTTACACAGGTCATAGACCCCGAAGAGTCTTCCAGATATCGGTATTGACCACCTGGTGGTAGCTGATCGTCAGACATTAGGTATTCTGGATCTAGAAGAGACTAGAACATCAAATCAAAGTCTTCAAAAAAGCTAGGAACTGTGTGATCCGCTTTCCTCCATCAGTAGAATTGAAGGAAATGGCGGAAGCATCCTGGAAACAACCAGATATGAAATGTACTGTTTCGCGAAGGTATCTGGCTTTATATCCATTACAGAAAGAGGATATCAATCAATGGTAACAGGTTCCAAGGGTTGATTCACCGGTGGCACGCTTAGCACGAAACACAACACTCCCTATCCCAGGGACAGCCACCCTGCAGGATAATACTGACTGCAAAATATTTTTATTTTTTAAAGTCTATCTACACTGCGGCAGGTACGTCAATAAGACCTATGTTTTCACCGGCATGAGTTGCCAGGGCTATGGAAACGTAGGCTGACCAATTAACAGCAGGTCTGCAAAATTCTGAATTACTTCCCCTTGCCCTGCATCTCGAGGAGGCTTTGGGATACTTATACGTGGCAACCCAGAATGCAGCCTCCATTTCTTCATCAGTAGCGGCCAAGGAGAACCTTATGGCTCAGGTGCTGGGATGCAGACATGGAATCAAAAAAGTCGTTTGAATACCTCCCTTATTCTGTGGGAGTGTTATTCGGACCTGAACTGGACAGCATAATTTGCCAGGCCACAGGAGCCAAAAGCAGCTTCCTTCCTGTAAATGTTGCAAAACCTAGGACACCGAGGTTTGGTTAATTTCGGTAGTCCTTTCGAGGGGGCTCTGCTGGCCGGGCCCAGACACACAGACCGAGAACTTCGACCTCTAGAGGACCCTCGTATAGAGGTAGGTCTTCCTTCTCCATGACACGTCCATCTCCCAAGCTTTCAGAAAAGCAGTATATTTGGCGGTCTTCCTCCTCTCCTTACGACTGTGGGAGTGGGTGGACGTCTGCTGCTGTTCAGAGATCAGTGGGCAGCGTCCTCAGAAGACCATTTGGATTCGGGGGATCATGACTAGAGGATACATGATGGATCTATCAGGTCCGGCTCCTTGACGGTTCTACGCAATCCACTTACCCCATGAAACTCAAAAGAGGCGATGCTTACATGTGTTGCCTCTCTACTTTCCGCCGGAGTCATCCGCCAGGTTCCGGAACACTAAAGAGACAGGTTCTATTCTAATCTCTTTTTGGTCCCAAAGCTGGACGGCTCATTCTGGCCTGTGCTAAATCTAAAGCAGTTAAATTGTCTCGCCTAAGGGTGATCAGGTTTTGAATGGAATCCCTCAGGTCAGTCATCTATAGATTGGCACCAGATCCATTCATGGCATCTATAGACATCAAAGATGCCTACCTTCACATACCAATCTGGAAGGCTGGACAGGCCCTTCTCAGATTTGCAGTGGGACCGTCTCACTACCTACCAATTCAGAGCTCTCCCATTTGGCCTTTCAACCGAACCAAGAGTATTTACAAAAGTAATGGAAGCCTGTCTTCATGCCAGAGGAGTGCAAATAGTGCTCTATCTGGACGATCTGCTCATAAAAGCCTCCTCAGCTCTCCTGCTGAATTGGCACCTGGTCCTCACTATCAGGACCCTGGAGATGCACGGATTGCTCATAAATCAAGAATAGTAACAATTGATTCCATGCCAGAAAATGACCTTTCTGGGACTAAGCATGGACACCAACAAACAAAAGGTTTTCCTTCCGGAGGACAAGTCTCAATCCCTGAGGAATTTGACAGCTCAGGGTATGGCTGTAGACCGTTGGTCCACTTGTCAATGCGTCTATTGGGAAAGATTGTATCGACTTTCGAGACCATTCCTTATGCTCGGCTGCACTCGCGCTTCTTCCAATGGGACCTCTTGAGGAAGTGGTCAGGGTCCCACCTAGGATTGGAGAGACAGCTGATGCAATTGTCACCAGAGGCTAAGGCTTCTCTCAGATGGTGGACAGTCCAGGACAATTTAACAGTGGGAAGCTCCTTTGCCTCATGGTTCTGGATCTTCGTAACCACAGACACCAGTCTGACAGGATGGGGGGCTGTGGTACTTCAGTTATGGCTCCAGGAACTCTGGACTGTTCGGGATGCTTCTCTCCCTATCAACATTCTTGAGTTAAAAGCCATGCTAATGGCCATAAAGAGAGCCCAGGCGATACTTCACGAACACCCAGTCCGTCTGCAGTCCGACAATGCGACGGCAGTGTCTTGTGTAAACAGACAGGGGGGCACCAGGATCGCAGGAGTAATGAAGGTGGCTGCTTAGATATTGACCTGGGCAGAGAACCATGTTCCCGCTATATTGGCAATAATTATCCCAGGAATCCAAAACTGGGAAGCAGACTTTCTCAGCCAACATTCGATATTTCCGGGAGAATGGTCGCTCCATCCGGAGGTCTTTCAGTCTCTGATCCTATGATGGGGGATTCCAGACCTGGACTTAATGGCATCACGTCACAACAGGAAGGTGCCTCAGTTTTGCTCTTGAGCAAGAGACCCTTTGGTGGTGGCCATCAACGTAATGACGATGCCATGGGACTTCAGGTTCGGATACCTGTTTCCTCCCATCCCTATGATTCCCAGAGTCCTTCGACAAGTGAAGCAAGGGGGACGCCCAGTCATGCTAATTGCTACCCCTTGGCCAAGGCAAGTTTGGTACACAGAAATTATGGTGCAAGCGGTAGGTCCGGGTGTGAAATTACCTCTTCGAGAAGATTTTCAGCAAAGACCATTCGCACATCAGGAATTGCATCGGCACAATTTAACGGCATGGCTGTTTAGGTCAGCCTGTGGAGGTCCAAAGGGTTCTCTACACGAGTAGTGAGCACCCTCCTGTGGACTAGAAAAACAGCTTTGGCACGTATTTACCTCCGCATCTGGAAAATCTGCATCAGATGGTGTGAAAACCAAACATGCCACACGGCTGCCTTTCGTCTTCCACGGATTCAGGATTTTCTCCACGATGGCTTGGAGGTGGGCCTCTAGGCTCTTTTGAAAGTACATATATCGACCCTTTCGGTATATTTTCATCTCCGACTGGCAGACATGCCGGATGTCAGGACCTTCTTGCAAGGAGTCCTACATATCCAGCTTCCATGTGTTCCTCCAACGGCCCCCTGGGATTTTAATCTGGTGCTAAATATGCTTCAAGGGCCTCCTTTCGAACCATTACGTACCGCAGAATTAAGGTTCTTGACTATGAAGGTTGTATTTCTACTAGCTATTGCATAGGCTCGTGGTGTGTCAGAATTGGGTGCTCTCTCGTCGTGAACCATATCTTATCTGTCGCGATGATGGGGCGATTTTCAGAAAAGTTTCTGCTTTCCTACCAAAGGTGGTGTCCAGCTTTCATGTGAACCAAGAAATAGTGGTTCCGGTTTTTAGGAGTGACCCACAGTCTTCAAGGACAGGTTCCATGGAGTCTCTGGATGTGGTCAGGGCTCTAAGAATTTATGTAAGGGGGACATCTTAGATTCTCCACACTAATTCGTTATTTGTTTTGTTTGACTCCTCAAAATGAGGATGGCCGGCCTCTAAGCAATCGATTGCTAGGTGGCTTACTTCTACTATTAAGCAGGCTTATGTCAGTGTTTAACAGATCTGTGCCAGATTGTATTGTATCCCATTCTACCCGTTTAGTGGGGGCGTCCTGGGCAGCACGAAATGGGGCCTCAGCTGACCAGTTGTGCAGAGCAGCCATGTGGGCCTCGGTCCATACGTTTACCATATTTTATCAATTCAGCGTATTTGCGTCAGGAGACGATGCGTTTGTCAGTAGTGCTCTACGTGCCGGACTGTCAGAGAGGTCCCTTGTGAAGGGTCTGATGTGGCTGCATAAACTCGTATTGATGTTAATTTATGACGCTGCAGCCACCGTATAAGTCACGTCTGGGAGTAGAGCAATGTGTGTGGGGTGAACAGGGAGGAGCAGCTCTTGTTATTAAGTGACGGGGAATCCCCAGGGAGCAGTGAGGATGTGCCCTCTGTGTTTATATTTCCAGATGTGCAGGATTGTAAAAAAAAAAAAAAATTCAGGTCCTGTACACTTTTGTTGTTACAAATACAAACATCGTGGACATTCCCGAACGTTGACTTATCTGATACTATTTACTTTGAGGTTTTCAGCAGCCCATAATTTTCTCAGGTTGACAACAGTCTGAGCACTTGCTATGTACCGATGTCTGTACAATCTCCTACATATTACTTTTACCAATATTCTGCCATCTGGTGGAGAAATCTGTCCTGTGCACGCAATATATTTATTGCATTATCTATAATAATAGTCCTGGGCAATGCTTATTACATTTACATCACACACCCAGTCATGGCTGCATGAAAATATGTGGCATATTTATCTGGAGTTGTATTGTGAGCTGCTAGTGCAGTATTCATTTATCATAGTGCAGTGAACGGTCTAACCTGGTACTTGGTGGAGGTTATTTATTAAAAGGAAGTAACTCAAGCCACCAAGTAGTAATAATTGTTTAGTAGAAGTTTGTGTAATGAAAGTAAATGTCTTGTTGATAATGGTTAATACATATTTGTCTCTGTATCATATTGGTAAATAACCTTAAATGTAATAACCAAAAGTGAGTTAAATGATTACAAAAATACTTGTCGGCGCAGGTTAGTGGGGAGACAGAATGTTGTGTAACCAGTGAAATGGATCTTGTTACAATAGTGTTGTCAGATTAACTGTTTAAATCTCACTAACTTGACAGTTTTTCAGTTGCATTTACTGCGATTGCTGTCGTGTGAGAATACATTGTTGTTTATCAACTGGCTTTGGAGAACTTTGCGACAATACCCAATTAAAAAAAGATCAGGCTTACAAGCCCATTCATAATTGCTCGGATGTTCAAGACATCTCATTGTTTTGTTATTTTTTTAAACTCACAGGCGAGGGGGGCGCTTGTCCATTTTTATTTTTTCATTGATTGACGCACTTGACTGGACTTTATAACATAGAGTTCATGGAACCACCTGAGAAGTTTTAGAATGTTGTTTGACCAGAGGAGTTTTGTATTGTTTTGAAAAACAGAGCACATCTTCAACCTTTTATCTTTTGTGAAGTGAGGTGAGAAGTAACATGAATGGAATTGTGTTCTACCCCCTCCTCCAGAGAAGTCCGTAGTGTGGGGGGATTCAGTACAGAACATGTGGGGAGGAGTAGAAACTTACACTTTAACGTTTTAGTTTTGAAAATCCGATCCAGCAATAGATAGTGAGTCCTAGGGACAGGATCAGCATTCTTGAAATCCTGACCTTTATCGATCTGTTACCTGCAAACTTGTGAGAGCCTTATTCTTATTTTTAGAGGGTACATCAAGATTCATTCCAGCGTGAGAAGAATAATAGTACAAACTATCTTGCATAGTAAATCTTTCCCTAAAAGTTTAATGGTAGTTTTAGGACTGTGACGCAAAGTATAATTATCAGGCATAGGCTGGTGGCAGAAATTCCCTTACAATGAATATTTGCATATCCTTTTTATGGTTCTTATTCAGGGGCTAAGCTGATAATTTTAGGGAGGAATGTCTGAACCAAGCTAAAATTCATACACGACTAAGTGAAAAATAAAATTTGAAAAAGAATATTATAACCTCTTCATCTTAGACATGTATAGGGCAGTTGTCCTTTTATTGTCTGGTTCCGTTAATGGGAAAAGATAAAGGTTAAAGATACCATATATTATTCTACTGCTAACTGCGTTCACATTCTCAACTCACAGAGAGGCCTCTCTTTACACAACATGCATTCATCATACCAACATACCTTGTAGAACTATATTTTTTAAATCCTGCATGCAATAAAACTTAATTATTCCAGAAATGAATTTAATAAATATTTCTTAACAAAAGGAAAAATATATTGTGTGTGTGTGTGGTAACAGCTCAAAGAATAAGCTGAACACACAGCACATTAGCATTCAGTATACTAGTCTGATCAGCGCCACCTGGTTTGTATCCCACTTCTAACACCAAGTAATTATGGAAATTAGAATGGGAAAAATACAGCTTAAGCAAGGAGGAATCTGACATACAATGCCACATGTTGTTTAATATAGCTTCCAAGGGTTAAATACCCTTACATGAAAACCTAGTACATAATGACATTTTAGCATGCACAGCAAATATGAACAAACGGTGCAAGCAGAAAGATAACATTAAGGCACAAAACATATAGATTAAAGAGTAACATAATGTTATTCAATTCTTTGGTGGCTTAGTGGTTGGCACTTCTGCCTCACAGCACTGGGGTCATGAGTTTGATTTCTGACCATGGCCTTATCGGTGTGGAGTTTGTATGTTCTCCACATGTTCGGGTGCTCTGGTTTCCTCCCACACCCCAAAATCATGCTAGTAGGCTCATACCCCATTCATACTGCACCAAAATACCGGGTTTTTGCCGGGGCGAGCTCAAACGACCCGGGTCTTGGTGCAGTATGAATGGTACAAGTCAAAAATCCCGGGTCTAAAAACCTGGGTCTTCAACCCAGAAATTTATTGAGGGATAATTCCCGGGTCGGACCCGGGTTGCCTGCACTATGAATGGTGCAACCCGGGTTTTTCAACCCGGGTTGCACAGAAAACAAGCTGATTGGCTGTCTCCCTGTCTCTGGAGGATGATGTCATCGGTGGGAGCCCGTGGAAGATTCGAGAAGGAGTTTAGGAGAAATGGTGGATGGTGGAGTGCAGATCAAATCACCACCCACTTTTGCATCATCTTTATGCGTCAAAAAACCAGTCACCTTTCAATGACATCACCATTTTTCAGCCAATGAAAACTGCTCTGGTGATGACTCCCACAAATTGCCAGGGCACAGACTTGTGCAGTATGAATGGGGTCAACCCGGGAAATTCCCAGGTCCGAGGTGCAGTATGAATGGTGTTTCTGAGCTGGGACGCTCCGAGCCCCGGCAAAAACCCGGCTTGAAAAACCCGGGATATTGCCGGGGCGGCAGTATGAAAGCGTTATAATTGGCTGCTATTGAATTGACCTTAGTTTCGGTCTCTGTTAGGGAATTTAGACTGTAAGCCCCAATGGGGCAGGGACTGATGTGAGTGAGTTCTCTGTACAGCGCTGCGGAATTAGTGGCGCTATTTAAATTGATGATGATGATGATGATATTACTGACACTTGGCAGAACGCTCAGTATAGATCACATCTGATTTTGTGAGACTCATGGTTAAACTAAACACTGCCGTCTTTCTCTTACAGATATAGCCATTCATACACATTTATTCGCTAACAAATAGAACTTTGTTCTATTAACCTTTAAACACTAACCATATATTTTCTGCACTATAATTCCCTTAGCTGCTGCTGAAGGCCTTGTGTCTTCATATACGTACTCGGGGTGGCTTAATATCTGCCTATGGTGCTGGCTCTGAGCTGCATTCACAGATTGTATAATAGAGACCACGATGACAAACCCTGTTTTAATCCTCATAACACTATTTATAAATGCTGCACAGATCACGGACGTAACCAGTATTTCTGGTTTTTATTAAACAGTGTTTGACGGTCCAGTCTCGGGTGTGTTGTGGTTGGATAATGTGAAAATGATGGAGCATTGAATGGAGATGATTTACTCTCAGCCAGTACAAAGGTACAACATATAAATGTTTAATGCACACAGCTCCCTGCGCTGGGCACAATTACAGGTGAAATTGCCATTAAGCTCATTAATTTGAGTTTTATTTACCAGGTTTTCCTTTTAATTGCTTCATGGGGATGTGATTTGTAAAACTACATAAAAGGCTCAAATATTGTGTCATTTGCATAATGCTCGGTAGCCGGGCAATTAACAACCCAGCGCAGACACAAAGGTGCACAATGTTGCGGTACGGGAATCAGAGAGTGCATTAATCATCCTATTTGGTAAAACAAGAAACATTTTAAGCTCTTTCCATTCTGAGACTTCATCTTTTGTCTCATCGTTATTTTTACTATTTAACTCTTCCCTTCCCGCAATGCATGAATTAAAAAAATGCATTATTATTTAAATAAATCATTTTATTCAAAGTTTAAAATGTTGAAATGTTTTTATTTTTATTTTTTTATATATTTCTGCATCTTTTTATTTTTATTATAGAATTATATTTTTAATTAGTGGAGCCCAAATCACAGGGCTGAGTAAACCCTGCAGCAGACTTTTAAGTATAAATTCACATTAAATTTATTATACACAGTGAAAACACCGCAAAGCGAGTAACAACATATATGATGGAGGTAATTATACATTTAGGAGCCAAACAGATTATTATTTTGCAGATGTATTTGTAAATATATTTACTTGTTTTGTAGCCTTTGTAGTTGGGGGGCCTCTAAGAGCGGGATGAGGTCGGTTAAATCACCAACATGTAGATTTTGTGGATGTCTATGTGCATTTATACAACATGTGTAAATACCACTACACAGAGAAGGAACGTTCTCATAACACAAACATAAACATGACTTGTTAGAACAGCAATATACATTATTTACTTTGTAGAACTCTTGTTGAAATAAACAAACTAATGCTAGGTAACGAAATCTAAGTCTTCCCTTTGTAATGCCCAATTAGCCACTAGGGGCAGTGTAGGACTGACATCTAACCCTCTGGTTAGACCAGTGGTTCCCAAACTTTCTCAGTTCGAGGCACCCTTAGGGTCTCCATAATTTTTTCAAGGCACACCTAAGCCAAAATATTTACCAAGAAGTCCCCTCACTATTTGATATAAAAATCAGACCCCAGATCTGTCGAGGCGAGCCAAATACATTACTTACCCCATATACAGAGGGCGATTCACTTTGGCGCAAAGTTTCTCTGGAACATCCACGGAGCAACATTGCGCCGATTCTCTGCTCATTTTTTTCTCGCACCCCAGGGAGGTGCACAGAAAAATGATGGAAGAATCCTACTATAACAGCTGGTAATATGCGCAGCCGGACGGGGCGGTGATGTCCGCACGCCACATCTCCCCCACTGTCTCTCAGAGCGCTATACAGGCCGTGTGATGGCATCATGCACTCTGATTGGTGGATAGTTTCTCCCACTAGTCTGAGAGTAGACAGAGGATGCTGCCCGTCCAATCTGCTTGTGCCCTCCGCCCGAGCCCACCCCTCCCTCTCGGTCCACCCCTGCCTCTGATGAGAGAGTAAGATGGCGGCGCTCAGGTCCTCATTACTACGATGTCCTAAGATTGTGTCTTTGTTACACTGAACATTTATAACACATAAGGTGCGATTAAACCACTATTATAAGCAGCGTATAGTTTCCCTTTCAGGGCAGCATATGAGACACATTTAGGATACAGCTCGGCCGCTGTGTTGTATATCTCCGGTGTGCGCTAAAGGTCACGTGTAAGTGACATCACTGGAGAGGAGCTATGTATCAACATCTGTCCAGGAAATCAATGACAAGTTCACTGATAAATCTCTGGGTGTATTTTTTTGCCCCTGAGTTACTGTATCGATCAGTCCTGCAGCCTCTAAACACACACGGAAATTAGGGGGATTTGTTAAGTGCTGTCTTGGCTTTCAGCCATTACTTTGTTAGTGATTGAACCTTTTAATTGATGATTCCAAAGATTCAGAACAGAGTGTTAACCCTTTCATTGCTCTGGGAGAATCGTGTGAAAGAAGTAATGTAGTGGGCACCCCGACTGAATTTGAATTTGATGGTTCAGGGCGGGTGGAAAATCTGAGGGTGCTCTATGCAACCTGCCACTTGGGTGCCACTGATCCTGTCATACTGGGAGTGTGGCGTTGTGACATCATAGCCCAGCGCTGTGACATCATAGCCCAGCGGTGACACTGAGGAGCAGAAGGTTAGAAGCTACTGGCTGCTGCCCCTAGTCAACATCCCAGGTTCCCCCAATGGCTGTATGGGGTACTGACTGGATGGTGGATGGTCTGTGGACATCTCTCAGTACATCACATTAAATAACGTTATGAAGCATCATAACATTATTTACGCAGCGTGCTGACTGATAGGCGTTGAAGACCAGTTCAGGATCTGGAGGCGTTGAAGTCATTGTGTTCTCCAGCAACTGTCACACGAGCATTTCTCATCGCTCAGCATAACATTCCAGTCCAAGCTTCTGTCAAACTCTTCCATCAACGACGTTACCATAAGGCCTTTAAAGATTCAATTGCTGTCGATGAGGCGTGGTGACATCATCGCGATGTCTTCTGTGCACATTGCCGCCCATTATGGTAGGAATCTCTGCTCATTTTTCTGCACACCTCTATGGGGTGATTCCTGTAAAATCTCTGACACATGGACGCTCCGCAGACACCTTGCGCCCTATTCTCTATTGGATCTCCTTGTATGTTTGCATTGTCTAAAATATACATTATCTACATTTCAGAATGAAACATTGACGTATAAGGTTCTTTCTTCAGCTCCCGCTACTGCAGTTGTAAAATAAGTGGAAAACCCAGAGAAATAGATCATATTAAAAAAAAAAAATACAATGAATGATTTGATTGTAATACACACATACGTTGTAATCCTTAATTCCTAAAATGTTGTACACCAAAGCCAGGACAGTGTTACCTTTCTAAATACAATATAAAACACTGACTTATAGTCTGTACAGTTTCACCATTCTGCAAGCTCTATGGGATCCTGAAGCTCAGCCTCACATGGGATCTGCAATACTGCTTGCTGCCAGTAGAGGGCAGTCTTCCCCTCCATATAGGGTGACCTCAGATATTACTGTAATAAAACGCTGTTCATTACTGAATTGAATTAATTGTCTGTACAACAAGTTCATCTTTGTAAAATTCTTCTCCATTTTCATGTTCATGGGAGTCATTAAGATGAGGACGATCTTTCTTTTGTGGTTTGTTTTAACTATAGACAGATGGTCAATTAGATGAAACTGTACAATGTTATAATTTTTTCTTATATGGGAGCAGCATAAAGCGACATGAACTTATAAATTGAGCTCTCGGGTGCGCTGTGATTTTATTCTGTGAACCAGTCATTTACTACCGGTGGGGAAGCTAAGGTCGGACTAGATTTTTGTGGTATATTCACTTGTATCCTCTTGTAAATGTTTCGTCCTCCTCTCTGCGTCAGTCAGTTTTATGGATGATTTGAAATTACAGTAAAAGTCGCCTGGTTGGAAATATCCCCGGTCCGTAGGATCAGTTGTTTAGCTGAGAGGGCTGGAATTGGACACAAGTTTGGGGGCAGAGGGTTATAAGGGGGGTGGACCAGCTAGAAATCTGGAAAAGTGTAACCGAGCGCTGGCTAATTTCTTGTCTATTTTAACAGCATGATTGAAGTATGTAACTTTTTTTGCATGCAAAAAAACACTGATGTCCATGCAGAAAAATCATTTATAGGTTGCTCCCTGCACCATGCTATATATTAAAAAAAAATCTGTTTTCCAGACCTGTTATAAGCAATACACATAAACTGGCTGCATTTCACCTTTTACTAGTTTACAAATCCAACTTATTATATACAATCAGAGCTGGTGACCTACAGTTTGTATAACCTCCCGCCCCCATATAGTAAATTACCCACAATGCAGAGCTGATGTGTATGTAGTAATCAACTACCCACTTATTATAATATGCAAATATATGAAAATAGAGTTTTAAAATATTTTTTTTCTTTTACATTTCACTTTACAACTTGCTCATGATAACAACATCTGAATATTAGTAACATTGTTACAAACAAGTATAAGAGCAGGAAGGTTTGTTACATGTGGATACATTCTGTACATCAGCCAGTCAGTCATTGATCTCCGAGCAGGATGCTCCTGACTCAGATCCGCACATTAACTACGGTTAAATCACACACTGCGCTGGACAAGGACACAATCATTATACATACAGTAAATCTGCATATTATCCCTGCAGCAGATGAGCTCGTCGCCTGTTGTTATGTACAAGCATCGTCCTCTCTCCTCCATCCTTAGGAAGCAGTTTTTTTGGCACAGATTGTGAATATTGTTTAACAAAGCGGTAATTTCTTAATGAGACCACGTGACTTCCGTGTGGCAGGGTCCTGTCCGCTAATTAGGGTAGATGCCACAGGATGATCAGGATGACATTGCTGGGATTAATGACCCAGGGACAGCCAAAATTAATCTGGAGTTAATGTGAAGCCATTAATTGTAATATCGTCGGATTAATGCTCAGAGAGGACATGAAAGTCCTGGATCTGCACTTTGGGTATTGGCTGGAAATGGGACGTTGCCCAGAGTCTGCTTTCTAGATTGTTGTCTGGGACCTTCACATTAAGGACATTTAGTGTCAGAGCCAAGAAGGATCAAATGTGCCAGAAACATCCTGGAATAACCTCTAAATCCAGCCGAATATCCCCGTTTTCCAGATGAATTTTCCATCCTCATTTATTTGTTCTACAATAGAGACCCTGCGGGGCTGACCAATCAGAGATTCATTAACTCTTTGGCTCCAGGCCCATCAGTCCAGTTCAGGCCCATCAGAGAACCTTATAAAAATAAAATAAAATGCTCCTATATTAAAGAACATGTGCAGCACATTTAATTATGTCTGTCTAGTACATAACTCCCAACGGTCCCAATTTTGTGGGCACCGTATTGTCATCCTGATAGCTGGAACTTTTCTCCTGACTCCAGGGAAATTGGAAGTTGCGTCCTGGCTCATGGATGTAAGTTAGTGCTGTGTGCTCCCATCTCTGGGGTGCTCAGATGTTCCAGGGTGCTTCCAGCGGAGGGGGTGGGGTAGCTGGGGACGGTCTGATGCCTCTGAAGTGAGGACTTTAAGGATGCGGCACACCCCACGGGTGTAGCCACGCCCCCTCTCCCTAGATTCCAGAGGAGTATTATATAGTATTACGCACTTTCCCACACTCCCACTTGCTGCTTTTGCAGATTTCCCAACATTTAAAAATAAAATATCTGGACATTCTGCTGTTGAGCGGATGAATGTCAGCAGGTCCACACAACACAGATCGACGTGTCTTCTAGCACTACAACCCTCATCGTGTCCCGGTTACTGAGGGAGGTTCTCAGTTAGGTCCTTTATTTGCCTTTTCTATACTCACTTTTCCTCCTAAAATCCTGGTCCCGGGAACATCCCCATAAATGTCACTGTCCATCCCCGAAGATCTTCTTGTGCTGAAACACAATAGGGCTGATTTATCAAAGGGCGAAAACCTCAGAGTTGCTGAGACGGATATATTGTCTGCAATGCCAATATATCCTTATTCACTGCAGCCTGGATACTTAGGGGGCTCAGCCTGAGATAACTGTGCCATTTATCTACCAATTAATCTACCAATTTATCTACCATTTCTACCTTTGCTGTTACCAAAATGCCTCATTTTGGCAGCTTCATTTACGTTTCTTAGCAAC
This sequence comes from Mixophyes fleayi, assembly GCF_038048845.1. Taxonomy (NCBI): domain Eukaryota; kingdom Metazoa; phylum Chordata; class Amphibia; order Anura; family Limnodynastidae; genus Mixophyes; species Mixophyes fleayi. The sequence goes on along the minus strand of NC_134408.1, from coordinate 152,059,003 downwards.
TTTAAGAACAGCGCCCCCATGAGGTGATTTTTTCTTCTTCCACTCAATATCTGGGGGTTGCTTCAAACTCTATAGTATCCCTGAATAGATATACATACATAGACACATACATACAGGGCCACCTTAACAACTTTATGGGCCCCCGGGCAATGCAGTGTACCGGGCCCCTAAAAAAAAAAGATATATATATATATATATATATATATAAATAGTGTGTGTGTGTTTGCGTGTAAAAAAAATATATATGTATGTAAAAAAAAACGTGATTATATATATAATCACTTTTTTTTTACATATATATATATATAGGGGCCCCCTTAACTTACCGATCCTTAAGTCCGATCCTCTTCTTTTTTCCGCGCTGCTGAGTCTCTTCTGCCCTCTTTTGGCTGTGGTTGCAGTGAATGCTGGGCGTGACATCATGCCCAGCAATCACAGCACGGAAGAGGGGACCAGGGAGGGAGCCGGATCACCACTGATGTGACCGCAAGGTAAGTATTTTTTTTTTAGGATTCGGACAGGCCCCCCTTGCCTGCAGGGCCCCCGGGCACCTGCCCATCGTGCCCAATGGAAGAGACGGCCCTGCATTCATAGACACATATATAGACATACATATATATGTTACTGCCCTTTATCTCTCCCCGTCAGGTAGACGGCCCATGAGAAACCAGCCCCACTGACCAGCAGAGAGCCCCCTTCCACTGACCAGCAGAGAGCCCCCCTCCCACTGACCAACAGAGAGCCCCCTCCCACTGACTAGCAGAGAGCCCCCCTCCCACTGACCAGTAGAGAGCCCACCTCCCACTGACCAGCAGAGAGCTTCCTCCCACTGACCAGCAGAGAGCCCCCCTCCCACTGACCAGCAGAGAGCCCCCCTCCCACTGACCAGCAGAGACCCCTCCCACTGACTAGCAGAGAGTCCTCCTCCCTCCCACTGACCAGCAGAGAGCCTCCCTCCCACTGACCAGCAGAGAGCCCACCTCCTACTGACCAGTAGAGAGCCCCCCTCCCACTGACCAGCAGAGAGCCCCCTCCCACTGACCAGCAGAGAGCTCCCTCCCACTGACCAGCAGAGAGCCCCCCTCCCACTGACCAGCAGAGAGCCCTCCTTCCACTGACCAGCAGAGACCCCCCTCCCACTGACCAGCAGAGCCCCCTCCCACTGACCAGCAGAGCGCCCCCTCCCACTGACCAGCAGAGCGCCCCCTTCCCACTGAGCAGCAGAGAGCCCCCCTCCCACTGACAAGCAGAGAGCCCCCCTCCCACTGACCAGCAGAGAGTCCTCCTCCCTCCCATTGATCAGCAGAGAGCCCCCCTCCCACTGACCAGCAGAGAGCCCACCTCCTACTGACCAGCAGAGAGCCCCCCTCCCACTGACCAGCAGAGAGTCCTCCTCCCTCTCACTGACCAGCAAAGAGCCCCCCTCCCACTGACCAGCAGAGAGCCCCTCTCCCACTGACCAGCAGAGAGCCCCCCTCCCACTGACCAGCAGAGAGCCCCCCTCCCGCTGACCAGCAGAGAGCCCCTCTCCCGCTGACCAGCAGAGAGCCCCCTCCCACTGACCAGCAGAGAGCCTCCCTCCCACTGACCAGCAGAGAGCCCACCTCCTACTGACCAGCAGAGAGCCCCCCTCCCACTGACCAGTAGAGAGCCCCCTCCCACTGAGCAGCAAAGAGCTCCCTCCCACTGACCAGCAGAGAGCCCCCCTCCCACTGACCAGCAGAGAGCCCCCCTCCCACTGACCAGCAGAGTCCTCATCCCTCCCACTGACCAGCAGAGAGCCCCCCTCCCACTGAGCAGCAGAGAGCCCCTCCTACTGACCAGCAGAGAGCCCACCTCCCACTGACCAGCAGAGAGCCCCTCTCTCACTGATCAGCAGAGAGCCCCCTCCCACTGACCAGCAGAAAGCCCCCCTCCCACTGACCAGCAGAGAGCCCCCTCCCACTGACCAGCAGAAAGCCCCCCTCCCACTGATCAGCAGAGAGCTCCCTTCCCACTGACCAGCAGAGAGCCCCCTCACACTGACCAGCAGAGAGCCCCTCCTACTGACCAGCAGAGAGCCCCTCCTACTGACCAGCAGAGAGCCCCCCTCCCACTGACCAGCAGAGAGCCCCCTCACACTGACCAGCAGAGAGCCCCCTCACACTGACCAGCAGAGAGCCCACCTCCCACTGACCAGCTGAGAGCCCCTCTCCCGCTGACCAGCAGAGAGCCCCCTCACACTGACCAGCAGAGAGCCCCCTCACACTGACCAGCAGAGAGCCCCCTCACACTGACCAGCAGAGAGCCCCCTCACACTGACCAGCAGAGAGCCCCCTCACACTGACCAGCAGAGAGCTCCCTTCCCACTGACCAGCAGAGAGCCCCTCCTACTGACCAGCAGAGAGCCCCCTCACACTGACCAGCAGAGAGTCCTCCTCCCTCCCACTGACCAGCAGAGAGCCCACCTCCTACTGATCAGCAGAGAGCCCCCTCCCACTGACCAGTAGAGAGCCCCCCTCCCACTGACCAGTAGAGAGCCCCCCTCCCACTGACCAGCAGAGAGCCCCCCTCCCACTGAGCAGCAGAGAGCCCTCCTCCCACTGACCAGCAGAGAGCCCCTCTCCCGCTGACCAGCAGAGAGCCCCTCTCCCACTGACCAATAGAGAGCCCCCCTCCCTCCCACTGACCAATAGAGAGCCCCCCTCCCTCCCACTGACCAGCAGAGACCCATCCCACTGACCAGCAGAGCCCCCTCCCACTGACCAGCAGGGAGCCCCCCTCCCACTGACAAACAGAGAGCCCCCCTCCCACACTTTATGCACATGTATCTATAATAACAGAATCAGTCATCCGGCTGCCATAGGAAGGCAAAGGGCAGAATTTTATGTCCAGACATCAGGGAATGATTAATGTAAGAATTATATAATGCAGAACACAGAAATAAATCACATATAAGTATTATATATAGGGACCATTGTATAAAACTGGAATAATCTGAAAATGTTCTTAAAATATCTATACTTAAGATGTAAAATATTTCGGATTTCGTCCTTAATAAGTAGTTTTTTCTTGTCGTTTATTAACAAAATAGATGTTTTTATTGATATTTTTCTATCTTCAGACAAAATAACACATTTTTAATGAGGCACCACCTGTACTGACTCAGTGGGTAAATGTCTGTTAAATGTGTGTTTATAAGCAACATCTCCACTTTTCAAACCCCCAGTTTAGTAAATATACCTCTTGGATGTGAACATGAATAAAAACAGCTTTATTGTGGCATCAATGAAACCACACCCACTTTTTACTCATTAGCATATGAGATGGCGGTAGAGGAGTTATCCAGGAATCCTTACATTCTCTGTCTTCCAGTTCTATCCAGGGCTGCGTTACCATTAGACGCAGGTAGACCTACTCCTAGGTCACCAATGGTTAGAGGGCACCAGACATAATGTCACTCATTCAGTGCTTTATTGCCCCTATAAAGACTCCACATAGAACTTACATAGACCATTTTATGGTGCTCAGATTACACAGAAGGGTGAACTGTTACCTTTCCCGGACAGAAGGTAATAACAATACAATAGACTTCCTAACTCCCACAGGACAGCCCGCTCACCTTATAATAAGGGATGCATATGAGTTGTACAGATTCTGTGGCTGATAGGGAGGAGGTCTATGTCCTCAGTCCTGCCAGATAATCTGCATAAATCAGTGTTATTAAAGGGATGAGTTGTCCTATGTATAGTGTCTGTAGAAATATATTCCCCTACGGAGGCAGAAAGTGGCGGCATCTGTACACAATGCCCTATGTGCTCTCAGGAACTATATAGACTGTGAGTAGAGGACTGAACGGAGACTAAGACACAGGAGGACCTGTAACTATTCATTTGTATCCAAACGATTATCAGATACATTCATTGTACTTACCATCATTATTCAGCTCTGTATAATACATTTCTGTGTTTACCATTAATATAGAACACTTTATGATAGATTTATGTGTTTATTATTAATATTGAACTCTTAATGATACATTTATCACAGTCACCGATATAATTGGAGGCTTTATGACCCTGCAGGGACTTCTGGGGGCCCGTTACTGTAGCACATTAGATGTTACTGTCTGAGATCAGTATGTGTACAAGTTATTAATAGATGTATCCATACACTTCTGTATATATATATATTTATATGAAAAATCTTTTATTTATAAAGCTACATAGCTCTGTATAATCAGGGGCTTATGGCATAAACAAATTACATACAGCGACACGAAACAGAAAGTACAGATGGCCTTGCCCAATAAGCTTACAATCTAAGAGGGTTTGGGGACACCTGATACGTAAGGAAGCAGAATAACGATTGTAGCAGCTGGACGGATAAGTGAGTTATTATTTTATATATTATTATATATATAATTACACGACAGCAGCATTATCAGCCACTAATAATAGAACAGCTCTTGGTGGATTCTGTCTCGGCGCAGCTACCGGTGGAGCGTTATAGGTGACACCAGGTGACAGCGGAAAGTGGTGACATGAAACAAGGAGCAGTCACTGTAGAAACCTTAGAACAGTCGGCTGCTGCCAATCATAACTGTCTGTTACCAGTTATAGTACCGGAACCTCCGCTCTCTTACGGTTGTGGGGACGGCGTTTGCGCTGTACGGGCGCTCGTGTGATTAGCTGACAACTTGTAGTAGCTGTGAATGGCCGCTGTCTGACTTCAGTATCACTCTTGGTGCTGGAAACAGAGCCAGGACGTACGTTACCCATGTGCGGCAACAGCTGCCGCCACCAAGGAGGCCGCCGGGATCACCGGAGGAGGAACAGAGATGGCGACAGGAATGATAACTCGCTGGGTCCAGTAGCTGAACTGAGATGAGATCTTCTATACACCCCCCTCCTGGATGTGATGACTCCTCCGCACCACTTAGCAATTTCCAGCTTCACAAACTGTAAATGATTCTCGATTTGGGAGAAGATTACAGGGGAGGTCAGGCGTAGAGCTGATCTAACCTGCGGCCATCACTAACTGCCGTCCACATGTCAATATATATATATAAATAATCTCAACATGTTGCCTTATGAATTATTGATAGTTGTATCAATTTCCATATAGGGATCTTACACGTTCATTGTGTATCCAACACATTTCCCATAGACTGTAAGTTTGCGAGCGGGGCCTTCTCACCTCTTTTCTGGGCAATTAAATTGCCTGCGCACTATTACCGTTATTACGGTAGTTTCAACACTGGATTTTTGCTCTCAGCTCCCTGAGCTCCCTGAGCTGCAAGTAGAAAACCGGGTAAAATTCACCGTAATAACGGTAGTAGCATTAACGCTCTGTTAATCTGGGGGGAATATTCCCCCCAAGTCTGTTTTACCCAGTATTGTTTATTGCTGTGTTTGTCCCCAATTGTTAGGCGCTACGGAATGTGTTGGCGCTATATAAAAAATGTTGATGATTATGATGATTTTTATATCAGCACAAGCATGTATACCACAGGCATAATGATCAGTTTTATTTGTCTATTTATTAGCTCCCACTGGCTCTGATATAATAATATGTTTTACTGTCATATTGATACCACTGTGAGGACAGGAAGTCTCAAACTCTGGTTTTATCAGCTCTGTTGGTTGTGATATATTGTAACTCCAATAAAGGACTTTTTTCCCCATTTTGTCCTTCCTAAAAGTCGCAGCAGATGTCAGTGTATTTTCGCGGTTAATAAGGACGTACAGAGCAGTCTGCCTCCACCACTCCGGCTTTGTGAAAATTAATTAAAGACTCGTTACAAATGTTCTTTTCCTCAGTGAACTTGATGTGTTTCAAGGACATCAGCGTAGTAATATATAGAGATTGTCGCTCTGAGCACTGACTGCCGCTGTCGGTGACATAAGTACCCGGGGTAAGAGCTACGCAATGTATAACGCTTATTCACAAACAGATCAGGGAATGATGACTTTTACAATCCATTATCCAATAACATAAAGATTATGGAAAATTTAAATATAACTCACTAAAAGGATGAATGTCTTGCTGTATAGCGCTGTACCTTTTCCATTTTCTAATTAGATTGTAAGCTCTTCAGGATAGGTGTATACTTTACTCATATGTCCTTTGGTCTTATTGTAATTTCCCACTTAAGATGACACATGGAATACTGTATCACACAAGCATCTGAGCACCCCGAACACATAAAAGTGTACAACCTAAAATAATTTAGAATTGGCTACAAGTATCTGCAAGAAAATAATGATTATCCCTGTAACACCCCCTGTTGGCCACACATGATGTTGCAGTGGTTGGTTTTTTTTTTTTTTTTTCATTTCCAAAATTCCTTTATTTATGACCTGAGGGGACAGACATCCGTAATGTTGAAATTATAGCGCTAAATAAATATATGAATATGTGTTAATATGATGGTTTTGATGATCTTCCCTTCAGATATTTATTTAAATAAATCATTGTACAGTGTTCCGGATCCTGACTTCCTATACCCACATGTGCAGCATTAAATGTTCTAACCTTATTGCTGGTGAACCAGGCACCATAAGACCAGAATATTAATATATATAATAGAAGCATTAATGTTTATCTTTTAAATTGTGTCGCTTTGTTGTCCAGTTCATATGGAAATGGTTGTGTTTGTATCTCAGGCGCAGTGTGCCTGGTGTACATGGATGTAGAATGTACTAATGTATTCCTGATACAGGATGTTTAGGAGATTCTGTGACATAGGATGTAGTATGGTAAGGGGGATGGTGTAAACTTGACCACCACATTCTATTGATTCAGTGGTCGCCCAATCACAGTCAGAGGTCTTCCTGTGTGATGGCTATGAGGGGTAGATGATCCCAGTGTCATCTGTGATTCAGAGCTACATCCTGAGGCCACCATTAGTATGTAATACTTGCTGTGTTCCTGTTTGAGAGTGGAGAGGTCTGTCTTCATCGCTAACCAGGGGAGAAATGAACTGAGCAGAAAATCATTGTCCATTAGCCCAGTCAAATCTATTCCTGATTGGCTGGCCTGCTCATATCACCCCCTAGGATTGGTCCAGTACTTTAAGTTCCTACTTGAAATTATGCCAGGGTAGAAACTACTTTAAAGAGTACAGGCTGCTGTGTGTATGTGACAGCCTCGCTAGCTTGAAGTGCATGTGTGTAACATCTATTGCTGACCAATAATCACTATTTATAAAGATCATAGGCAAACCGAGGAAGGGGGGGGGGGTACATAGTGCCTGGAAACCCCCCTCCAAGACTGGGGCACTGTATTATTGAGGTGGCTGGACCAGGCTCTCACTTCACACAGCTCTGTTTGACAAGGGACAGCTGCGTGCACCTAACAGTAGTGCATGCAGCATTACCCATGTATATTATGGGGATAGGAAGAGTTGGATAGCAGCCAAGAACTGTCTAATATTATAGCCACGCCCCCATGCATGCTGGTCACGCCCACTGGTGGCGTGGTGTGGAAACCCCCCTCTACAAATCCTGCATTTGCCCCTGAAAATCCTGCTCTATTGCTGCAAGACCCATACACCCACTGTGTTCCTGTAATCTGCAGAGCTAACACTCTCACCCATCGCCTGGCTTTCATGTATCGAGCCAATCCTGGATTAGTTTCTGTTATCCCATCAAATCAGAGCCACCCCAAAAATAATGCACCAAATGTGTGAGCTTCTAGGATTTGATAATATTTATATGTTGGAGGATAATTAGCATTTTTCTGGCACAATGAAGTGACTGGAAGACCTGACAGGACCTCAGAAATACACATAAAACAAGGATTACATCCTAAAAAACAGAACTCCCGAGGTCATAGTGTGTAGAGTTTGGTCATTTGAAACTGCTCTATAGTTTTCCCTACAGCTACATGTCTGATATTTATGGACAGACAGCCCAATATGTGTCCTGCGTGTGGTAATACAACATGCGTGTGATTTACACGCTGGCAGGACATGTGGCAGAGATGATAGAGGGTATTGTGACTTTCAGGGGTCACTTATTGCATAGGTGAAACTGTCAGTGCAGATGCAATAGGACCCCCCCCCCAAATCACTCCATGTAGAACCCCCCCCCAATGTATCCATCTAGGGGTGTAGTTTGACTTTTGATCGTCTGGCTTTTTGTTTGCAGTGCCCGACACATGAAAGTTTCATTTATTTTCACAGATACATCCATGGCACGTTTTTTTTACCCGTCTACCTCTGCCAGGTATAGTAACACCACCAGACTGACGCAATCTGTATAATTAGATACAAGGGGTATAATGAGAATTTTAAAAGAGAAAAGCAAATCTACCTGGACTAAAGTATTCTCTGAAGGTCGGAGTTCCCCTTTAATCCCCTCTTCTTACTCCCTGGATCCAACCACCTTAAGCGTCCAGGACCAGGACACATTCATAGTTACCATGTGATCAGCATTTGTCTATTGAACCCTCTGCCCTGCCCCCCTCCCCCCCATCACTCACACCATGATTTTGGGGCTGAGTCGTCCTCACACAGTCCGGACAGAAGTACAGACGTGAGTTACAACACAACAGGGATCCTCTTAATAATCCTCCTCGGTGCTCCAGTTTCCGCACTGCGGTCAGAGACGCTGATTGAACTAATCTATCACTGATACAGTTTGACGTCTGTTAATATTCCTGAGACTTGGCTCCGGCTCTCCAGGTTGGATAATGAATGAGCCACCTCAAAAGCAGCCACCGACGTGAGTGATTTATATCCGGACGCAGATTATTTATAGCGTACAGTAGGTAGATCTGCGCTGATTTTCTCCTTAGACTGTAGGCTCAACATGGAACATTAATATAAAAGTCCTCAGAGATTTATACAGGATCGATTCAGGTAACGTTCACATAATGCCAAGATTCCAGCGCAGAAACCTGAGACAAACAGACTTGTCTGGTCTTACACATCTCCTAATACATATTAGAATATGGAGATAAGGTTCTTTTAGTTTAAAGCGATGCTGTAAACACCACCTCTCCGCCTGTATATTCAGAGTTTATTAAGCTGCTATTCTGCTTAAATAGCTTGAAATGAAATATCAGACACAGACCCCAATGTAACAGCGCCAGAAATTGCCAAACTGGAAAATGAAATGATTAAATATTTCTTAAGTTGCCCATGTAGTAACACGTCCCACAGACAGGGGGCGCCCTTCTCTTATTCTATGAGAGACATACATACACGGGGGCTCATCCCTGATAGTGATCACACTGCTCTAGTTCTGTCCTCTGAGAGGATCTCACCAATTCCGACTCTGAGAGGGACGAGACCCCAATATTTAGACACTATTAAAATAATGTTCTTGGTTAGCAGGGTCAAGGAATGGACTTTTGAAGGGATAAATATAGGGACAATCATGGGGAATCACTTGTATAACAATACTAAAATTACTAATAAGTTAATCTAAAAAGCAAAAACTATACATTACTCTCTATATTTCTATATAAATACAGTAGGGCTGATATAGACCTAAGAAATATACGAAAATATCTTCAGAAGGGTCCAAAATATGGATACAATAGTAAACGTTGTATTTACTTGGAATCCTCTGTAGTCCTAATAAGTCCGTCCTTTTGCTACTAAGTGTCAGTCTCTAGTTGCACTGATACAATGTCCACTTGTACTGGGTACGTCGTGAGCAGTGTTTACAGGTAATTCAGCCAGTATGTGGGTGCTACTTATTGAAGGTAATGTTTCTGTGGTTGTAGTGGTAGCAGACAGCTGCCGGATTCAGCGTAAGGTGACATCTCCGCGGTCCTGGTGGACTGGTCCCTGTAGGGTTATGGGGTTCTGGTGAAGTCTGTGCTGTCTCCTCGGGATGGTGTCCTGTGCTAGCTCTAGTTACAGTAATCTTCCTGGTTCTCACTACGCTAATCACTATCCCTTCCGCTTTACTCCCTATTACCACTTATCACCGCTGTTTGCTGGTGCTTTCCCTGTCTATAGTGCTCTAACTACCTTCACTCTGGTCTGCCACTAATTACTGACTGTTCCTTAATTATTCCTGTTAGGTAAGTTCCTCCACTTTGTTTTACTCTATTCTCTATATATCTAGTTGTATATATATAGTTCTTCCTTAATCTATCTCTGTGTTATGTAGCTTTTCCTATGTTTAATCTCTCCTTGCACATGTGCTGTGGCTTTAAATCGTTACCCAGTTAGATGTATCTAATCTTTATATCCCTGTTTCTTATTTTATTCCTCCTCTTGTCTATGCGACTGGTCTCTTCTTAGTTTCCCCTTTTAGTAATTGGCTATTGAGCCTGATTAAGACCCTGCGGGCCCTAGCCAGGCTTAGAGTAATCCAGGTCTTACAGTGCCCACGGGGCCGATGCTGGAGACTAGGAGGCCTATTGGATGTTCCGACTCTGATTGGCTGCAAAACATCCATGTCTTTTCTATCTTTTACTATTTTTCTAACTGTTCTCTGCTTTTCTACATCACTTCTATCTGATGCCCCCTCTCAGGGGCGCCTGCAGGATTTTTAGAAGGGGGTTTACCGCCCACCCAAAAAAAAAAAGCGAGAGAGCTGCTGCGCATGCGCAGCTCCGTTTCGGCACCACTGTACTATACAGCACCGCTGCGGACGCTTCTTGACAACGCCGCGGCTGCTGTATAGTACAGTGCCGCTATGTGGGGCACTTTGTTAGCGGAGACCTAGAAACCCCCCCTGCGTGCGCCCCTGCCTCTACTTCTACTCAATCCTCTCCCCCAGTATCTGCTTTCCCTGATCTCCTCTTTCTTCTCTACAATGCTATCGCCATTATCCCAACATTTACCCAGGAAAGCTTGGGTCAAAGTAAGCTCCACCCCTGATTAGTGTAAGTTCACACAGAACACGCCCACTTTCTGATGAAGCTACACCCACTGTCCTATAAGCCCCTTGCATTCTGGGCAGTTGGGGGCCATGCTATTGTACTCAGACATTTGGGGCGAGGGGTGTGTTTTAGCTGTGGTTACCCCATACTTGCCTTCTTTACATACATGTCCTCTAGAGGAAAGATATGAGAAGTGATGGGCGTGACTTGATTCACGCCAGCTAGTGGGCGGGGCAATGTGACGCAAATTGTGTCATTACTTCCCTGTCCACTCAGCGTTCAGTGATACGGGTGTGATACATGTTTTATAATTCCATTAGATGTATTCTGACTTTGCACAGTATTATGTGACAGTTTCTATAAATGTGGCTCATTGTACAATGACTTTAAGCTGCTCTACAGAAAAAAAATGATTGGAAAAATCTGTCTAATTAATTCCTTATTAAGAGTCATTATATTGCAGCCATCAATTTTATCTGACATTCAGGCACCTTATGGTTTCACAACAAGAAAATGTCTTAAGGCCGAGTCCTTCTGTTCCTCACATCTCCTAAATCTTACAGTCTGTCGTCCCCCTAGAGATTTACCTGGGCAGAGTCTGATACCTGTAGGAGCAGCCAGAGGGCGCTCTAACCTCACAGGGAATTAACTATGTGTAAATATCATTGTTCATGTCTGAGGTCCTTCATGTTCCTTTAGTGCAAAATAGGGTTTGATGTCACTGTGTAGAACACAGATAGATACAACGTGTTATTTCAGTCAATAAATAAATCACAACCAAGTTTCTGCACACAACACTTAATGGGTCTTATTATGTTATGAACACCACAATCAGCGACTGATAACCCCTATACAGGACCTATGGAGCAGGATGGTTATCACCATTAGCAGCCGCCTTTCCCAGAACCACACTGTTCACTGGTACTCGGATGCCCCCTGGACTTGATCCCAGCAGTGTATAGTTGGTATCAGCCGTGAGTGAGGGAGAGTCAGGGGGACTCGCAGCTGTGGAGCTACACGCAGAGAAACCAAGACAAACAGGACACAAAAGAGAATGGTCAATAGGCCGGGTCAGAGGGTAGGAGAGGTACATAGGGTCAGTACACAGGCAGAGAGCTCAAGGACAGGCAGTGACCCAACAGCAAGGTCCAGTGAATGTAGCCAAGGTCAAACACAGAAATCCAGCAGCAGAAGCTATATCAATCTATATAGAACAAAGGTACAGGAACTAGCTCAGGTAAACCTAAATCCAGCAAGACAATAATGGCAATGATTGTATCTATGTAGGTCCTGGCCAATCAGCTGCTGGGTAAAAATCATGTGAGCAGAGAATGCTGACTGATCAGCTACTATGTAGTGAGCAGTAATGAGTCTTGCAAGAGCTGATAAATCAACTGCAATGTGGAATCCCTGTTAGCAGCTCAGGAAGCAGGATGAGTATCGCTGCTTAGCCAACTCCAGCACACACAGACCCAACAGCAAGGTCCAGTAAACATAGCCAAGGTCAGACACAGTAATCCAGCAGTAGAAGATAATCAAATCTCAGGATAAAGATGCAGGAACTAGCCTGGGTAATATACCAACACAGACAAAATCCTAGGGGCTAAAATACACTAGAATTGTATCCTCAATATATACATTTATATATTATAGTAATAACAAAATATCAGCTCCTAAACTATGAGGGCTGCCATCCCTCATGGAGAATTATAATAGAAAAACAAACAATAAATTATATTAATAATAAAATCTAAATACTAAAAATAATAAAAATAAATAACTTACAATGAATATCGCAAAAAAACAACAACAACAAGGCTCCTAAATAAAACATGAATAAATATAATAATAAAATAAATATATACAAAAATAACTTGATCCTTTATATTAAAAAAATATGCAATAATTAAATATCTGAAATGATCTCACTAATGGACAGTAGAAGTGAGGAAAATATAATATAGCAAATGGTAGATTCAGATTAATCTTCCACGATCTGTGTATAATTTGTAAACAATAGTGTCTATATAACATATCATAGGATATATTAATCTGCTGGTGGTAAAAGTTCAGGTAAAATCCAAATTCCGGAAAAGGTTCGTAATCACATGTCTTTGTAATACCTTGAGCACTTTTGGGTTCCTCTATTAAGATGAGCAGGAACCATTAGACCAGGGGTGTCCAACCTTTTAGCTTCCCTGAGCCACATTGGAAGACGACGAGTTGGTTTGGGCCGCACATAAGATACACTAACAATAACGATAGCTGATCATCCAAAAAACCATAGAAAACATAGTTAACATATATATATATATATATATATATATATATATATATATGAGAAAAAAAGTGATATATATATATATCTCACTTCTTTTTCAAATCCCCCTATACTTACCTTTCAATCGCCCTGTTCAAAAAAGCCTCACTAGTTATTATACTATAATCACTTTTTGTATTGTTTCGATGCAATATCAATAAAGTGCATTTAAGCCAGGCATTGTATATCAGGGTGCCCTGACCAGGCCTTCGGTACCTGACATATACACCACTGTGACCCCAAATTGTGACCTGTTTTGCTAATTACACCACTATGTTAGCTAAGGGATAACAACTTATAATGGGCCAAAGAGAATAATATATAATGCCCCATTAGTATTACAAGTAGAAGTATGTAGCAGGGAGATAAGGTCCATGATGCTCCAGGACCAGGTGACTTTTATTCACTGGTCAGCGTCCCTTGAAATAATAGAAAAAATCCCCCTTAATTTCCCTTTTAATCGGCTTGTTCTCCTGTCCTCTTCTCTTCTTTTCTCCAATTCTGTGCTGCTGATTGTTCTTCTCACGCCCGACATTCACTGCGAGCACCGCATGGAGGAGGAGACAAGGGAGGGAGCCGGAGTACCAGCTGACGTGACCACGTGACCGAAAAAGGTAAGTATTTTCTTTTCTTTTTTTTGCAGGATTTTTTTTTTCCATTAACAGTGCTGCCCCCTTTCCGCAACCAAAACTCCTTCTGGGCCACATTTACAGGCGTGCTGGGCCGCATGCGGCCTGCGGGCCGCGGGTTGGACAACCCTGCATTAGACCCTAGGTAAACCTATCACCAGCAAGGCAATAATGGCAATCAATGTATTTCTGTAGGTCTTGGCCAATCAGCTGCAGATTGTGAGCAGAGAACAATGACTGCTCAGCTGCTAGGTGATGAGCAGTGATGAGTCTGCAATGTGGAATCCTTGTTAGCAGCTCAGGAAGCAGGTGAGTACGGTTGCTCAGCAACAAATCACACAACAACTCTGATACTCAGCAAAATCTGGAATGGATGCCTTGGATATCCAGCGGTGAGTCTGAATGTACATCCCGCCCTCCCACTCTCGTGAGACACCTCTGCAAGCTAGAACGTGAAAGTGTGCAAAGAGTCGGGAACATCTCAAGAGCTGCACTGTGCAAAATCTCATATAATCTAAGCTCCTCCGCTTCATTTACACCCACTTCACTTAAATAAACCTTATCTCCTAAAATTGGTTAAATGAGTCATGAGGGTGAATGGACATCACTCATACTCGTCTACTCTCCCAGAATGTCACTATTGTCACCACAAATCATGACACCACATCCCCCGCCCCTCGGAATAGACACCTGACGTCCCCTCTGATATCTCTTTTTTCAATAATGATCCTATTTACGGGCTGCTCTACAACACATCACTGTGACGACTCCGCACTATACAAGTAACACCATAGTATGTACAAGTCCTGCGTTTCTGAACTCCTGCTCTTCCGCTAACGCCGCCACCTTTGTTTTTAAACCTATGCGCTGTGGCGTAATTTAGGTGCACTAGCGCAAATCGAGGGGCGCAGTGGGACATAACATGGTTGTTCTCAGTTAATTTGCACTTTATAAATGACCTCAGGTGTTTTTCAAAACTAAATTCTGAAAACAACATCTGTGCGAGGTTGGTGCAGGGGTCAGTATGGGGTCTGACGCTGCAGAATCAATTAATCGCTTTCTGTGCTGGATAAGCGATTGGCTGCAAAAGGCCCCTAACAGCTGCTTTGATAAAGAATTATTGTACAAAAGATACTAAGAGGTTTAAAAACAGCCCAAAATGCAGTGTGTGGATTATACAGTATACTTTATATGCAGCATGATATATGCATAGTTGCAGTGCCAAATATGACCACCAGGTAGCAGTGCAGTCATATTGAAACCATATACAATTATATTTTATTATTATTACTACTTCACAGAGGATATCTATTCATTCACTGCCCTCCCTGCTTCAGAGGAGCTTACAATCTAATTTTTGTCATAAAAATCTATAGATTATATTATAAAGGATTAAAATATACCACAGATGTGTGTGTATGATAGATACGGTATCCCTGCTCCAAAATTCTACCCCTACCCCTGATTTAGGAGGCAGGTAATGGTCAGAGACGGCTCCACTGGTTATATATACTTTATCGGATTGTTTCTGGCCTGTTCTTTTGACTTTCCAGCGCACTAGGGGTTAACACGCCTCACACGTCTGGTCACCCCCTGTGCCGGGTGCCACCACTTTATGAGCCGGCATCTGATTTCCTCGGTGTCACAATCGCTGACGCCGCAGAACAGCCTGGCATTGGCATTTACTCAGCACATTTGCAGGAGCTAAGTGGAATTACGACCATTACAATACATTTTACATACAAATTGGGAAGAAACTTTCCTTTTAGCTCCCTCCTCTCTCCGACTTTCCTTTTTCTGCTTATGTGACTTTCCTCCGAGCCGAGTTTAATGTTGCCGCGGAAAGGTCAGGCTAATCCAGAAAATTCAATCAACACAAAATGGATTGATAGGGGGCTCAATTAATTTGGCTTAGTTGCAGGAGGTTGAGAGCTGAAACCAGTGTAATAAAATCTATCAGTGAATGCCGCGCAGCCATTAGGCCAATCACAAAGGATTCGTTATTTTTATTTTTCCAATGGCTAAAATGCCATTAGCAGCTTTTATTGAAACTAAATATTTAGCAAATGAGGGATTAAATTTAACGTGACCCAAGTACAGTCCATTGTGCAGAGTATTTGTGACATTGGTGACATTGTGTAATGTCCTTGTAAGTGGGACACAGCATCTTATACACTGTGTATAGCCAATGGCCGGCTAGAGGCAGATGAGGCATTTGCCTGAGGCCCCTGATTCTGCTAAACCACCCCATGGGATAAACTACATTGGAGATTGTTATTCCTACAAAATGTGACAATCAAATTTGTCCTCTACCCCCTGGAGGACAGGGGGTAGAGGACAAGATTTAGTTGGATGGACATTTAAGTTTAATAAGACGGAGAACCTTAGTTTCTTCTAAAATGTCGTTTTAAAACAAAATATTTTGAATTACCTTTAATATACACAGAATAAACTTATAATGGATAATTTCAAAAATAATATATTTGTCATTATACATAACAGTGGTGATAACACCTTAAAGGAGAACCATAGTAAAAATATTAAGTGTGAGCTGTTCTGAGAATCTGTGAAACGGCAGCACGGTGGCTCAGTGGTCAGCACCTCAGCCCCTCAGAGCTGGGGGTCAAGAGTTCAATTCCCAACCATGGTCTGATCTGTGTGGAGTTTGTATGTTCTCCCCGTGTTTGTGTGGGTTTCCTCCAGTAGCTCCGGTTTCCTCCCACACTCCAAAAACATACTGATAGGCTAATTGGCTGCTATCAAAATTGACCCTAGTCTCTCTCTCTCTCTCTGTATATATTAGGGAATTTAAGCTCCAATGGGGCAGGGACTGATGTGAGGGAGTTCTCTGTACAGCACTGCGGAATCAGTGGCGCTATATAAATAGATGGTGATGATGAAGTGTGGATGGGTCCTGTAGTCACAGTAAGACTGTTTCCATGACAACAGAACACTTTCTCCACTTTCTCTGACCAATTCAAATTATAGTTGTTATATTTTATAGTTCCATATATTATACCGGCTGCGCTCTGTATAGACAATGCTGAAATTCAGACCCTCCAATGTGTCTCCTTTCACCCTACATAAAATGCTGAGCTGTCAAACTTTGCACTGAAAATACTATTGCAGGAACCTTCTCATCAATTAATTAATTACTTCTGAACAGTTAATTGCTTTTGCAAATCACGGAGGACAATCAGGCGCAGAGCAGTTTGTATCTGGCGGACGGGGTTACGAGACTGAAAAGACTGTGAGATCTTTATCTGTGTAAATAGACCCGTTCTGACCACAAAGACCTGGCGAGCCAGCCCAAAATATTTGATAAAATTAACTTTGGCAGCTGCACATAGAATCCAGTTTCTTATAGGTATCGTCTCATAATGATATTCTGGAACTTAGTAGAAAAAGAAAATCTGTGGAAGGAAGTTGAGGAACTTTTTGAATGATTTATAGAACTTTTGTTGAGGCTAAAATACCAGAATATCAAACTTCACAAGAATAAAAAAAACATTTTGTTATCAGCGGATGTTCTTTGATAAATCTGAATCATTCATTGCCCCAGTTTTGCCAGCAGGGTACAACGATAATTACCATCCATCTATTTCAACTGCTGGGTGCTGCCGGGAAAAGAAAGTCAGGTATTCAGGATGGGTGATAGGTAGAGATCGGATCTGTGAATTATTCTGGGTCACCTCCTGCAAATATAAAGCTGCTTCTTTTTCAGAACCGAGCTGAGACATAGATTACCGGGATCAATCCGGCTGCGCTTCCATTCTCAAACTGGTTTAATGTATCGGTCCTACATTTCCATAAATCACAGGAGATTCTCGAATTTTAAAAACATTAGAAACATCAGACCTGTTCGACCATGTTGGTTCACAATTTTTTCAGTTACATTTAAAAAGTCTACATTATTACTATTACAGGTGATGTAAAAACCTGAAATCAAGATGAGTCAACCAACAAAATTCTAATAAACAACAAACAGACATTTTTTAGGAAAAAGATGTGAAAATAAAAGGCCTACAGTACCCTGGCTGAATAAGAGTGCGCCCCTCATCATCATCATCATCAGCAGCAGCTATTTATATAAACTAACCCTAAACTAATACTTTGTGGAAGCACCTTTGGCTTTTATTATATTACTTTTTAATGTTATTGAAGAAATCCAAACAATTACAAATAGATACATTAGAAAGAGACAATTGTTAAACAAAGTCATCAATGGTTATCAAAGCAACAAGAAATAAATAAAAACTAGAGTGTTGTGTATCATTGTATCAAGGGGAAAGTATATAGCAATCACCAGTACAGTTCCAGTGCCGTTATTGTGTATTTATTATATATAAATATTGCACCTAGGATACGCAGCTGCAGTGAGTCTTCTTTAATAAATCTCCATCAACTTCACACCTGGACTCTGCAGTTCTGTCCCAATCTGCCCAGGTCCATCATATTGCGAGAGGGGGGAGGGGGAGCTTCATGCACGGCCCTCGTTAGGTCAATCCATGGGCTCTCATTGAGGTCTGGGCTCTGACTGGGCCATTCCAAGACTCTGACCTTCTTCTTTTGAAGCCATTGCTTTGTTGATTTGGACGTGAACTTTGTATCGTTATCGTGTTGGAAGGAAAAATTCCTTTACATCTTCATCTTTCTAGCAGAGATCAGCAGATTTTGTGGCAAAATATCTTAGTATTTGGAGCTATTAATTATACCCTCTGTCCTGACTACAGCCCCTGTCCCAGGTGAAGGGATCACGCACAGGTTTTAAAAGCTCCTGGTGGACCCTGAATATCCCAGCAGGACCCAGCCAAGGAAACTGCCAGGAAATCACAGGAAGATCTGATCTTTATGTGGATTAATCACAATCACTTTCATTGTTGGCGGGGGATGTTAGTTAACGTTGAAAATGATTTTACACATGATTGGTTAACTATGAACATAGCTACAGCCCCACTATGACAGGGTGTGTACACTTCTGCAACAGCGTCTTGTAGCTTGTTCATTTTCACATCTTTTTCCTATAAATTGTCGGTCACTCGACCTTTGCCGCTTACAAGGTCACACTAAAGGTGGAAGTCCGACATGATTTAACCTGCGCTCAGTCTTTACATCTCAATCACCAACAATTCCAATAACGGTGCGTGGACTTTCTATATCCGCTGTAATAGAAGCGTTATTACTAACTACAATGTTATGTTCACCATTAAATTAAAAGTTTAAGGATTCTGAACGTTGCTTAGTAAAGTTGAGCGGCATATGTCTTCTGTCCTCCCCCTTCCTCTGTGCGGGGAGAGTGCACGGGGGCATCCGAAATACTCATGAGAGAAATAAGGCTTCATATTTTGCAGATTCTTTGATGTGAGCGGAATACAGACATCTCCACATGAAGGTAATTATCTTTGATTTCGGTGTTTCAGCCGTGACAAGCTTTAATAAAAGAGAAGTATTTTAGGAGGAAGGTAGACGGTTTCATCTCTTGGAAGCAGAGAGCATATGAACAGGTGTCTCTTGCGCAGAGATATTACAACGTCTCCCAAGGCACACGCCAATCTCTCTGCAACCTGCAAAAACTGAACAATTTCAAGATAATATTCACCAGGTGAGTGACTGGCTGTGGAAAATGCTAATAGCATGGGAGTATTATACTTAAAGGTGCAGATCTCCTGGTATTGTGTATCTCTTGCTGAATATCAGAGATATAATAACAGTCACGATATATCGCTGATCACCTGTTTCATGCAGTTCTTATATATTCATTGCACAGAAATCCTCTTAATATGCATATAAAATGTGCATGCCGGCTGCATTACAATATTATTTAAATTAAGAGGAATATTAAGTAAGCCCAATGATCCCTACCCCTGATAGTCTATTCCCTTCCTCTGATCTCGCACAAAGCAAGTCTGGCGCAGTCGCGAGCCCATGGTACGTATTTGTACATATTGTGCTCATTGTGTAAAACAACGCTATCGCAGGTCCGCCAACACCAGGACTTGTTCCAGCTGAAAAATGTTATATAATGAAATGTTCATCACATAGTAAATCGCTTCTTTGTAAATAGCGACATGTTAATATAAGAGAAGTCAGAATATAAACGTTATAATATGCAGAGAGGCAAAGAGGAGTCTGGATTACAGACAATCTGATGATATGTGAAAACAAAAAGCATTTGGTGGGGAAGAGAAATTAGACAGAAGGTTTTAGTTATCAAATTATCTGCTGAAAGAGAAAACGAGGGGTCTTTGCATCTTATTTACATGCTAAATAACAGCAATTGGTGTAGAATTTAGGACTGATTTGCCATGAACCCCATGTCCAAAGTAATATCACTTTGTGAAAAGGTCAAAGTTTTCATAGGTTTAAAATCGTAGACAAATCACTGAGCTGCAAACAGTGATATTTTCTAGCTTGTGTGAGTGTAATTTTCACCAGTCTTCCCACTGGATTTAAGGCTGCGCCCAGCACATATCACACATAAAGTCTGTGTATTGGAGAAACATTGGCGGTATTCACATGGCAGACCGTGAGTGCAGGCGAAAAACCAACAGAAGCTTTTTTTTAAAAAAAAAGCCAGCACATTTATTTAAGAAATTATAATATTTAGGGCGGGGATAAGAAAACTTTCGCTCAACACATCAGATTAAAGACAGCTAATTAATTAGTGACAATTACAATATTTTCGAGTGTAGAATAAAGTAATTTAACTGAACGCATAACAGATTTGGCTATCGCGGCGCAAAAAGTGCGATCGCCGCAGTTTACTATTATTTGTTTTAGCTGTAACGGCACAAAATGTCTAAGACTAATTAAAATGTTATCTATTTCTCTTTTATTATTATTAATCATATTTAACCCGGCGTCATTGAGATTGGGTCATAATGACCCGTGGCGTTTAAATTACGTGTATTGTTTTACTTAATTATGCGACATTTCCAAACCTCTCAGTAGCTGGAGTTAAGACCCCCCTCTACCCATCTCCCGCTACCACTCAGTGAGCCGGCGTCAGCGCAGAGAACCAGACGGATCCAACCTCAATGTCGCTGTAACAATTTTGTGTCAGAGGTAATACTAAAAACAACATAGTTGTGTAGTGTCCTTTTAGTTTGTGATGTTTAATTTATTCTATTGAGTAGATGTTGCAGACGAGTTTTGTTCGACATATGATGTGAGCCGCAATTTGAGATAATGGTCCCTGACCATGTTTTATGCCGTGCTAAATGCAGCTGGAATCAATACAATCACAATATATTGGTGTAATAATAGTGCATAGGCAAACCGAGGGGGGTTCCTACTGCATGGAATCCCCCCTCCAAGCCTGGGGCACTGTATAATTGAGGTAGCTGGACCCTGCACCCGCTTCACACGGCTCTGCTTGAAAAGGGAGAGCTGCGTGCCCCTAACAGTAGTGCACGCAGCATTGTCCATGTATATTATGGGGATAGGAAGAGTTGGAGAGCAGCCAAGCACTGTCTAAAATTATAGCCACGCCCCCATGCATGCTGGCCACGCCCACTGGTGGCGTGGTGTGGAAACTCCCCTCTACAAATCCTGCGTTTGCCCCTGTAGTGTGTCGCAAAAATAATGTAAATTAATCAAAACCTTGGGTCTTGCTCTCCTGAATGATTTGAGCATCCTAAAAATGTATTTTGTTTACCAAAGAGAAACGCGCAAATGAATTAGAGATTTCACTGGAGAATCTTCAGAGGAGCCACCTGCAAAAGTACCAGGAATTCGAAAAAGATGACAAGTTTGTGTCGCTAAAAAAGATCACAAAACCACTCACAGACGCCAAGCGTGTTACGTATTTATATGCCCGGAACACCTGATTTCCTATTGCAGCGATGGTAGTGACAAGTTGGGTGACACTGATTAGTTGTAACAAGACTGATTTTGTTTTTCCATTGTTTTAATTTTCAAGGATCTCATACTTATGTCAACGAAAAAGTTTTAGATGAAAAGTGTTTAATTTTAAAAATGTTTTGTTAGGATATTCGCAGTAACACCGAAGTTATCAATTTTTGGTTTTTTTAGACTACGTAGAAATAAATCAAAGTTCCTTCTTTATTCTCTGTGACTTTTTTTTTTAATCAAAATACCTCATTCAATAGTTCATTATACCAAATATACTAATAATCTTCTAAAATCATACTTAAAATGTCAAAATCAGGCATAAAATATACCCGGGTCATAATGACTGACCTCAGCGTCCATGTAACAGGGTTCCACCACATTGACGCTGGGTTAGATATAAGACAGATGATCGTCAGAGCATTTCATGGGCCCTGCAGAAGTCCTGGAATATTTGTTCATTAATGTTGGTGATGGGTAAAACGTTTCACCAACTTTAGTGGTACAAATTGCTTTTAAAGAATTTAGCACCAATGTAGACGTGATCACTTCATAGCCTTTTGTATAGAGAAGAACATTGGTCATGAGTGTGACGCGTTTCGCGTACAAAGCAAGAAAAATATTTTGTGCATTTTTCACGGGTGAATCATTCCCACCTGTGGAAACCGCTAATTTAATTTCCTTATTATATTTTTCTTCCATCTTCTAGCTCTAACCATCTTCGTATCTCTGATGAATTAGTAATGTATTGTAGCAATACTGTGTCTATTTAGCGCCGTGAAGTTCCGCTGATAGTTCCTGTGTGCAAATCTCTGATATAATAACCAATATATTAGATGCACCATGCTGGAAGATGCAGAAGTGTAACTGTCGTGAATATTGTGCAATTATTTGGTTATCAGTGTCGTGGAGAAGTCTTACATTTGTTTCCAGGAATTCATTCCATTTAATTGTCAATTCAGGGGACATTGATGTCCACGAGCCAGTGATCAAGTACAACTTCTCGTTGTTGCTGCAGTTTCTGCAAACACACTCTTGGCTGCTGTGCTCCTGTTCTCCACCGACTGTGACTGTAATCCTTACTTGTATAGTTGCAAAATATTCTGCATCATAAATCAGATTCTGTATATATAGATGAACAGAAATATAACCTGTAATTCACCCTAGAAATGTTTTCTTACTAAATAGATAATTATATGAATCCTATATATATATTATTATCATTTTACTGGTTTGTATATGGTAACTTGTGTTTTATATGAATAGCACCCGCGTGGACAAAGAAACGTGACGAGACTGAAGTCAATACAAGGTTGTCATTCCTTAAGGTTAGGAATAAGGAAACGTATAAAATGCAGATAATTCAACAACTTTTCACGTCCATTGATGCAACTAATACTCTGTCTACAATGATTGATGTGTGTGTGGGAGATGTCGGAAATACAGATTGTAATATAACATCACCTCCAGTGTTTCACAAACAGCAATATTATAATCTGTTTACACCCCCACACCCTGCGTTACTGGTAGCACTCAGTCTCCGTCAGTGAGTGTGACCCGTTAGTGTAATCGTTACACACAGAAAATTGTGGGAATTTATATCTCTTACAGGAATTTCCTCATTTATATCAAACAACAAATTTGCACTCAAAGGTCTTCGAGTTGTTGATAAGTGTCGTTATTCTACACCAGGTCGGAATAATACAATATAACATGTATCAGAGATCAGAAGCTCAGTGAGTTCAAGGACTGTGTGTATGTGCAGCGAGGAGAGGAGCAGATATAGCTTAATCTTTACTGCACTTTATTATTCATACGCTGAAGGTTTTTCAAAAGACACTTAAAAGGTGGGTACAAAATAATCAATGAACCATTCAGTTAAAGAAATGACTAATAACCAAGATTATTTAAGTGGTTAGCACTTCTGCCTCACAGCACTGAGGTCATGAGTTCAATTCCCGACCATGTCCTTATCTGTGGGGTTTGTATGTTCTCCCCGTGTTTGCATGGGTTTCCTCCAGGTGCTCCGGTTTCCTCCCACACTCCAAAAACATACTAGTAGGTTAATTGGCTGCTTAACAAATTACCTTTAGTATCTCTCGGTCTGTGTGTGTGTATGTTAGGGAATTTAGACTGTAAGCTCCAATGTGGCAGGGTCTGATGTGAGTGAGTTCTCTGTACGGCGCTGCGGAATTAGTGACGCTATATAAATGAATGATGATGATGATTATGTTCTTAAAGGGGAAATGTACTCGAAAGTTATTTTACACTTTTGGTTGGAATTAAACTCATGACCCCACAGCTGTAAGGCAGCGATGCTAGCCACTCTGCCACCAGTACTTTCTGTATTATTAAGTCTTGCAAAGTCATTTCCTTGTGCTGGAGACAAGGAAGGGGGTGTACTTTTGGGGGGAGTGGCGTCAGCCCAGAGGAAGCAAGAGACCCCAACACACTCTTAGCAACATTTATATTTCAACTTTACTGTACAGTTTATAGGAGAAAATCTAATTGAGGCAGTAATCAGCATAACTCCAGTGTCTCAGCGAATGATTGCTTCTCTTCCTCTATGACGCACTCTCATCTTGTAGTTTGTTAGAGCCAGAGATTGACTCGTTGTATTTATTTTATCAGTCTATGTTTTCTATTTTATTTTATTACTACGAGTGAAATGAGCAACATAACATTTTATTACATTTATGCATTTCCCCAGCCATGTATTCTGTTTTCTGTCTGATAGCTATCATCTACTCTGGATATTCCTTTGAATGTAATGACCTGATAGATCCATGACCTGCTCTTTGATTGCCTAATAATATAAGGAGTCAGCCATGTTAAACTTGGATTATGGCCCTTAAGAATTTTATGGGACCCAGTTATCTGCACAATAAAGTCAGCCTGATAAGATAAGCAACTTCTGAGATTGGCCATAAAACAGCAATTAATGTTGTGAATGTAAAGGGCTTATAATATTACATGTTGAAGGTGATCTGTCATGTTGTTGGGCGCTGTTTCACATTCTGCCTACGGTTACACGTTACATGAGAAGATGGTGAACACTTTGTAATCTGCAGAACTTTGTGAAATGCTTATTGTGCAGATATCACACAGCTGCAGGAAAAACTAAAATAGTAACTTCAAACTTCCTGCTGTTAATAACATTTCCTCATCAATTGTTCCTCGTCCGTGACTATCGCTGTTAGGTACAAGGCATGCTGGGAGAGTAAGGGCATAGGCCTGATTCATTAAGGATCTTAAATTAAGAAATATCTTATTTCAGTCTCCTGGACAAAACCATGTTACAATGCAAGGGGTGCAAATTAGTTTTCTGTTTTGCACATAAGTTAAATACTGACTGTTTTTTCATGTAGCACACAAATATCAACTTTAAATTTCAGTGTACAAATAAGCTATCAAGTATTTGTGTGCTACATGAAAAAACAGTCAGTATTTAACTTATGTGCAAAACAGAAAACTTATTTGCACCCCCTGCATTGTACCATGGTTTTGTCCAGGAGACTGAAATAAGATATTTCTTAATTTAAGATCCTTAATGAATCAGGCCCCTAGTATGTAGGGTACAGCAGCAACAGAAAAGTACATCTATCTTCAACTTTCCTGGTCTCCCCTGTAATGGATTCAGAGGGTCACCTTCCTTGGAGTTATAAAACACACCCGCAGGGTGTGTTTCTCAGATAAGATCCTATTGACCATTTTTTATTGGAGAGTAAATCTCCCTGAGCAGAGAGAAGCCTGTGATGTGGGCTGGGGGCTTTGGACTCTTATCTAAAGGGAAAGGGCCCAGATCCTCCCCACTCCCCAGAGCCTATAGGCTCCTCTAGGGGGATAAGGGTCTTCAGGCCCCTCATTTGCCAAAGCTAGGGGCCCTTTGACATCCCAACCCTGGAGCCTAATTGCCACGTAGGGGACACAGGTCTGCAAGGCTCAGGTGGGCACCGTTCTCCCCAAGGTTGGCTAAAACGTCCCCTGGGAAACTGGATCTTCAGTTGCCCCCATAAGGACGGAGCCTCCGAAAACTTGGACAGAAGGTCTCGCCCGATCCCCTCGATATGTGACCAAAAACAAACATGAAATAAAGGGCATAATGATAAGTGCTATGTGTTAATGATAAATAAATAGTGCCCAAAGGGCACCACCCCACGGCTGGAAGGCAGATAAATGTTTTTGCTGGGCCATAATGCCAGAGCAAAGAAATATAGAAAGTGATATCTGGGTGAAGAAGTGTCCAACTGTGTGAAACGCCACCAATACATTTCCAGACACCCCCGGGCCATATTACTGGGGGCAGATACAGCCCCTCGGGCACCAGACTATCGGCTTTCTGCCATCAGACCAACGCAGTCTGCCCCATGAGAGTGGGGTCTCTGCTAGTACAGAACTACACTGATTGCTGGTCACAGAGCCTATGACAGATCTTTGTGATCTGGAACCTATTAGAATCTATTCTGGCTGCAGCCTCGGCTCCTCAGGGATCCGGTGTAGGATTTGGTCCCAACTTCACAGTTCTATTGCAGGAGTCTATGACACAGCTGGACAATTAAATCCACCATTCTGCTGCAAAACCCCCAGACTGATCCCCAAATGTCATCGCTCTGTGTCATAGGCTGCTCGTCTGAACTCACAAACAAATACTAGGGGAAATCCAGGGGATGAACGTTAATCACCCATAAATACCTTTATACAACTTATGATGAATGTGACGTCAGAGAGCAGGATGTTCTGCTATGAGAGTGAAGTGCAGAAATATTTCTGGTTCCTCCCCAAATGCCCCTATTTTATCTGCCACAGGAAGCCCTGCTCAGCAGTCAGTGGACATCAAACTCTTTTTTAGGAGATCAGAAAACGGTGTCTCCTCAGATATGATTTAGAGGAATATCGGTCATTTTATTGACACCGTTGTGATTTGGACCATTCTGTATAAATTCTATAAGGAGAACATTTGTAAGAGTAACATTGTAAGTTTTAGTTCAGGTTTGGAAGTAGGAACTGGCAGAATAGAGCAGCTAAGAGAGGGAGTGAGAGAGAGGACACTCATAGGATCTCCAGTGGGTGATCTGTGTAGGAGAAGTAACCTGGGTGGTAAATATGTTTTATACTGGGCGGCAGAGTCCTACGTGCAGCAGCTGTGCCGCGCTCAGTGGCCTCGCCGCTAACACCAGGATTAGCTAAAACAGCAGCAGAAGAGTGAATACTGGAAACAATAACAACGTGAAGAGGGCAGTGAGTTGAAGAACAATAATTAAGATTAATATCGCAGTACCTGTCATTTGCTGCAGCCGATGTAGTGTTTATATGTTAATGTGCAATATAGATTAACAGGCAGAAATGTGAATCAGGGCTGTTCTCTGATAACAATGTGCTGGTGATGCAGAAACTGTGCACAGCACCAGGTATAAGAACTAGCACCCTGTATACAGCAGATTATACCTATATAAATACATGTGCAAAACAAGCTTGTAAACGGCACATTCTGATGTCACGATGTAGAGATTATACACTGTATATTATCTACTCACTGCACAAAGTCCAAACTGTTCTACATATTGTTACTCCTGCCGGCTGCGGGTCACGCAGGGGCTGATGCAGAGTGAGTACTGCGCCGGTTGGTGCAGCGTATGGTGCGTGATTGCGCACAGTGGATACATGCATGCACCATGCAGATTTGCATGAATCTGACACTTATACCAACCTGCACTTAGATAGGAGGGAAGGGTGGACGGGGCGATCTAATGTAGGCTGGTACAGTATGGGCAACTGTGACCAGATGTAGACCTGGAAAAAGAGGCATCTATGTATTATTTACAAGTGTCAGGGGCTGGTGCAAATACCCAATGATGATGCAGTTGTCGGATTATCCAATAGGCTGACTAGGCTGCAGTCTATGGCATGAGGCGTTTTTATTTTGGGGGGAGGGCAACATTTTTATTAGCAAAATTGTGACATGAAGGAGAGGTATAAACTGAAATTTGATGTAATGTTAAAGCATCACCAGTGGGTACCTGACTTAGGACTGATGGGATGGGTGTCGATGGGTCGCAGCAGTCAGAATCTCTGGGACTATGGGGTCAGGAACATGGAAGCTATTGGGCTCTGTCATATGGGAGAGGCAACTGTAGATGGTGGAATACGGTAAGCCTGGTAAGCACAACAGGAGTGCGCCATTCTTACTGGGGCGCCAAGCCAGCCCGGCCACGCAGGAAATTCAGCACTGAACAGAACGGGGAAAAGAATAAGTGCCTGGGTATGGGGGGCTGCACATACATTAATGTCCAGCAGGGGGAGCTGGTAATTCCAGCATCGGCCAGAAGGTAAATTCTTTACAACAATGTATCTGTTTTACTGTAACTTATTCTGGTGGAGAAGTAAGAAAATATTAATGTGGGTTTGTAACCTGCTAATTGTCAGCTGGAGATTTCAGCCAACATGTATCAACTAATATAATACAAAAATAGAATGGGCGCTAATTAACCTTATGGTATAATATAATAATCAATTTATACAGTTGGTTTAGTTGCAGCTCTCAAAACAGGCTCCGGAACCTGTATAACAATAAAAAGAAAAAAGACAGAAAAGAGAGCGCTAAACTATAAAACAACAGTATGTAGTTAATAAAATCATTTAATACAACATCTGACATTCAAAAAAAAAAAAAACAATCAAAAATGAAAATGACAATAAAAAAAGAATTAAAAATAAATCCTAAGTGGTGGAAAATGCAGATCATATAAATCACTATAAGTCAGTCCAGCTCCATAAGTTTGATGGTAAATAACAAGGAACCACTTTCAGAGGATATCCACAGATCCTGAAATTATTATAAATCCACTATGATAATAGGGTTCAAACATCAGACAACTACCATACTGAGGTTGGGACACCCAAGTAGGGACAGCTGCGTGTGCATCCGATCTTGTTATCAGCAGAAATAAACAGTGTCTAAGAGAAACACTTGGCAATCAATAAAGATGGTACTTATCCGTTTCTCCAAATTTCAGGTTCAATAGTATTAGATATCCGTCCCTCAGGTGGTCCGATGTCATGCAGATTGGTACCAAAACCTGCTGCTAGTGAAATTAACCCCGGGGTTATTGAGAAAGTGCTTCTCACCAACTTGGTCACTAATTGACTGACGCGTTTCTCGGCTCTAACTCAGCCCTTTCATCAGAGGCATAACTTGACTGTATAGCAGTACGCTATAAATAGCATAACAAACTCTCAGTCACATGGTCATAATCCGCCAATGGTCTGCCCAATAGTCACATGATGTCGAACCACCAGTCATGTAAGGTTCCCATCACCATTTATTTATATAGCACCACTGATTCCGCAGCGCTGTACAGAGAAACTCACTCACATCAGTCCCTGCCCCATTGGAGCTTACAGTCTAAATTTCCTAATATACACACACACAGACAGAGAGAGACAAACAGACTAGGGTCAATTTTTGATAGCAGCCAATTAACCTACCAGTATGTTTTTGGAGTGTGGGAGGCAACCGGAGCACCCGGAGGAAACCCACGCAAACACGGGAAGAACATACAAACTCCTCACAGATAAGGCCATGGTCAGGAATTGAACTCATGACCCCAGTGTTGTGAGGCAGAAGTGCTAACCACTGAGCCACCGTGCTGCCCATTCATATTTGTTAGAGACGCCATCCACTCACAGCTGATAATTCCGCCGTCAGGGTTATTGTCGTCAAGGTTACCAGGATAATCAAGTCTAAAGAATATATTAATTCACTCGAAACCTGTATAGCATGCATAACATGGAACAATAAGGCCCCAGGTAAAATTACCTTATAATAAGGAACTATAACTTAATTTATCTCGGACCAAGAAATGGTTCATGTGTATATATATATATATATATTTATATATAATGAAACAATCGGCAAAGGGTAACCAACAATTTAAAAAACATATAAAAGTATATGGAAAGGCTCAGATTTCTAAACATCAACAATATTGCAACATATAAATATAGAGATATTAATTATAAAGAAGCAGATTGAACTAGATAATCTCAATTACTAAATAATGTATTAAACACAAAATACTGATATGGATCAGCTCCATATCTAAATGAACACTTAAACTGAATACGTCACTAAAAATTACTAAAAAAAATATAAAATCATATGAAATACCTAATGTTCAATATGAAATCAATATAAGAGTCAAAGCCCTATGTGACAACCAAGGTATCAGAGCAAAGGCTCTAAGAGACAACCAAAAAGACAGAATATATATAACATAAATCCCTAAAAGGGATGAAACTCACATAACTCACATAACCAATGCATAAATAATAAATAATAAAACCACTTGAAAAATAATAAAATAATAAAATTAAATCACATTGGACATAAAAAATTCTAAATATATAAAACAATCTAAATAATGATATAAACCATCAAAATATAAAAATCCAATACTGGAATAATTCTATAGGGTAACAATGGTATAAACCAGTCTGTCAAATATAGTTCAGCTCTATAGTATCATTAAGATCCTGTGGGGTCAATGTCCTGAGTCTATAAATCCAGAAGGCCTCACGTTTACATAACAAGTGACACCTGTCCCGTCCCAACTTGTTCATTTCCCCTAAACTTCAAACCTGACAAAGGGCCCCCTTGACACAGATTAACATGGTTAGAAAGGTGATGAGATCGAACGTCTTTGAGTGTATTGCGGCAGTGTTCCTGTAAACGTACACCCACAGATCTTATAGTGCGGCCTACATATTGAATTCCGCATTTGCAATTAATCAGATATATAACAAAAGTGGATTGACAATCCAAGGATTTGTTTATTAGGAACCTTTCACCCGATACAAAAGATGTAAAGTCAGTACATTGATGATCAGCAAATGTACAAGTGGTACATTTAAGTTTACCACACTTAAAAAAAAACCTTAGTTCTCCCT
Source organism: Mixophyes fleayi (assembly GCF_038048845.1). Taxonomy (NCBI): domain Eukaryota; kingdom Metazoa; phylum Chordata; class Amphibia; order Anura; family Limnodynastidae; genus Mixophyes; species Mixophyes fleayi. The sequence continues at coordinate 152,028,430 of NC_134408.1, read as the reverse complement.
AACCATCTTTCTACCTTCGGATTAACGAGAGATATAGTAGAAAAATGGTAATACGTAGGTATAACTGGATATTGGGAAAATAGAAGCCAAAACGTATCTTTAAGAATTATCCCCTCAAATAGAGACGTATCTAATAAGTGCCTCAACTCCTGCTGATACCGCAATGTAGGATCGCTATCAAGTTTCATATAGAAGCGGTCAAGGGCAGCACAGTGGCTCAGTGGTTAGCACTTCTGCCTCACAGCACTGGGGTCATGAGTTAGATTCCCGACCAGCGCCTTATCTGCGTGGAGTTTGTATGTTCTCCCCATGTTTGTGTGGGTTTCCTCTGGGTGCTCCGGTTTCCTCCCACAATCCAAAAACTTACTAGTAGGTGAATTGTCTGCTCTCAAATTGACCCTACTCTGTTTGTCTGTGTGTTTATTAGGGAAATTTAGACTGTAAGCTCCAATGGGGCAGAGACTGATGTGAGTGAGTTCTCTGTACAGTGCTGCGGAATCAGTGGCGCTATATAAATAAATGATGATGATTGTTTAATTGTCTTATGGCTTCCATATAATAATCTGACCTATCCTGAACCACTACACCACCACCTTTATCGGCTGGTTTAATTATAAGAGTAGTATCTTTTGTTAAGTTTTTAAGGGCTGTTCTCTCTTGAGGGGTTAAATTATCTTTAATGGGTTCACATGATGACTTCTTACAGAGTCTTCTGAAGTCTTCCACTCTTATAGAAACTGTCTATACATGGGCCTTTACATTGTAGAGGATAGAAATTAGATTTAGTATATATGTATCAACTAAGTTGCGAAAGATTTTGGTCTGTGCTCTCACCTTCCCCGTCCCCCTCGCCCCTCTCTGTTCACTATAACAGGACTAATTGTGTGCACCAGAGCTGAGGGAGGTTTACTGTACTTTACGGTAAGTTCTGTTCTGCAGCCGGGGCGAGTTACAATCTACCTTATACTGGTACATCCTGTCTACGTCTGTGCTGGAGAGAGGAACAGAAATGATTTAGGAAGATGAGTCCTAAAAACAGCTGTCAGGGAATGCTTGGATTTGTAGTTCTGATGAAGCTCAGTCATCCAATCATTAAACATTTGGACAACACTTTATTTCAGAATACAGTCATATCCATGTTAGGACCACTCACAATGCTTATACAGTGGTGCTGTTACAAGGTTGTTACTCTGTGTAAAGTTCTCCCTTTACTATGAATAAAGGGACTGTGTAACGTCCTGGTCACCTCTGTGGTACATCAGATGCAGAATGACCTGTTCCCCTTTCTACTAATTACTCTGCTCATTCACTTCTCATAAAACCACAGCTGGGATATAAATCACCAACTTTATACCCAGATTTCTAACGCTCTATTTATCTCTCCTGTCAGTTATCAGAATCATCTTCATCAAGTGAATTGCAAATGAATCAGCAGAAATGTACAATAGCTGCTATTGAGGATCGTGTAGAAATAATTAAAATAACAGTTTTTTTGCATAACTTTATAACATGGCTTTAGACTCTGGTAGTTAATTGTATAAACCTTTTTATTAGCAATTGGCACAATTCACCTGTAATTAAGTTTATTTTTAAACATAAAGAGATTTACTAAAATACAGTTTCTATTTATTAGACCATTGTATCATTCATATGTCACAAGAACAACACAGGCTGAGAACCACTGTTCTTTGCTATGAAAATTTTATGTACAGACTGGTTTCAGACTCAGACGCATTAGATTCACACGCATAAGCATATCCAATGATGTCATTGCAAGACTGAACAGGAGTAACTGACATGATGTGCATTGCTGTTTCAGCTTTTTGGCCCACATCAGCAGCTTCAGTCATTAGCAGTAATCAATCTGATGTATCCTGGGCTGCTCATCCTGTGTGACAGGGAAACAGTTTCTCTCTTTGTGTCACTATTGGAGCATCTGACAGTTTCAGGTTTATATTTCTGGCTGGAATTCAGAATTGCCCCTTTGGCCCCTGCCATTTACCCCATGTCACCTCTCCACAGATCTAATATAATCTCCTCTCACTGTACAATCACTGAAGATAGTAAACAGCATTTTAGTTAAAAAACATATGTAAACATATGTAAACAATAAATGTAATCTTTGCATTCTGTTCACTGGTCCAATCGGAAACTTGAGTTAACGGATAATCTAAAAATATGTGAAATGTAAAAAGTAACTAAGTTGCTCGCATAACAGTCTTTATCTGGTAATACACACAATGTATCACTGAGGAGAATTGCTGATGAAAGAAAATATTATTTATTATTTTATTGTGTTTCTGCAATGTTTCTGCTGATGTATTATGATATATGATTGTATAACATTATGATGTTATAAAGTACTTTTTATACCATTAAAACATTTTCTCAAAAATTTATTTGAACCACTAATTATAAAAAAACATGAATTTTCTATTCCCTGAAACTAGAACTATTTGCCTAAAATATATAACTGTCCCAATAACCCATCCAAAGAGATTCACTTATCTATTAAGTGAAGGAGTTTAGTGGCTCAGAAATCGTGGCGGTCCTGACCTGGTGTCAGGCGCAGATGACACCGCGCTTAACCTCAGATCATCAGATGCCAAAAGCAGATGAAGAAATAATGGTCTGACCTTATAGACCGAGTCCTTTCACTTCAATCTGAAAAAACTTCTGATATATTAATGTATAGTAAGAGTGAGCTTCATCCTTTATATAGAACTGAATGCTTCTTATGAAACTGCAGACTTAGCAGAGAAACGCGTTAAAGGTATTCTATTATAGGTGGCGTAGAGGCTATAACATATGAATGGATAATAATTGTTTACACAAATACCGGTATATGAATTCATATTCAGTATATGCTGCTATAAATTTTAAGTTATGTTTTATTATAAATATTTTTAAGGATTTATGCATCATTTGGCAGATTCCTGAGACATTTTAGTACTAAAATAAAAGGGTGATTGAAAACTGAAAGAGATAAAAGCAATCTAGCGCCAACTATATAAATAGTTTTTTTGCTTTGAGAGATACAAGAGAGACTGCAGATTATCTTAGTCTGGTTGCTGGTGGCTGATAAGCACCAGTGGTTTTATATATATATATATATTATTACCATTTATTTATATAGCACCAGTAATTCCGCAGCGCTGTACAGAGAACTCACTCACATCAGTCCCTGCCCCATTGGGGCTTACAGTCTAAATCCCCTAACATACACACACACACAGACACACACACACACAGACTAGGGTCAATTTGTTAGCAGCCAATTAACCTACCAGTATGTTTTTGGAGTGTTGGAGGAAACCAGAGCACCCAGAGGAAACCCACACAAACATGGGAAGAACATACAAACTCCTCACAGATAAGGCCATGGTTGGGAATTGCTGTAAGGCAGAAGTGCTAACCACTGAGCCACCGTGCTGCCCATATTTACTGTCTCTTGTTCGGAGTGGTGATGAACCTGAGATGAGCATCCAACTACATAGGTTACAATTAATTGCATGTTGAGATAATGTTTCATGTTTAATTGACTTTCATTTATAGAAAGGATTTAATGTTTTATATTGTGTTCTACTGAACTTATCTCTTATCCTGGGAAAATGATGGTCTAGCAGCAATTGAGTGATTTAAGGATGATTTATTGTCTCCCATCCATGCTACATCCAAATGGGCTTTGGTGTGGTCACCCAAGTACTGGTCCACCACCTGCCACCGTCCAGGTCCATCAATCCTATAGGAAGTAAAATAGCGGGGAATGAACCATTTGTAAAAATCTGAACTTATTTGACTTAAAAAGTAACACCTGACTTACAGCTTGGAAAGAATGAACATATTAATGCATGACAGTGATGGTCAATAACGCTAAAGTCCAGGAGCGGAATTCATCAATCAGAAACCAGATGTCGAGTTTCACCATAAGTTCCAAAGCTGTCATGTGAGACGCGTTTCGCATCTCCGTCCTTTGTCAATGGCTCACCATAAAATCAATCTACAGATCTTCGTATATTCTAATATTGGCTGCCAACTGTGTGTCTATCATAATTACTTAATGTTTAAAAATACAAATTTCTATTTAAGTCATTTATCTAATCAAAACAGCAATAAATACTCTAATATCATTAATAAAATACATTTTTTTATCAAAGCAACCTGGTTTTGCCATTGACATATATTTTAACATGTTAACAGTTAACTGTTATATTACAGCTTGGAGTCTGTTAGAAAAAACTATTCCAATGAACTATGAACAAAAATTGCCCCCAGCTGGTGGTAGACGGTCCTTTCTCTAAAAAATTGTATTGTACCAGGGGAGGCAAACGCAGATATTATTATTATTATCATCGTTATTATCGTTTATTTGTTAGGCGCCACAAGGTTTCCGCAGCGCCGTACATGGTACGAACAGTACACTAAACAGGGTAAAACAATACAGAACAATAAACACAAAGTACCAGTACTTCAGAAACTCCAGGCAGGCAAATACAGTAGAGAGCCGGAGCAGAAGAACAGGTATGGAGACAGGAGGGAACAGGGCACTGCTCATGCGAGCTTACATCCTAAGGGAGGGTAAACAAAATCAGGCACAGAAGAGAGCCAGTGAAGCAACGGGGAGAGAAAAAGGGGGCAGGGGAGAAACAGAAGAGGTGAGAGGTTAAGTGGATGGTTAGTAGGCCTTAAGGAACAGGTGAGTTTTAAGTGCCCGCTTGAAGGAGCACAGATTGGGTGAGAGACGGATGGAGCGAGGGAGGTCGTTTTAGTGAAGGGGGGCAGTGCGGGAGAAGTCTTGGATTCTAGCATCTTGCTGAGCTCTGCATTGTGCAGATCCGGGTTCTGTTGGGCCAGTCTCTTGCGCTCATCTTTAGCCCAGACCATAAACACGTTCATAGGATGGTGGATCCGAGCCTCGGCTTTCCCCCTGGGATTGGCAGATCCTGATTCGCATTTCACCTTAGTATCCCCCATGGTGCTCAAGGTCTCTGCTCACTGGCACTGCCCCAGTCCGGGCATCATCATTGGCACTGAGCACTTTCCCCGGATCTGGTCGTCACTGGCGTATCCACCATCAGGACTGCTCATGTCTGAAAAGAAGGGCTCACAGTCCACAGCTACTGTCCAGGACGCTTTGGCTGCTGCTGGTCACACTTTGATTAGTTGTGACTTGTGTCAGATATTAACTCAACAAAACGCAACATGAAATATAGTAAAACTGTACGTGAATGTAACATGTAACAATGTAACATTAACTCACAATGAATAGACACATTGCATCCACTCTCCATGTTTTATTTCCATCATAAACGTTCATACCCCTAACTCATCGGGAAATGATGATAGATGATCTGGATAAAAAATCTTAAGGCTAAAAAAAACATGAATTAATTTGGGGAAATAAACACAGATTCGCACTTAAAGAATTAAAAACAAATTCCTTGATGGTGATATAAAAGCCGATCAGGGAGGAGCGGATGTAATACAGGTTAGGGCAATATATTGCCAGGATGTCTATTGGTAATTGGCCGATTAGACCTATTATAAAATATCGGACAATGATCCTACTTATTGCTTCTTTACTGAATTAAAAAATCTCAATGATAAAGTCAAACCAAAATAAGTAATTATCAAGACCCAATATGATTATATACTGGTCCGTCCTGTATCCTGTACCCAAAATACACAAGGATCGGATGGGTCCCACTGGTCGCCCCAATGTCTCAGGGGTAGGTTCCCTCACACTTTCTCCATTATATTGACATTTTTGACTGTGATAAATGGAACTTTTCAAAAGGAAAAAAAGCGGGAACAAAAACTGTATCCAAAACTAGTTATCACAACCAGCATCATACATTCAAAGTACATATTTATGTTTCCACTAGAGAAGGCAGCTCTCTTAGTGATAGTTTTAGAGACTCAGTTGGGTTTACTGTTAGGATTTTAGCTTAGACTAATGTTAGGACAATGTTTAAAACTAGAGTAGAACGTTAGGACAAGAGGGTTATGATTAGGAGACGGATATCATTTGGTTGTGGCTGATGTTAGATATTTTCCTATGTCTTAGGATCTATACCTTGAGCAAGCTTGGCTTAATCAAGTATTTTAATATATTTCTACAGATGAAGCACCTATCTTTAATACAAATGACATGTACATGACAGCAGCCTGATGCAAATTTGACTGCGCCTTATTTTCAGAAGAGCGTTGTGTGCAGATCATCACTCAGGAAGAGTGTTGCCTATCATATTAGTGCGGTCTCTTGTCTTACTAGTTAAATCCCTCTTCTTCCCTCTCCTATAGCTATTGATACATACTTTATGGAAGATCACAAATAAAACTAAAAGCCAATATATTTTTAGCTTTCTAAGAAACCAACCTCCAGAATGAGCTTTTGCATCAAAGTAAATTCCACAAAACCATTTTCCCTTCTCTCTGCTAAGTGCAAATTGCCGGTTTGAGATAGATTTCAAGCTCTAAGTGATGAGGAAATAGGAGGAGAGTAAAACAAAGAATTGGTGTAGATAACAAATTTATCCTAAGAGCCTGGATGACAAAAGACCTTACAAATGTTCTGAGAAAAAAGAACCATAATACAAGATGGAGCTGTGTTATTAGCAGTGAGGCCGCTGAGTATCCGGGAAGTGCTGAGTAACATCTGTTACAAAGAGAAGCACAATATCCTTATTAATAAAAATAAACTTCTAATAAATTGAGTTATGCAGCAATAGTCTCGTCTCCTGATGGAGGAAAGTGTCAGCTTCTGCAGCACAAAGAAATATTTACAACAAGTAAGAATTTTTCACACATTTAAAAAATAAAAAAAAATAAAACAAACTGAAAGGGAAGTTGTTAAAAATATATATTTGGATAGTTAGACATTTAGGGCAGTAAGTTGCGTTGCTCTGCACATACTGAGAAACTGACTTTATACCAGTGGACACAATTCAAGTTGAAACGCAAATGACACTTCCGACTTCCTATCATTTAAAGGGCGGAACGGGGGAGGGGCTTGTGCACGTAGCCCATGTACATTGAGGGTGTTAAAGTCCAGCACACACACATTTGCCCGATTCATGCTCTGAGCATCTCTCAAGTACGTGATTTTTAGCCGTATTACTTGCGCCAGATATTGGTCAGGTGTAAGTGCCGACTGATAGTAATGGCGGCTGTGTATACAGCTAGAACGTGTTTGCAATTAAGGCAAACTGTAAAAATGCATTTTATGTACAGTAGACATTAAGATCATCCCGATATATGTATCTCATGTAAACAACATGATAACTTCTATTTTAAAATGTATTTTTATTAATTATTATATTAGTAACAGTTGTTAACTTGGTAATTAATAATTTTTTCCATGTGTTTTGACAGGAGTATATATTACACAGAATATGGCCGTACGTTGCGCTCACTTTGCGTTCCTGGATGAATCAGGCCCTGACTCTGCTAAACTCCACTTAGAGTATTTGCTTTTGCCGAGATAAAACATAACTTGTTTTGTTGGGCTAAAAACGATCTGTGGACACCTTGTAAATTGTTTAATGTGCCGTCTCCGTCACTTGAGCGTCGTTTAAATATCCTGTGAAAATCTCATGAAAAAAATCATGTTTGCATTTTGCAGAATCAGGTACTTTACTGGGTCTTAGCACCGATTCTTTACATTATTCCCATCAGAAGTAGAAAAAATCCCCCCACAGACATCAGCAACTGGAAGCAGAAACAGTCGCTACATGTTTAAAAAAACATTTACGCTGTTTCCATATTTTTGCAGATTTGATTACTTTTAATGGATAAATGCACGATTGATACATTTTAATAAAGGGCGATGTCATGCTAAGTTTAAGCAGAGTGAAGTTTGACACTGCAGAGATGCGGCTATTACTGGGCTTACAGCAAATTTATTTCCCCCAGTTCTCAGAAATTTCTCTAATTTGCTCAGATCATTAGAAAACATCGGTTCTTACTCCAAATTGTCGGTATCAACGTTTTATTCAGTGGGAGGAAAACTGCAACTTAGTGTTAGGAGTGAATACTGTTCCTTTAAATGTAATTGCTCGATGAGAGTGTGTTTATGGCAGTAATATAATTATATAGGAAAATACTAATGATGATACCAGAGAGACTGCTATAAGCAATCGTCACAGTGACCCCAGGAGAAAGTACAGACATGAACATAGTAACTCAGCATGTGATAAGTAAAACAAGTCACCTGCACCGTGTGCAGCGAGGCGTAATAATGATTATTACATGTTCATCCTGTCTTATCTGTCTGTCCTGTGATCACCAACACTCATCCTGCTACATATAGTAACACGTTTACATCCTATTAACTGCGGCCTTTCAGTGTTTTTGGTGCCCGTTAAACATTGGCACACAAGCTGGTAACCTGATGGTAGCGCCAGCTCTGGACCTAGCCCCACTCTTAAACGCAGTTTAAAAAGGCAGCTGCCAACACGTGTGCACAGATGTACGGGCAGGATTTGCCCTGCATGCAAAAGTAAAGGTTTGCATTCGCACTCTTGCTGTATAACATAGTTTGCTTGGCTGAAATTTCTCTAATGGGAGCAAAATCAGCACCAAATTCTAGATCAGTCCCCATATTTCTCTTTTCAAGGAGTAAACGTATCAAGCTGAGAGTTTTCCAGCAGGTTTGAAAAACCAATCAGATTCTAGCTATCATTTGTTTAGTATATTCTACAAAATGACAGCTAGAATCTGATTGGTTGCTATAGGCAGGGCCATCTTTTCCATTGGGCACGATGGGCAGCTGCCCGGGGGCCCCACGGGCAAGGGGGCCCCATAGGCAAGGCTTTTAATGAGAATAAATAATCCTGCAAAACAAAAAAACCTGCAAAAAAAACCTAAAAGGGTCACTGAGCAAGTACATCTATCTACCTCTATCTCTATATATCTATATCTATATCTGTATCTGTATACATCTATATCTATATCTATATCTAGGGGCCCCGGTGCACTGCTTTGCCCGGGGGCCCATAATGTTGTTAAGATGGCCCTGGCTATAGGCAGCATCTCCACTTTTCAAAAATCTCAACTTGATACATTTACAGGCTCTTCTTGTTGGGTATAACTGGAGTGATAGATATTTTATGTAAGACATTGCTTACTGCACAGTTGTTTCTATTGCTGAGAAATGTGCGGCAGTATTGTCCAAGTGTTCTTACGCTGAAAAACATCAAGACTACGAGGATGGTAAATTATCATCAACTTTTTATTAATACATTTTCGGTTACAATTTTGAGGGAAGGGGACAAGGTGAAGGAGCAGGAATTTGGGAGAGAGAAGGATATTGATGAATGAGCAAAAGTGACATCATGCGGCTGCTGGATTTGTGCTTGTCAAGACGGCAGAGTCTGTGCAATAGTTTGCAGCATTGGAAGGGAGGAGTTGTGGCGACTGGCGCCGTTGCTTAGCGCAGATTACGTGCACTAGTACAACTAGTTTTGTATTCAAGCTGAAATAAATAAAATTACCTGTAAAGTGCAGAATATCCTCCATCCAAACATGCAAAAGTTTATCTAATATTTCAGACCACATCTAGCAGAAAGTTTAAGGTAAATTATACGTAAATAAGGTACCAATGAAAGTCCTTGTTCTGTTAGTCAATGGTCTGTATGAGAATAGGAAGGAACATTCTGTTCTTTGTTTAATGTCAGACACTGCCACATAATTACTTGGAAAGGGTATCTCCCTTTGTTGCCTAATTAAAAGGATTATGCCAGATACAACCCGCTGGAACAAATCCTGTACTTGAAATAGTATTTTCTGCCTTAAATCACCTGCTGATAACTGAAAATACCTTTGCTGCCATTTGACAGATAGTTTGCAAATAACTGATTTTCCTTAGCAAGAACTGTAACCATGGAAAGGATTGAGATCTGCATTAAGGGCCCATTCACATGTGCAGAAAAATGCAGGTTTTGTAGTATAGATAATTAAGGTAAAATGACAGCTGCCGCCCTTGATGACGGAGAGTGAAAGTTTCAGGAAAGTTCTTATGCTCCCGTTCGGAAGTCCCAGTGGGGTACGTATTAATGGGTCTGTTTCCTGGGAACAAGGTTTGGAGGATTAGGCCACTGGAATGTGTCAGTCATTGGCCACATCACATGCTGGGACCCCCCGAGGTGTTGCCCCTAGCCAGCCTCACCTAGGAAGAATCGCTTGCTGCAGTGCACAGGAGGCATCTGGAGAAAGCTGCCTCTTCAGTGAAGGCAGCGCAGATGTCAGTTACCTGATTACGGCTGCGGGGGGGGACTGCTGGGGTAAGAAGGGGCAGTAAGTACTTACAGCCAGCATTTCTTGCAGGGCTCAGTGGGTGAAGTCTGAGAGTGGTCTGTGTCTTACTCACAGCTGGCACTCAGTGGAAATCCGCGAAGTCGGCAGTTATAATTGCAACACCCTTGTTGCTGTCATTCTCGCATAATGCCTTTCTTCTTTCTTTGAATGGCTCCTTACAATGAATATATACTCTGCATTTAGCCTTTTTCATCATTTCTCCAGCTTTAAGAGCTGTTTCTGTTCTATGTTTTCTTTTCCCAGGAATTATCTTTGACAAACTCCATAGCTGGCTCTGATTCTGGCCTAGCTGCTAAAGAATTAATGAAAGCTCCTCACAATTAGTTACACCCTAGTACAGGCCTGTTGTGCAGGATCACATTGAAGTTGATATAGTTTCATCTACTTGTTATTGTTAGTTGCAGTATAAACGCTTTGTACACAGAACTTTACTTTATTCTGTATGTTTTGTAGACTAAGAGTTATTGAAACATTTGTGGTTGGAGTTCACTGCAGTAAACGCTTAATAAAATGTAATTACTAACCAATTAATTTGCAATTATATATATATTATATGTGTGAAGTGTGCGCGCTGTTCCAAGAAATCTTCTCTTGCAAAGTGATACTTGTGTATACGTAGGTAGATTGTAAAACATATACTGAACATTGACATCCTCATAGATAATAGTGTGAGTTGTCTCTTAAGATAAAACAATGTCACAAAGTCCACGTTCCTTATAGCCCTGACTCGCATAGGAGAGATACAACGACTGCAGTAAAAGTGACTGCACAATCGGGCACTTATCGTACAACTAGAGCGTATGTTCTGCAACCCGAGGCAGCAATTCGTTTGCTGTCACTCAAAAATCTCTGATACAGTATCTGATTGGCTGTGATTATATAGAACCGATTAGAAGGGAGAAAGTCATTTTGCGAGTTATAATCATGAGACTGCAGCTATTGACTTGATAGTGACAACACTGAATATTAGAGCTGTCCACGCAATGGATGTCTCCAACCAGGGCGAACGCAGGACCTGGTGGCACCCTAGGTGGGCTAAGCATACTCGGAGGTGGCAGCCTAGAGGAGGTGGCTGTGACATCATCATTTTTATCTTATTACTGGGATTCGGGTGCGGCCTTTGTGAAGGTTAGAGGGCCGACCATGTGGTCTCTGAAGAGTATCAGGTTTTCTATCACGGTTTAAGTGAATCATGAGTTAGAGGACATTGGGATTTATTACATTACTCAGAGGGCGCCTGTTTCTCCACTTAAGCGCAACATAGAAACAGAAATTAAAAGTACAATTTCCGATGCCAAAAGGTCTGAGCTGGTGCAAAATTCAAATGAACACAGCCCCTCAAATTAAATCAGCCCTCAACACATCAGGGGGCGCCACTTAAATGGTGCCAACTGCACCCCCTTTATCTCCTTAATAATAATCTCGCTGCACCACGGATCAGAATGATAAAGACAGACTTTGAACTCTAGAATAAGAGAAATCCACATATTTATTATCCACTTCTCTATCAGCCGAGCAGAACATGTCACACGGCTGCTTCCTACTTGGTTTTAAAGTCCCCTGTGGTTATAATGTTTACAATAAATCCATCCATTATGTATGTACAGCCACCAAGTGAAATGAAGGGAATAACATTGATTATCTGGTTACATCGACACCTGACAAGGGGGGGGGGGATATTAGGCAGCAACTGAACAGTCAGTTCTTGAAGCTGATGTGTTGGAAGCAGGAAAAATGGGCAACATAAGGATCTGACAAGGACCAAATTGTGATGACTAGAGGACTGGGTCATATCAACTTCAAAACAGCCGGTCTTGTGGGGTGTTTCTGGTATGCAGTGGTTACTACCTACTAAAAGTGGTCAGAGGAAGGACAACCGGTGAACTAGTGAACAGAGCCATAGGCTCCCAAGGCTCATTGATGCGTGTGGGGAGTGAAGGCGCCCGTCTGGTCCACACAGTGTATCGCAGCTTGCTGTGTATGGGGCTGCGTAGCCGCAGAGCGGTCAGAGTGCCCATGCTGACCCCTGTACACTACCGAAAGCACCTACAATGGGCACGTGAGAACTGAACCATGGTGTAATGGAAGAAGGTGGCCTGCTCTGACGAATCACGTTTTCTTTTACATCATGTGGATAGTCGGGTGAGTGTGCATCATTTACCTGGGGAAGAGATGGCACCAGGATGCTCTATGGGAAGAAGGCAGCCGGTGGAGGCAGCGTGATGCTTGGGCAATGTTCTGTTGGGGAACCTTGGGTCCTGGCATTCATGTAGATGTTACTCTGACACGTACCACCTACCTGAACATTGCTGCAGACCAAGTACAGCCCTTTATAGCAGCGGTATTCCCTGATGGCCTCTTTCAGCAGGATAATGCGCCCTGTCACACTGCAAACATTGTTAAGGAATGGTTTGAGGAACATGACAAAGAGATCAAGGTGTTCACTTGGCCTCCAAAATCCACAGACCTCAGTCTGATCATCTGTGGGATGTGCTAGAAAAACAAGTCCGAGCCACGGAGGCCTCACCTCACACCTTAAAGGACTTACAGGATCTGCTGCTAACGTCTCGGTGTCAGATACCACAGGACACCTTCAGAGGTCTTGTGGAGACCATGCTGTGATTTGTCAGAGCTGTATTGGCGGCACATGGGGCACCTACACTATATTAGGCGGATGGTTATAATGTGACTGATCAGTGTATGTATACCATGCTGGCACTGCAAGAGTTAAACTGTCACTGCAATTACCATGGACTGGGGACTCTGTTTTATGTCTGTTATAACCATAAATGCAGTTCAGCTGCTAATAAAAACACCCTTAAACTGACATTTAGTAACAGCTGATTGTAACCACAGCTGGGAGGGGCTTTAATAAAGTTCTATAACTTCTAAACAGGAAGATCCAGCTAGGTGACAGCTGACACCCCGTAAATATTTATATCACTGATATAATTCACAAATAAATGTTTAGGTTATTGAACTTTGTGATGGATGTTATTATTATAATAATTCTGCAGTGTTAAAGTGCCAACATGTTTTCCCAGACTGCATACTTAATGTAACATGCTCAAGAGTACATCCTGAAACAAAATAAACTGCAGCCTGCCCCTAAGAGCTTACAATCTAAAGGAAACATGGTTGGTGTGGGCATTGTCAGGGTCTGAGTGGTTCTGACTTCATTTGTTGGGATTAGGACAGAGAGTTAGTGACAGACCAGGACAGGAGAACAGAACACACTCCATATTTAGTGGGTTGATCCATCCCTCAAGTTTGGCACTGAAAGCTGTTGTGTACAGACCAGCGTCTCTCCATAGGGATCAGTGTTCCTTACTTTCTGTGTAAAAGTCGCCTTAACTCTGCACGACCAACTACTGTAAAGTTTTAGCCGAGTCTGCGGGGTGTTGCTATATGCAGCCGTCTTTTCTGGGGCTCCTTGTTAGTGACGTAATATACAACACAATAATCTTTTTCATAGATGGTGTATTGGTGGGAACGGCGAGATTTGGTCAGTGATTAATATGAGGAATGAAGAAAAAGTCAGAGGTTGTGTAGATTCTAAAGATTATAAGTAGCCTAACCTACAAGGCCATCAACAAAGCTGCACCAACATACATCTCCTCTCTTGTCTCAAAATATCTCCCAACTCGGCAACTCCGTTCTGCAAATGATCTGCGTCTCTCACCCCCCCTCATTACATCCTCCCATTCCCGATTACAGGACTTTTTTCAGGCTGCACCCACTCTATGGAATTCTCTCCCTCGCACAATAAGACTTTACTCTGGTCTACAAACTTTCAAGCGTTCTCTGAAAACCCAGCTCTTCAGACAAGCTTATAATATTCCTCAACCACTCTCTTAACCTCACTACCTTAGTCTATTACCAACTGTTACACAATTTCACACAAGACAACTCTTCCCTGACCAAAATTGTTGTGTGACGGGATCATTTAGCTTATGAGTCACTTTTACCTTTGCAGCCTGGCTGGACCGAAATGCAAAATGTGGACTTAACCCTCATGTATCAAACTCCCATTGTCCCATAGATTGTAAGCTTGCGAGCAGGGCCTTCTCACCTCTTTGTCTGTTTTACCCAGTTTGTTTATTAGTTTACTATGTTTGTCCCCAATTGTAAAGCGCTACAGAATATGTTGGCGCTATATAAATAAATGATGATGATAACATTGTTATAGGTTTTCGGTGCCCTGACCTGCAGGCAAGGGAGGGCTGGCATCTTTTGACATGGTGGGCAACCCAGGTAAGTCCCCCACACTCATCTACAAGCGTGCCGCAATGGAAAAATGGGCGTGATGAAAATGTTGCGTGTGGTTTTATATAGCCACTGAAATATATTGTTATGTAAAGAACTATCATCAAATACAACACAGCCCCAGCTGACCTGTATTCATTGCAGAGTCTATTCTGGTGTCCTATATCCAATATGGAAAGTATTGTAAGTGGTTACAGTAACCATACATCAGTAGAGATTATGACCCTGATTCATTAAGGCAAAGTTAATGTATTGTGCGTTTTTATAAAAACACACGTTATTCGGGTGCGCGCACCTCTGTATTCAACTACAAGTGGATATGAAGAAACATCTCTTGCTGAATACAGGTGTAGGTCCGTTCTGCTTATACGGCACAGACATAATACACTGCAGGATACATACAATACATATGTCCCAGCAGAAAAATTAAAATTTGTTAATAATATATAATCAGTAATGAAAAAAGATTTTAAAAAATGTTTTTTTTCATGAAATATTTATTAGGATGTTATTAATGTCTACTGTACATAAAATACATTGTTACAGTTGCTCCTGATTGTAAACACATGTTCTAGCTGTATACACAGCCATCATCACTAGTAATCAGCACTGACACCCGACCTGTAGCTGGTGCAAGAGACACGGCAGAAAATCACGTACCATAGAGATGCCCAGAGCTTGGATCGCATGTTGGTGCGTGCGCTTGACCTTGGCACACCCTTACTGTACATTGTTACGTACATACGCCCAGTCCCTGCCCCGTGCCGCCCATGAAATCGTAGACTGACGGAAGTGTCCTTTGCATTCAAAGAAGAGTTGGATGTTCTTTTACTTCACTGCCGTATAGTCCAATTCTGGGCAAGCGCAGATCGATTTTGCACAAAATACGGCACGTATCGAAATGTACGTTTCTTAATGAATCAGGCCCCATATGTTTTGTTAATAAACTAAAGTAATTTCAAGTTAATAAAATCAGGTCAATTATCCAGACGGGGCTGTATGGTTGTGGGTTCTCTTGTCTCCCCCATGTTGGCGTCAGTGGGTCTTCTACCTCTCAACCTCAAAGATTCATATGAAGTATAGAGGAGGAGAGAGACAGAACGGGTGTGATAATGGGGCGGCCGATAGAGATCTCGGAGCATTAGATGACCGTAGAGTAATAGATATTAGGGGCCACATAAGTCACAAGTACCCCCCCCCCCCCCATTCTATAACTTGGCTTATGAAAGCGTATCCCTAGAGGAACTTAGAGCTGGGACATTCCTAATATCATATGTAGCGTCAGCGATAGGCAGGGAGTTTGGCGCAGTGACATCACAGCGCAGCGCCTTCCCGCCAACATATCACTGAGATAGGCAGCATCACAGCACAAGGAAGGAATCTCACAGGTGCTCTCAATATAATATAAATAATTATACAATAGTAACTGGCGGCCAATAGAGAAGGGGAGTTTAATTAAACTCCAAAAAAATAATAAAAACATTGAATAAGTCACGGGCTGTGATGCTGAAATGTTGGGGATCAAAGTGACCTCCTTAGTTTACCAAATTTTTCCGCTGCCCCTCTTCTTACAATCTATTCTTATTTTCTGGGCTTATTAAGGTAATATTTATTGAAGAGAAGAATTTATAAGGTACAAACGTTTATTATTATCACATCCTCGATGAGAATGAGACAGGAACGCACGTGACGTGTTTAGATTCCCTCGCTCAGCCGCATAACGTCTCTACAAACTATTTCACAGTGTTGAGCTCTTCACCTTTGCAGCAGCCGCCTGGCCCTGAGCTGCTCTCTGTGAGCTAGTGCTCATAAATCCCGTTTCATCTCAGTTGTAGTTCATTTAATGTGTACACAGCATAGCTCGAATTTTGGCAATAGTTTCATTTATTTATATGAGTCCGTAGAGCCTGGCATAATCAAACAGATAACACACACACGAGAACAGTAAGCAAAACAACAGCTACAGATAAGCAGAATAATAAATGCATTGGATGCCATTACCAGAACAAGTTGCAGGGAATTCGGCAAAAGAAAAGACCGAGAAGAAGTGAGGAGACGGACAGTGTGCAGACACGAGACATAGGATAGAGGGCCCTCTGCATGAGAGCTTACACTCTATAGGAGGGGGTAATAGGAATATTAGGCCTTGTGGGGTCCGCTATGGAGCGGAGATCTGCAAAATGTTGAGGTCAGGATGATGCACAGGCCAGCAAGCTACATATACCTTAGTGTAACGGGGCAGATGGTTGGCACCCCAAAAGGAAGGATTCTACAGGCCCGGTTGTATGGCAGAGAGGCGAAGGTCCCCCCCAGTAGTGTTGGGATAAAACAAAGCACACAGGGCTAAAACTGCATAAACTGGTGGGTTTATTCTCTGTGCTTGTGGCATAAGGCTTTACCACAGCAGCAGATCAGAAGCGGTAGTGTAGAGAAGTAATAGCACAATACCATCAACATGCAATGTTATTCAGCATGTCACAAAATAAATCACATTTTAGGAATCTTGGTTCAACAATATGCAAACATAAATCAACACAATACTTTTAGTGCAATTATATCGATTATACTTATCAGACAAAAATCAACAGAGATGCAACAAGGATTAATCCAGCTTGTTCAGGTTAGATGCTTTCTAGTTCACTCTATGATATACAGAACCCAATGGGATAAATTATAATCCACAGGTTTAAGCGAAGTTTCATCTGACACATGAAGCTTATTTACTTGTACAAGGTGAAATCAGTAGTCCACTTAGCAATCTGTCTAATGGAATAAACAACTCTCTCCCAACAAATTTAAGGGTTAAACAACTTGCAATTCATCACCATCCATTTTGGGCAGTTTCAGTCAGCTTGTAGATAACTTTAAATACAGCAGAATTGGCTGGAACAAACTCTTCCTTTAGCCAGTGCTAGAATACCTCTCAATAGCAATATTACAGTCCTGGTCAGAGGTTTTAATAACACAGTTTGATGTTTCCCTTAAATAACTTGAACATAGCAAATCAAAAGAAACTTATCTGTCTTTATATGAGTCCTGCTGACATCTCCTGGGCAGTGGCAAGTTACGTCTTTTCCTATCCTGCAAAGATGCTTCTTTCTGAGCTGGCTGCAAACATCCCTCAGGACAACAATCCAGCCATAGATTCAGTGGCTCTTTATGGGAAGATCCCACATTAGCTCAGCCAGCAGCCACACAGATCACTTCTCTCTCTAGCCAGTCTGTTACTGGCTCCTACCCTCTTTCCCAAGAAACTCCCTGAAGCCTTCTAGTACATTCTTGGGCTCTAGAGAGCAGTCTGGGCTGTAGTTTGCAGTCTGTCCACCCAAAAATGGCAGACACAATTTGCATTTAACTTCCCAGAGGCACTCTGGGGAACTATAGTCTTCTGAATGAGTGCATACAGTAATATACCTGTGATTTACAAGGTATTACATTAGAAAATCATTCAGCACTTTCATTAGCTTAATTGATGGGAGTTATGTTATGTGTATAAGATCATTTAGATGGTGCCTCACATTGTATACGACAAATCCCTGGTAACAACAAGTTCAGACTTTATAATACAATGGGAACAAGGACGCCGTCTGAACCTCTCACTCTCTTATTGTGAGAGCTCAGCGCTCACTCACACTCCTCTAACCGGTAACACACATACACATCTCATACATGTTAGGGGGTGAGAATCCTTGGTAGCAACCAAGTTACCTACAACTTACAGATAGAACCCAAACTCCTACTGGGGAAAAGCCACTGATCCATCTGACCTTTTCTAAGTGTATTTTCCTAAAGCCAGGAGAACCTGTCTGTCTATACGCACTCAGTATACACTTACATGGCACCGCCAGTTCTGTAATGTCCCTGCATAAAGATCAGCCCAAAAACTTCTACAAGTAAGTTTGACGATCATTTTACAGGAGGCTTCCAGCTGGGCTTTCTGTACAGATAGTAATCACCAAATATATAATACAGACGTCCAGCACTATTCATTAAACGCTCGTTAGCTAGCTCACAGGGATCTTGATTACTGTAAATGCAACAGACTAGAGGATGTCCAAGTCTGTGGTTCACAATGTTAATCTCCTCCTGAATATATGTAAATGTATTTGTTACCACCCATGTATAAATTATCAGCAGGATATATCCATAGCAGCGACACTGTCTGTAGTTCAATGTTTGCAATTTAGCAAAAAAAAAAACACAAACACAAACAAAACACATAAATCCTAAGCTCAGCCATATAACCCCTACACAGCCCTAACATCAGGTCAGGTCATATAGCTGGACTTACTCCAAGCCTAGAATTAATATTAGTGCAAGATGTAATTTAAGCCTAAATCCTGGAATAACCCCAACACTAGCTCTCCAGTTATCTTGAGAAACTGGGATCTTGCTCCTCAACTTTTAGAAATTTAGAGACATTAATTATAATTGACCCAATACTGCTTTGTGCGTATTTCTGGCCCACAAACAAATGTTGTGGATATGCCTTAAGCAGCTCCCACTATCACATCTCATAAGCACTATGGATCCTACAGGTTACATTTATGCCGATCTTCCGGATCTATCTCTCCCCGCACGTTACCTATTAACTTTTTACTCAACATAAGGGTAAAACCACGAGAAACCACCACTGGGTGAGTGCATCTGACATCTCACAAGCTTAGAGGCTGCAGCAGATGTTTTAAATACATTTACATAATTTTACAAAAAGTGCAGAGAATAATCACTTGTGTTCAGATAGTATTTTATTTACCCTCTCTAACGCTATTGCCCCTTTGGCTAAACACCATTTAGAAGACAACACCCCCATCTATCGGTGATGCCATCCCAGCGAGGGAATGAGAGAGTGAGTGGAGGTTTGGGGGGATTTTAAAAGTCTGTCTCTCTAGGGGGTTCTTTCAACAGGTCTATCTAAGGAGTCTAAAGTTTGATGTAGGTTGAGTTGGAGACCACCATATCAGCCTGGTCTTTGTCTATTAGTAGCCCAGAGTTGAACTGAGGACTGACAATAATGACAGAAAGAGAGAGAGCTGCAGTCGAGAGATACACAGGGCAGAGTGTCGGACTACCAAGATCCGTGGGGTGCTGTAGAGACATTGGGAGAGATTCAATTAGAACAATGTGTTTCCAGAACAGTCCACATGAGTTGATGTTGTGGCTGAAATCTCCGCTCAGTTTTCCTCATGTCCCATAGAGTTGCGCAGAAAAATGAGCCTAGATTCTGTACTGTTAAATGTTCGGCGGCACCCTCGCGCTGAATTGATTCTGCCTCATTTAGTGCATTTACGTGCATGCTGGTACCAGCAGTGCGCCAAGCCCGAAACTCAGTCATCCCAGTGAGTAAGACTGAAGCCAACGAGCCTGAGCACAATGACGGAGCCGGGAAACCAGCAATCTGTGTGATGCCTATGACTAGAGAGAGAGGACATCTAAGTGGAGACTAACCTAATGCCGAGAAACCAGGAGAGAGTGACTATTCCCAAGTTGTGAATTGCAAGCTCTTCTGTATCATCTGCAGGATTCTGTCATTCATTTATTTGCAGTACTAAGAATGTGTTCAATAATAGAATGGACTTAATGGTCACACCTATATCGCACACAATAACGGGAGAGGGCTCATAGGGCAGCACGGTGGCATAGTGGTTAGCACTTCTGCCTCACAGCACTGGGGTCATGAGTTCAATTCCCGACCATGGCCTTATCTGTGTGGAGTTTGTATGTTCTCCTCGTGTTTGCGCGGGTTTCCTCCGTGTGCTCCGGTTTCCTCCCACACTCCAAAAACATACTGGTAGGTTAATTGGCTGCTAACAAATTGACCCTATTCTGTGTGTGTGTGTGTCTGTGTGTGTGTGTTAGGAAATTTAGACTGTAAGCCCCAATGGGGCAGAGACTGATGCGAGTGAGTTCTCCGTACAGCACTGCGGAATTAGTGGCGCTATATAAATAAATGATGATGATGATGATGATAGCAATTAAAACCAGTTCCAATTTTTCAAATTTTTTTTTAACCTCCTTATTTTATGAACCTAAATTGTCACATTGAATAAGTCCTTCTGTGCTCACCCAAAACAGAATAAATATTTGTATTGAATGTGCACTTTTATCATATGATCAGAATATAACATGTAACAGTGTTGTCTACAAATAAATAACCTCATCTGTCTCAATCTCCCATTCATTTCACAGGAAACCGCTGAGATCTCATGACTCCATCTTCAAAAACACAGAAAACTTGTCTGCGAGCTCAGGCCGGTCAAAGGTTAATAATAAATACCACTCAAATCTCATCTTAGAGTAAAAAAAATGCAGAGATATCATTGGCAGCCTGGAGAAAGGGCAAGACTCGGCTGTTGAATCATTGACAAGAGTTTAGGGCGAGAGGAAAACTAAGATGCTGTAGTAAGAAAGGACATTGTGTGCGAGGTGTGGACACAAGAAGCAACCATGGGAGAAGGAGGCAAAGACGACTACGAGCCCTCAGGTAAATCCTCGTTTTTTCCTCAGTACATCTTGTGATCTGAAATAACTTTCTATTGAATGAAGACAATAAACAATGCAACAGATACTTTGTAACTCAGTAAGTTTGGGGTATACAGTGTGTGACTCTTACTTATTGGAAATGATTGAATTTGTTTGACTAAATGTGAAGTTTTCTCAACATAAATCCAGACATTAGCAAACAAAATATTATTTTAAAGAAAACAGATTCTGTTATGTTGGATAAATGTTTCTCTTTTATTTATTTAAGTGCTCTGCATCCAGGAAATATTATTATATAACTATTAGTACTTGTTTTGGTGCTGTAGAGTAAATAACATAAACTAACATTAATGTTTTCAGCATTTCCTCTATTTTGCCAGTTTCAGAATGTTCAGACATTGATATATACAATAGGGAAATAGCTTCCTGGGCCACACAGCTTACAATCAAATTACTTTGTTTATGAAAAGGTGGAAAAAAAATAAAGCCTCATAATTTAACCCCCCCCCCTCCCAATTTTGCTCCACAAAGCTTGCAATCTAATTGACACGACTGGGCAGCAATCCATGAATCTTTGTGGCAATATATAAATCATTTGTTTCTCACTTTTCTTTGAGTCTTTGCTGAGGGGATTGAATTGAGTCTTTTCAGACTTCTTCATTCTTTGGCAGCTTTCTTTGAATTAAGAACATTTGTTTTGGACGTTTTCATGCTGCAAAATATTTACAGGAAGAGAAAGGAATGAGGAAAAAATGCTCAAATTATATCAAAAGTTTTTTTTTTTCAATCTCCTGAATTTTATTTCAAAGAAAAGTTTCAGCACATTTTACAGATACTGGAATATTCAGCGAAAGACTTTGTTAGCAATTGAAGTGGAACAAAGTGAAAGTGACAGACTGGAGCTTATTTCCATATCTTGCACCAACTCTGGTTATTTAAAGGTCCCTTAGAGATGTCATGTTTGATAAATCAGAGAGAATGCTGAGTCTCCGGTTCTCCCAGGATGACCTCACATGACCGGTACATGGAAAATAGGGGAATTGTACTAGGAGGAGGGAACTATATTTAAAGACGCTGGTTCTGAAGGGGTAAATTTAACCCCTGTGATCTCTGCAGCACTAGAACTAGGATTTGATGATAATAAGATAATAAAGGGTTAGACGACTACAGATAGAGAGAAGGAACAATGTCTCACGTTGTCACATAGAGATTCTGGTGCAGAGTTTGTCCCAAACTTGGAGTAAATGCTCTGCAAAAAAAAAAAAGTGAATTATAGTGAATTTTTGCACATCTCGAGATGTGTCCTCCGCCGCATCGGAAGCACCTGTCATCATCATCAGCGAGTATTTGTGCCTGCCTTATAGCTGGTGCAAACGATAGGCCTCCTACCGGCGTATATGCATATTTCTGCAGATCTGCATGAGCCACATTTGTGTGACCACGCCCTTACTGCACTCGTCCAATGGTACGACTCCCCCTCGCCTCTCCAGACTCAGGGAGGCGTAAGTACCAGAATTGCGCTAGTCTCTGTGGGTCCATATGCGTGCACCCACTTTCTGAGAATGTCCAGAGCTATTTCACACAATATACGCTATTGGCGAACGACGCATTTTATATTAGACCCAAAATGTGCTCAAGTGATAGAGACTTTAACTGTAACAAACCTAGAAAACGTACACAAAACAACAATTGTGTAACCCACATGTCTACACAAATGTTTTCTATATAAATGGGCACTTACTAGTGTGTGTACTGAAGAATTGATTGATCCCTATCCAAACCCAACCACCGATCTGCTCTACCAATGTATGATGGGTATTTATCAGTCTGTGTGTGATGTAGGATCGGAGATTCGCCAGTGATCCTGGGTACTGCTCACAGTGCAGAGTGCAGACTCACAAACCAATGTAGTCAATGATTATCTATTATCTAAAATAAGAGCAGTTGCTAATTAGTCTGTGTCTCTGCACCTAGTTATGGGTATGTGTGTGGGGGGGGGGGGGAAGGGGCACAGGTTAATGAATGGACTAATCAGTAATGTGAGTGTTCCTTGGGAACAATATACAATCCTAGCCTGAATGACAGCATTAGACAACTGTCTTCCTCGTATAGATGTACATATGTATCTCTACATTCATATTACTCCATTGATAGATGCTCATTAATAACTTCATAATTACACCAGCAAAATGTCACTTTGGGACTATTCAGCATAATCACTGCTCCACCATGGGGGATACGTACTAAGGTACTAAGCGTATAGCGCAGCGTTCTGCTGTCTGACGCGGTACCTGGCGCCATTCTCTCACCTTAAATAAACTACCATAATCATTTATATGAGTATTGTGCACTTTAAAATATTTTCCAACATGGTAAATGTCACAACTTTAGAGTTTTAAATAAAGACAATTGGCATTTATTAAATTAATTTCCCTTCAATTTGTTGTTCTGTAAAATGTGATGCACAATACAGCGGCTTCTGGCTGCTCATTATAAGCCTGATTTAGGGGCCTATTTATAAAACACTAAATTCTGGATTCTGCAGTATTGACCCCAGGTCAGAACCAGAAAAAAAGTCATCGCTGGGACAGCCTATCGGATGCGTTGTCCCAACATCACTTCTATAGAAAATTGCCCTGAAAAGTTATCTGTCCTTGTTGCGATGTCCGATGATAATTGGGCAAAAACACAATAATTATTAAATAGAGCCCTTAGAGTTATGTGTGAATGTGGTTAGAAGGTGCAATTATGCACCTGAACAAAACAATATTGCTCCTAACTGTAATGAGTCCCGTTTGTCCATCTCTAGACGGTGCAGATGCCTAAACTTTTTGCCAAATCACTACTGGATCCTTATGAAGGTTTTTCCTCATAAAGTTCTATGTATTCTGAACATTTATATCCCCCATCAATCGCTGGCACTTGTGGTTCCCCGATAGGACAACCTAGAATGATTGTGGCAGAGTCCAGCTTCTAATCACTCCGGACTAATAGCAGCCAGGACCATCATCATCATCACCACCATTTATTTATATAGCACCACTAATTCCGTAGCGCTGTACAGAGAACTCACTCACATCAGTCCCTGCCCCATTGGGGCTTACAGTCTAAATTCCCTAATATACATACACACAGACAGACACACAGACAGACACACAGACAGAGAGACTAAGGTCAACTTGTTAGCAGCCAATTAACCTACCAGTAAGTTTTTGGAGTGTGGGAGGAAACCGGAGCACCCGGAGGAAACCCACACAAACACGGGGAGAACATACAAACTCCTCGCAGATAAGGCCATGGTCGGGAATTGAACTCATGACTCCAGCGCTGTGAGGTAGAGGTGCTAACCACTGAGCCACCAAGCTGCCCTTGACCGCTTCTATATGAAACTTGATAGCGATCCTACATTGAGGTATCAGCGTGAGTTGAGGCACCTAAAGAAAACCGAAGCACCCGGATGAAACCAGGGGAGAACATACAAACTCCTCACAGATAAGACCAGGCTCTGACCACACACATATTGGGAATATACAGATGATGATCTGACAGATGGGAGGACTAATGTGGTGCATGAGATCTGTGTTATGAACGTTACTGCTGGACAGCTCCTGGTCTACAATGAGATGAACTGCCAGCTGCCTTCATGTGCTTTATAGAAAATCCTGTATAACTGAAACATAAACAACTGTCACTCTGTGACACATATAATTCATGAGAGCAACATGTGTGTTATAGCTGACAATATCCACACAGGTAATAATCACTAGTGTATCCGCACCTCCCTCCTCCTTATCCTGAGTGTCCGTAACTAGCGGCAAAATATTCATCTAGTAGCGGAACCGAAAAGAGGATTTAAACCTGAAGCCATTTCATTGTAGCAATAAATCTGTTACAATGTATGTAGCGATATTCATCATGTTACTCTGTGTGTGGCATTCCCCTTGCTACTGATATATGTAACATCATCATACAGCCACCATAATATTATTCTATGATCAATAATGAGTTTTGTGTATCTGTTGTCACTGTTCTGGTTCAGAGAGATAATTACGTAGGCCGGGCCTATCACACGGAGAGGCCTGGACCTGCCGCTTCCACAGTACCAAAAATGGAAATTAGAATAAAGAGAGGTTCTTTGTAGTGCCAGAGACTATGATTTATACGTATTTATTTTATGTAATGCAGAAGAGATTTATACACATTGTAAAACACTTTGGAACAGAAGAGTGTAAATAACCACTGTACAATCGGAGATGATTTACATTCTCATCCTATGTTCACACAAGTCCAGGATATAATATAATCCCCGCTGATCGCTGCGGTGTTTGTTTCTTTAGATATATCACCGTACAGGGAATCAGCTGTCAGAAATCCAGAAATATACTTCTGTTTTTAGAATGTGAGCAGTTTTTTAGGTAATGAATAAATTATAATAAAAAATTTTTTTAGATGAAGTATTTTCTTGTTACTATATATGATACAATGTGTTATTCTGGAGTGTTACATTTCACACTTTACAATCCTATCACATGGTCAGGGCCCGACGTGATATTGTTGCTGCAAGTATTGTAGATGCATCAAATCTTCTAATCTTCTAAAAAGTAAAAGTGGAGGTGTTGCCCAAAGCAACCAATCAGATTCTAGCTGTCATTTATCAAGACTGTACCAGATAAATAATAGCCAGAATCTGATTGGTCACTTTGAGCAATACCTCCACCTTTACTTTTCAGAAGTTTTAGTAAATCTACCTTAAGGATGGTGGGATTATATATATATATGTATTTCCAATTCATAATAGTGGGAGTGTGTGGCTACCCAACAATTACCAATGGGTATCTGCCCAGGCTGTAAGATGCCTCTCTCTGTGCATTCCGTCCTTCAACTCACTGAGCATGTGCAAGTATCTAACTGTCCTGAGTTCTTCAGCCCACAGTGCAACCCTCACCAAATGTTAGTTAGCATTATGCTTTAGGCAGAGAGGTTGGAGGCACAAGGCAGAGGGAAGGGTAGTATTGTGTCGCTGACTTTCTGTGGATGTGCGGTGAACACTGTGCACTGCAATGTGGCTTTTCTAAATAACAGGTCTACTTTATATGTAATGATCATCTGTACACACGTTGGACTTATATCATAGAGCACAGTGATACAATGTTGCAATTTGTTCTAAGTTAAGACTCTGAGCAGATTGTTATTACAGTGTTCACATTCTTCCAGCTCAGTGACCTTGTATTTCCAGATAATCCGAGATAATATGGCACTGACATAATTAGAAACGGCTAGTGACACGAAACTGGGCTACAATCAGCAAATAAAAGTCCACTACGCTGGCACGTAACTAGCCAAAGCCTGTGTCAGGATGAGTGAGAGGAATTCATGCAGATGTCAGACTTGTTGCTGGAGACTTATTTCCTGAAATGTCCCACTTTTCTGCAGTTCTTAGTACATTATTACATATACCCAAAAGTCCTGAATTTTGGTGCCTGGAAGTGATTGAATTTACTCATTTTGGGTGTGGGAGCTGTAAATAGCAGAGTGATTTGTGTGGATCAGGGCGTGTTCCAAGCAAATGGTGGACACGGCCAATATTGTCCCAATTGTTTGCATGAAATGTTTGGGGAGTGTGATATTCCCAAAACAAAATATGCAAATGAGATGTTTCTCTTCTAATATTTGCCCTAAGTGGAAAAAGAAAATGAGTAGCAAAATTTAGGAGCGCCTCCTGGGCGTCCGCCTCTCCTGAGCATGGGAGGGACCGGCGCATGCTCAGTGACGCCCCGATTAGCGAGCTGAGAGTAGATCAGGGACCATGGGAGGGTGACCTGGCATTACTGGGCCCTCTCGCCTCCGGGCGCCGACCTGCGGCCCTTATTCATAGAGAGGTGGAACTGGGAGGGGCTGAAGCTGAGTGCAGTAATGGGGTGTACACATAACTGTAGCACACCCCATGGAGGTGTGACCTAACGAGACTTGGATGTATCCCCAGATATAAGGTTAGGAGGTATATAGTTTGCATGTACTTGAAGCACAAGCCTATGGAGCCGCCTCTCATTGTCTGTTTGTTTATAGCCCCTCCCCCTTCATTATCTCATTAATTAGCATCCTGTATGAATACGTATTTGTATGTGTGACGTACACCTGATGAAGGATTTCTGCTGCTATGGAGTTGGTCGTATCTCAGGAAGCCTCTGACTCATTGTACACATCTAAGTGTGCTTTTCTTGCGATAGAATTTTTACGCAGATTTTCAGATAGCAAAGCGCGTCAAACTCTACATGAGGCCAAAAATGTGGAGTAATCTAAACTGAGAGTTATATCTGTGACACATTGTGATTTGCTGTAAATTCTCTTTATTGTACATAGCATTTTTCTTCTAGACATAATTATAATTAAATGTTATTCTATGTTTATTGGGAATTGCACAGAACAACTGTTCATGTTTTATATGATAGAAATAATTCTCATCACATATTCTGCATTTATTGCCCAGTACCACATCACTTGTTCCAGTTGAAGATCTGATTCTTAGTATCTGTTCTGTGTGTTTGTACAACTACACAGTGCGACTTCCGTCATATGTGGGTAGTTAGCTGGGTTCTGGTGTCACGTTCAGTTGGATAACTGGCAGCATTCCCCATTCTGGAGCCTAGTTCTCAAGATTTTGAAACTAACTCTAAAATCTAGTGCCCGGCTGAAGGTGGCCGGGCACCAGGTCACCTAGAGATAAGGGGAGCAGAGGTCCACATACAGTGGTGGGGACGTATATGAGTGATTTATAGGAAAAGGCATTATGTAGAGCTGGACAGTGTCTGTTACACCATGGTGGGGCCTCCGGTGATCCCTGTCTTCTCTATTCCGCAGAGAACAAGTCTGCTGTGAGAAGGTTCTTCAGCAGAGAGTCATCTCCAAACAAGAAAGTGCCGGTAAGTTGTCATGAGCACGTAACCACTTCATTAGAGAGAATGACAAGGGGGGATAACTACAATAAATTCACCATCACAGGTATTGGCCTGAAAATGTCGCCCAGCACTCAAGTCAACAAGATCAAAGTGTCAGCTCTTCTTCCCTGTGTCAGTGTAGTAGTATGTCAGGGAGGAAGGTTTTACTGTGCTTCCCCCCAGATATAATCCAGTATCTCTGGCTTCATGTGTAGAGTAGTACCGAGTACTTTTATACTGTGTCTCTTACTCCTGGGAGTACCTTTATACTGTGTCTCTCTTACTCCTGGGAGTACCTTTATACTGGGTCTTTCTTAATCCTTGTAGCACTTTTGTACTGTGTCTCTCTTACTCATGGGAGTACCTTTATACTATGTCTCTCTTATTCCTTGTAGTACTGTTGTACGGTGTCTCTCTTACTCCTGGGTGTACCTTTATACTGTGTCTCTCTTACTCCTGGGAGTACCTTTATACTGTGTCTCTCTTATTCCTTGTAGTACTGTTGTACTGTGTCTCTCTTACCCCTGGGAGTACCTTTATACTGTGTCTCTCTTATTCCTTGTAGTACTGTTGTACGGTGTCTCTCTTACTCCTGGGTGTACCTTTATACTGTGTCTCTCTTACTCCTTGTAGTACTGTTGTACTGTGTCTCTCTTACCCCTGGGAGTACCTTTATACTGTGTCTCTCTTATCCCTTGTAGTACTGTTGTACTGTGTCTCTTACTCCTAGGAGTACCTTTATACTGTGTCTCTCTTATTCCTTGTAGTACTGTTGTACGGTGTCTCTCTTACTCCTGGGTGTACCTTTATACTGTGTCTCTCTTACTCCTTGTAGTACTGTTGTACTGTGTCTCTCTTACTCCTAAGAGTACCTTTATACTGTGTCTCTCTTACTCCTTGTAGTACTGTTGTACTGTGTCTCTCTTACTCCTAGGAGTACCTTTATACTGTGTCTCTCTTACTCCTTGTAGTACTGTGTCTCTCTTACTCCTAGGAGTACCTTTATACTGTGTCTCTCTTATTCCTTGTAGTATAGTTGTACGGTGTCTCTCTTACTCCTGGGTGTATCTTTATACTGTGTCTCTCTTACTCCTTGTAGTACTGTTGTACTGTGTCTCTCTTACCCCTGGGAGTACCTTTATACTGTGTCTCTCTTATCCCTTGTAGTACTGTTGTACTGTGTCTCTTACTCCTAGGAGTACCTTTATACTGTGTCTCTCTTACTCCTGGGAGTACCCTTATACTGTGTCTCTCTTAGTCCTTGTAGTACTGTTGTACTGTGTCTCTCTTACCCCTGGGAGTACCTTTATACTGTGTCTCTCTTATTCCTTGTAGTACTGTTGTACGGTGTCTCTCTTACTCCTGGGTGTACCTTTATACTGTGTCTCTCTTACTCCTGGAAGTACCCTTATACTGTGTCTCTCTTAGTCCTTGTAGTACTGTTGTACTGTGTCTCTCTTACCCCTGGGAGTACCTTTATACTGTGTCTCTCTTATTCCTTGTAGTACTGTTGTACGGTGTCTCTCTTACTCCTGGGTGTACCTTTATACTGTGTCTCTCTTACTCCTTGTAGTACTGTTGTACTGTGTCTCTCTTACCCCTGGGAGTACCTTTATACTGTGTCTCTCTTATCCCTTGTAGTACTGTTGTACTGTGTCTCTTACTCCTAGGAGTACCTTTATACTGTGTCTCTCTTATTCCTTGTAGTACTGTTGTACGGTGTCTCTCTTACTCCTGGGTGTACCTTTATACTGTGTCTCTCTTACTCCTTGTAGTACTGTTGTACTGTGTCTCTCTTACTCCTAAGAGTACCTTTATACTGTGTCTCTCTTACTCCTTGTAGTACTGTTGTACTGTGTCTCTCTTACTCCTAGGAGTACCTTTATACTGTGTCTCTCTTACTCCTTGTAGTACTGTGTCTCTCTTACTCCTAGGAGTACCTTTATACTGTGTCTCTCTTATTCCTTGTAGTATAGTTGTACGGTGTCTCTCTTACTCCTGGGTGTATCTTTATACTGTGTCTCTCTTACTCCTTGTAGTACTGTTGTACTGTGTCTCTTACTCCTAGGAGTACCTTTATACTGTGTCTCTCTTACTCCTTGTAGTACTGTTGTACGGTGTCTCTCTTACTCCTGGGTGTACCTTTATACTGTGTCTCTCTTACTCCTTGTAGTACTGTTGTACGGTGTCTCTCTTACTCCTGGGTGTACCTTTATACTATGTCTCTCTTAGTCCTTGTAGTACTGTTGTACTGTGTCTCTCTTATCCCTTGTAGTACTGTTGTACGGTGTCTCTCTTACTCCTGGGAGTACCTTTATACAGTGTCTCTCTTACTCCTTGTAGTACTGTTGTACGGTGTCTCTCTTACTCCTGGGTGTACCTTTATACTGTGTCTCTTACTCCTTGTAGTACTGCTGTACTGTGTCTCTCTTATCCCTTGTAGTACTGTTGTACGGTGTCTCTCTTACTCCTGGGAGTACCTTTATACTGTGTCTCTTACTCCTTGTAGTACTGCTGTACTGTGTCTCTCTTATTCATAGTATTACTGTTGTATTGTAAGTTATACACCCACCAAATGTCTATATAATTCCAGCCCCGGTGTGTCACATAACATAACACAACTGTCTCTCACATAAGTTAGATTCACTAACAGACGTCTTGTTTTATGCAGAAAATATGTGGAACCAACTTCCCCCTGAGTATTCTGTTCATCATCGTCAACGAGTTCTGCGAGAGATTCTCCTACTATGGAATGAAAAGTGAGACAACCTTCCCCCCCCAAACCTAACTGATGGCCTCTTCTAAGCCAGAGATAGCCAATGTGGACCTCCATCTGTCCAGGCAGTGTGTCATGCTGGGAGTTGTAGTTCTACAGCAGTTGGAGAACTACAGGCTCTGATGTAAATCAAGTAAATGACATATCGGAAACATACATGAATCACATGTACGGTAGTTGAGTTATTCTCCATGTGAGGAATGTACGTGGTACATGCAAAGATGGAACTAGTCCAAAGTATCGCAGATAGCCCAATACCATCAACAAAGTATCACTAATTCCTGACCTTGGATATCTGTTTATCTTTATTGTTTTTTTATTGCCCATAAAACAACGTGGTAGAGACATGCTGCATCCAAATTAATGTGATGCACAGATAAATAGTCATATATTATATATATATAATAACAGAGTCACATTCCAGGTCTGTACAGGGCAGAGGGAGTAACACATAGGTACAGAACGTACACCCGTTATATACACGCAGCAGATCTGGTCTTGATTTATAACTATATACATGTTTTTCTGTCTGTTAAATGAAATGATTCGGATCCATTCTGACTCTCTAGACTTATACAATGTGACTTATTGTAGAGGAATACTTAAAAATAAAAATAAAACATTTTACTGAAGTTCTGTAACTGACACGATGGGGATTGTAGTACTGCACGGTCCACTAGTGTCGGTTGTGTCCAAATTAGTTCCAGCAAAACTTCCCTGGAAATGATTTTAAAATGTTGCCAAATCTGCCCTAAGAAGCTATAATAACTACGTACAATATGTACCAAGGCTCTTACATAATCAGAGCTTTCAATAATGTTGAAACATCTTCTAAAAGAAGGACCTCTCCTTAACTGGAATATACACCAATCAGCCACCACATTAAATCCATCTGCCTAATATTGAGTAGGTTCCCCTCGTGGGCTCCACAAGACCTCTGAAGGTCTCCTGTGGTATCTGACACTAAGACGTTAGCAGCAGATTCTTTAAGTCCTGTAAGTTGGGAGGTGGGGCCTCCATGGCTCGGACTTTATTTTCCAGCACATCCCACAGATGTTCGGTTTGAAATTTGGGGAATTTGGAGGCCAAGACAACACCTTACTCGTTGTCATGTTCCTCAAACCATTCCTGAACAATGTTTGCAGTGTGACAGGGCGCATTATCCTGCTGAAAGAGGCCACTGCCATCAGGGAATACCGTTACCATGAAGGGGTTGTACTTGGTCTGTAACAATGTTTAGGTAGGTGGTACGTGTCAAAGTAACATCCACATGAATGCCAGGACCCAAGGTTTCCCAGCAGAACATCGCCCAGAGCCTCACACTGCTTCTACCGGCTGCCTTCTTCCCATAGTGCATCCTGGTGCCATCTCTTCCCCAGGTAAACGCACACACCTGGCGGTCCAAATGATGTAAAAGAAAACATGATTCATCAGATGATCATCATCAGCTATTTATATAGCGCCACTAATTCCGCAGCGCTGTACAGAGAACTCACTCACATCAGTCCCTGCCCCATTGGAGATTACAGTCTAAATTCCCTAACACAGACAGAGAGAGAGAGAGAGAGAGAGAGAGACTAATGTTAATTTAATAGCAGTCAATTAACCTACTAGTATGTTTTTGGAGTGTGGGAGGAATTCGGAGCACCCGGAGGAAACCCACGCAAACACGGGGAGAACATACAAACTCCACACAGATAAGGCCATAGTCGGGACCATGTCACCTTCTTCCATTGCTGGCGCTCACATGACCATTGTAGGGACTTTCGGTGGTGGACAGGGGTTAGCATGGGCACTCTGACCGCTCCCCATACACACCAACCTGCGATGCACTGTGTGTTCTAACACCTTTCTATCATATAACTTTTATTGTTATATATTAAAATAAGCAAAATATAATAAAATATACTAAAAACAAAGGCTGTCTGCACATATAACCTCCATAATATGTGGACTTATGCTGTAGGTAGATTCCTAGTATCACCACTAGCTGCAGTTATGTATTGCTAGGTGACGCTGTATATATCAAAACACAGTGTGTCCTCCCCACGTTAAGCTAATTCCATATTAGGATTTGCTGATTGGTTACCAAATCTTCACTGTGATGAAGCTGCTATTACATAGGTCATAGGTTAATGCTATGATGTCTCCTTGCAGAACGGGGATAGCATCACCACTAGCTGCAGTTGTATATTACTAGGTGACTGTGTGTATCAAAACACGAAATGTCCTCCCCACATTAAGCTGGTTCCATAATAGGATTTGCTAATTAATTAACAGATTTTCACTGTAGCGAGACCACTATCACATTAGCTCATAAATTCTGGTTTTATCGGAGTATTATATTATACAAGCTGCCAGTTTGAGAGGTATAGTTTGTGCAGACAGCGAGGACGCCGATGCGCGTTTCGCTTAGGTCTGCTTCTTCCAAGGCAAGCTGTGTGCCTTCCAAGGCCCAGTGTATTTAAAACATGCCAAAACAGTGCCTCAGCTGTGTTTTGATATATACAGCGTCACCTAGCAATACATAACTGCAGCTAGTGGTGATACTAGGAATCTACCTACAGCATAAGTCCACATATTATGTGCAGACAGCATTTGTTTTTAGTATATTTTATTGTATTTCGCTTATTTTAATATATAACAATAAAAGTTACATTTTAATTAATATTCAAATGGGAATTGGAAGCTTCAGTGCACCTATAATCAACTTCTTTTTCTTCTTTGTCTAATGTTATATAAGTTAAGGTGACACCCCATATAGATACAATTTTGATATATAGAATTAATGGGCAGTAAGCTTCCAAACATATGAATTAGTGCGACAGCAATTTCCATTTGTAACCTTTCTATCATAGTCAGCATTAACTTTTTTCAGCATTAACGTTCTCAGCAATTTGTACTACAGTAGCTTGAACCAGACAGGCGCCTTCACTCCCCACGCGCATCAATGAGCCTTGGACGCCCGTGACCCTGTCGTCAGTTCACCGGTTGTCCTTCCTTGGACCACTTTTGGTAGGTACTAACCACTGCATACCGGGAACACCCCACAAGACCTGACGTTTTGGAGATGCTCTGACCCAGCCCTCTAGCCATCACAATTTGCACTTGTCAAAGTCGCTCAGATCCTTACACTTGCCCATTTTTCCTGCTTACAACTCATCAACTTCAAGAACTGATTGTTCACCCGTTGCCTAATATATCCCACCCCTTGTCAGGTGTCATTGTATTTAGATACTCACTTCACGTGTCAGTGGTGTTACTGTTGTGGCTGATCGGTGTATATTGTCCAGTTCATGCACATTTTCTTTTGTTATTTTACTAGTAGGAAAAGGTTATACAAAATAATATTATAATAATATTAAAATGTGATGCAAAAACAGGATAATGGCACGACCTGATGACACCCTAATGGCAGCCCATATTTTGGGTCCTGGCGCACATGTTAGGACTCTCTGTTCTAAGGATTATTTGTGGCCCTCAGAGCAACTCTGAAAACCTTCATCTACTATAGCGCAGGACATTCATTATCAAAAATGATCCCCGTCTGGAGAACATTGAAATTACATATATGTTTAAGAACGTTGGAGGCTCCTTTATTGTTGTGTTTGTGAAAGTAACATTAGTTTTATGTGTCTCCAGCCGTCCTCACCTTGTATTTCCTGAACTATCTCCACTGGGATGAGAACATGTCCACCACCATCTACCACGCCTTCAGTGGTCTCTGCTATTTCACCCCACTTATCGGAGCCCCCATTGCTGACGCCTGGCTGGGGAAGTTCAAGTAAGGTTCTTTCCAATCACATGCACAGCATAGGCAAACTTAAGGGGTTTCCAAGTGCCTGGAAACCCCCCTCCAAGCCTGGGGCACTGTATAATTGAAGTGGCTGGACCCTGCCCCTGCTTCACACGGCTCTGCTTGAAAAGGGAGAGCTGCGTGCACCTAACAGTAGTGCACACAGCATTGCCCATGTATATTATGGGGATAGGAAGAGTTGGACAGCAGCCAAGCACTGTCTGATAGTATAGCTACAAACCTATGCATGCTGGTCACGTCCACTGGTGGTGTGGAAACCCCCCTCTACAAATCCTGCATTTTTACCCCTGAAGTGTCCAGAGAGATAGAGCAGCTCTTCATATACACACAGCATAATATATATTCCTTCTCTACACGTCAGTCACCAGCCGGTAGAGACTAAAAGAGGTTTCTCATAAAAGAGGTTCTAGGAAGCAGTATTGTAGGATAATAATTTAAATATTGCAATTGAAAGGCTGGTCATAAAGTGATAGTATACAGAATGGGCTCACTGTTGGCGCTTAGCAGACTTATGGCCAAATCTGTTCAAAAATTTGGCACTGTTTAAGAAATCTTTAGTTGTAACAAGTTCCTGAATCCTGAAGATCCGAAAAATTCAGTATTCAGCTCCAAATAGGTGCCGCATGCCTCCTTTATTACACTGGATGCTGGATGTTCTAGTGTTCTCACAAATATTGGTTCAGCCCATATAATATCTGCCCCCGCAGCAGGGGGAGGGCTGCAAATTTCAGCCTGGGGGCTAGACTCCATTTAGTAGCATATTTTAAAGGAAACAAATGCAGTTGGCCCAGTGACCCAGCCCAAGGTAGCCCCGCCCCCCCAGCCTGCCCCTGCCCCACAGTGTGCGTAGTTTATATAAAGCTTTTTAAATTAAGATGTTGTCCTTTGATAGACAAGAAATTAGTTGCAATATGTGTCATTTTCTGTAGTCTTCTCAGACAAGATCTATCCCATTTTTACAACACATCTCATTACGTCAGTTTGAGCTGTGACCAGTTGTTATATTATTATTACAGCACCATCTTTTGGTTGTCCATCCTTTACGTCATCGGTCACGTGGTGAAGTCAGTGGGGGCCATTCCTACCATCGGAAACTCGGATCTGCATGTGTGAGTACCACAGCCACCCCTGTACATTGTGCTGTGCTCTTTACTAACCTCATAACCGCCAGCCATTGTTGGAAATAGTAAAATACTTTTAGGGATCTGCTATTTATAATTATGATCATTTAGATGCATCGTCAGCAGTTGATATAGGAGGATTTCAGAGACAAACAGGTGACTAAATAATAGACTCTCAAAAATTTCGAATTTGATTGAATTTCTCCGGTTTGATGATCATGAACGTGATGGGGGCACAATCACATTTGAGTTTTACTTTTCACATTCACGTTAAAATTGGTGTTTTTTGTTCCTTTAACTGGTGTGAGAACCAGTACGCAAGCAGCCAAGCGTAACTGCGAGATAGATTATCTATCGCAGAGAAGTACAACAAGATTGTAACCCAACAAACTATTTCTCACAGGGCTCTCTCCGTGATCGGCCTGGTCGCTATTGCCATTGGCACAGGCGGCATTAAACCGTGCGTGTCTGCCTTTGGAGGGGACCAGTTTGAAGA
This sequence comes from Mixophyes fleayi, assembly GCF_038048845.1. Taxonomy (NCBI): domain Eukaryota; kingdom Metazoa; phylum Chordata; class Amphibia; order Anura; family Limnodynastidae; genus Mixophyes; species Mixophyes fleayi. The sequence goes on along the minus strand of NC_134408.1, from coordinate 151,992,219 downwards.
GGAACATGTAAGATTGTATGGCTGGGAGATGGGATGGCAGATGTTACATTGCTTAATCTGTATTTCTGAAAACACATCCACCAGGTCCACGTTATTCACTCACACAAACATCAGATATATTAATGTGCCAGGCTCATATCTTCTCTCCGTACAATTCTTGCCTATTATTGGGGTGTCTGAGTCGCATAGAGGGTGATCTGGGGATGAGAGGGGTAATGTGACTTATCAGTGTCATATAACATATCTGTAATTGTGGATTTTTAGGCCAAAGAAAGAGGCAAATTCTTCTCCATCTTCTACCTGTCCATCAATGCCGGGAGTCTGATCTCCACCTTTGTGACACCAGTACTCCGAGGTCAGTATTGCCACCTGCACGGGGGATGTTTACTGGGCAAGGTGGGGTATACCAGACAACAATAGACATCCTGTGCGTCTGACTGGCTGGAGATACATTGTATGCAATGTTTGGACAATACCATCTACTTTTATCCCCATATTGACTTTATTTTTGAACAAACCCTCTCATGTTACGGCTTCTTATGTGTAACCCCTGTCTGTCTTTTCAGGAGGTGTCCAGTGTTTTGGTGGAGACTGTTACGCGCTGGCGTTTGGGGTTCCGGCCGCCTTGATGTTTGTTGCGCTCAGTAAGTAGGAGGCGACCAGCGTTATGTACCTTATACATTGTAGGGGTCTTATGACATCTATGAAAGATGGTGGTGACTCCTATTTGGTGTTTCTCTAGATCTCAATGTACTAAAGCAACTTTTGATTAACGCATAAAAGGTAAAATATATAAAGTATCGCTGAGGATGTTACATTATCTGACACCGGACTGGCCCCCAGGATTGCAGATAGTACAGATCTGGGGATAAATGTATCAAGCTGAGAGTTTTCTGGTGGGTTTGAAAAGTGGAGATGTTGCTTATAACAACCAATCAGGTTCTAGCTATCACTTTGTAGAATGTACTAAATAAATGATAGCTAGAATCTGATTGGTTTTTCAAACCCGCCAGAAAACTCTCAGCTTGATACATTTACCCCCTGGTGTCACTGTGTGGCAGATTCTCTTCCTTATATTGGTCAATGAAGAACACAGATCGCTCTTCTGAATTCTCCTACTTGGACTTTTGATGCTGCCCTTGTTGGAGGCCTTAAATTCAACGATTAATAAGTTAAAGTGCTGAAATACTGTCTTTCAGTTCCCTACTAGGAACCACTGACCTCACTGAGTAACGAGATGCCTCAATGTCTCATTGGTTCCTACTTATCTGAAAACTGCTTTCTAATGACTATGGCCTGAGCCCATAAAACGACTGCCTCCGCTTGTGCAGGCGGCTGCTGTACTTTACCTTATAGTTTTATCTAGATTCCTTAATTTAACATCATATCATAGTCAATTCTATTCACAGATGAAAACAAGTCACACTCAGTTTTAGAACACAAAAATAATTATTCTAATGTTACTGTAACACCTCGGCCTTCTTCAGATCTGTTTTCAAAGCACAGAACTGATGAATTGCGTCCTTTGTGTGGTTATTAGATGTTAATCATTTCCGCTATGTAACAGGATTGTGGAACTACAGACAAGAGGGTCATGTGAGGACAACTTGTGATATATGCTCCAATCGCTGACACTGTTCTCTCTCTGTTTTCCCCTAGTTGTGTTTGTCGGTGGTAGTGGGATGTATAAGAAATACCCCCCGCAAGGGAATATTTTAGCCTCAGTCTTCAAGTGCATTGGGGTAAGTAGCTAATGTATAGCTGCGGACGCTGGTACTGACTCAACGAGTTTGTACTGAAAAATATTTAGTATTTATTGATACTCAGATGATCGTGTAGAGTTTGACCTAAGTCTATTTTTTGGCAATAGATATGCAGTTTGATACTGCGCGTGTACAAAAAAATACATAAGCGGAAGTTACCATGTAGACCATTTGCATCTTAAATTTAGTTTAGAGAGGCGGACAAGGGGGAGGGAAGTGGCAATTTCACAGAAAATGCATCAAACTCTACATCAGACCATTGGACTCTAAATATGTTTGTACCAGACTTCAGTGTTAATGTACACAATGTTCATGTTAGAGGTGGATAATTAACCAGTAATTGGATCTAAGTCAAATCCAGAAAAACAAACTAAATATGTTAAATATGAGAAGGCACCGGGTACATTCACAAACATATGAGAACCTTCCAATAATCCGATAGAATGTAATCTGAAATTGTGAATACAAATTATTGTCAACTGTACATTTCTGTTTTCTTCTCAGACTGTTTGTTCCAGATAGAGATTCACTAACGTTGCTCAAAGGTGACAATCTGCACTAACCCCCCCCAAAATACAATATATTTTCTTCCATCTGTCTAGTGCACGCTATACAATGAAAGTTTATTACTGTCTGGTTGCTGTGGTTTTATTGCAGATTTTCATCTTTGAGCAATATTAGTAAATAAGTTAATTATACCTCTCCATACTCCTCCCTTCTTTACCTCTCCATACTCCTACTTTCTGTACCTCTCCGTACTCCCCCCTTCTGTACCTCTCCGTACTCCCCCCTTCTGTACCTCTCCGTACTCCCCCCTTCTGTACCTCTCCGTACTCCCCCCTTCTGTACCTCTCCGTACTCCTCCCTTCTTTACCTCTCCGTACTCCCCCCTTCTGTACCTCTTCGTACTCCCCCCTTCTGTACCTCTCCGTACTCCTCCCTTCTGTACCTCTTTGTACTCCCCTCTTCTGTACCTCTCCGTACTCCCCCCTTCTGTACCTCTTTGTACTCCCCCCTTCTGTACCTCTCCATACTCCTACTTTCTGTACCTCTCCATACTCCCCCTTCTGTACCTCTCCGTACTCCCTTCTGTACCTCTCCGTACTCCCCCCTTCTGTACCTCTCCGTACACCTCCCTTCTGTACCTCTCCGTACTCCTCCCTTCTGTACCTCTCTGTACTCCCCCCTTCTGTACCTCTCCGTACTCCCTCCTTCAGTACCTCTCCGTACTCCCCCCTTCTGTACCTCTCCGTACTCCTCCCTTCTGTACCTCTCCGTACTCCTCCCTTCTGTACCTCTCCGTACTCCCCCCTTCTGTACCTCTCCGTACTCCCCCCTTCTGTACCTCTCCGTACTCCCCCCTTCTGTACCTCTCCGTACTCCTCCCTTCTGTACCTCTCCGTACTCCTCCCTTCTTTACCTCTCCGTACTCCCCCCTTCTGTACCTCTCCATACTCCCCCCTTCTGTACCTCTCCGTACTCCTCCCTTCTGTACCTCTCCGTACTCCTCCCTTCTTTACCTCTCCGTACTCCCCCCTTCTGTACCTCTCCGTACTCCCCCCTTCTGTACCTCTCCGTACTCCCCCCTTCTGTACCTCTTCGTACTCCTCCTTCTGTACCTCTCCGTACTCCTCCCTTCTTTACCTCTCCGTACTCCCCCCTTCTGTACCTCTCCATACTCCCCCCTTCTGTACCTCTCCATACTCCCCCCTTCTGTACCTCTCCGTACTCCTCCCTTCTGTACCTCTCCGTACTCCTCCCTTCTTTACCTCTCCGTACTCCCCCCTTCTGTACCTCTCCGTACTCCTACTTTCTGTACCTCTCCGTACTCCCCCCTTCTGTACCTCTCCGTACTGCCCCCTTCTGTACCTCTCCGTACTCCCCCCTTCTGTACCTCTCCGTACTCCCCCCTTCTGTACCTCTCCGTACTCCTCCCTTCTGTACCTCTCCGTACTCCCCCCTTCTGTACCTCTCCGTACTCCCCCCTCCTGTACCTCTCCGTACTCCTCCCTTCTGTACCTCTCCGTACTCCCCCCTTCTGTACCTCTCCGTACTCCTCCATTCATACTCTTTGGCTTGATGAACAAGAAGTCTGTTTTGCATTATAGGAAGTATTCCTGTATAAAACATTCACTCTTTATTTCTTACTTAATATATCCCTGTTAATGTTGCCAGTAGCTTTGTAAATAGAGTAACTTTTAGTTTACATTTTTCATTGGGTCATCATTCTAAACAATTGTTTCTAATATTCAATTTCTCTTTCAATACTTCCAGCAAATGCTGAACAATCAGTATGAGCTCTCTGTGTTTTTGTTTGTTAGTTTGCCATAAAGAACCGATGGAACCATCGCTCCAAACAATTTCCCAAGAGAGAGCACTGGCTGGACTGGGCCACTGAGAAGCATCCGGTGAGTACACAGCGTCTGAGGCTGGTGAATCACACAATCATTGAATAATGTATCTGATTGAACTGAAAATCTAACAATGGGAGAGTGTGGATTGGACAGTTTAACAATGAAGGAGAAACATATAACGAAGGAGAAACATTCCAACTTTCCAACAATACATAAATATTGCGTCTATGGACGAATGAACGTTGTTCCAGTCAGCAACAACTTCATGGTTCTAATCCATTTATTAAAGTATTTTAAGACTACATCTCATATGAATGGATTAGGAAAGAAAAGCATTTTTCCTGGATGAGATTATTGATTTTAGGAGACTTCCTTGTGACTACTACGTGCACACACACCACCCTAAGCAGCCTCACGTGGCCCTCACATTACGGATGGGGCTCTGAGATGAACGGGGGGAGGGCGCATTATGACTTATTAGTGCATTATTAAGTTTATATACAATAACAAGGAGGGGTAGTAATTCTGAGGGAAGGTCAGCTGTGCAGGTGACTGAACATAAAACCCAACAGAGACAAGTGGGTAAAAGAACTGAGAGAAAACTATTTAATGGTAATTTAATATCAGGATGGAAAGGAGATGCCATCATCATCATCACCATTTATATAGCACCACTGATTCCACAGCGCTGTACAGAGAACTCATTCACATCAGTCCCTGCCCCATTGGGGCTTACAGTCTAAATTCCCTAACACACACACACACACAGAGAGAGAGAGAGAGAGAGAGACTAGGGTCAATTTTGATAGCAGCCAATTAACCTACTAGTAACATGGCACCAAAACGTACAATACAGAAGTGACTAAAACGCATTACAAGGGCATTATAAACACATCCAAAATGTCTTCAACCCCTTCATGTTTAAATTCCTTTATTGCTGTTTTCCTGGATACATCTGACACGATGGAATTTTCTTTACAGAAAAAGCTGATCACAGAAGTGAAGATGGTAACTAAGGTCCTGTTCCTCTACATTCCTCTGCCAATGTTCTGGGCGCTGTTTGACCAGCAGGTAACCAGAAAACGGACGATAAACTGTGCAACAGATAAATGAACAGTTGCAATTTGTGGTATTTACCTCTCGTTTACCAATTACAGTCTAATCAGCCTAAATAACTCAGGGCCGTAACTAGGGCTGTGCGACAGGGGCGACCGCCCAGGGCGCAACGCTAAAGGGGGGCGCAATTTAGGAATATTTTAGGTTCATTTGGTTAAAATTGAGGGCTAGGGGGGGGCGGCATTTGTCTTTCTCGCCCCAGGCGCTAGAATTCTAAGTTACGGCTCTAAAATAACTGTATGGATCATTTTGACATGAGCCCTGACACCGAGTTACAAGTCAAGCGTATTGTTGATAATAAAATACAAATATGACAATTACTGTTGCAATATTTCTATTATGGTAGCAAACAAAATTTGCTGAAAAACATAAATATTTTAAAAAGAAAAAAGAACAACACGTTCTTTGAGGTTGTAACCCAGACAATAAAAGCCACTGACGGAGGATTTACAAATATTAATCCGTGGTTCCAAAGACAAGGTGAAGAATATATTTAATCCTTCTCCTCTGTTTGACATTTCAGGGATCCAGGTGGACGCTTCAAGCTACAAGAATGAACTCAGACTTTGTAAGCAGAATATTTATCAAGTTTTTCTATAAACAGGGAGTGATCTTTATATTGGCAAGAACAGTTATCACCAATACGCAGAATCTGATGAATTTATTTTCATTGTGAAAGTACCAGATCAATTGTGATGTTATGTGGGAACGCAGTTTGTGATTTGGTCGGTAACATGATCATTTTCCGCATCTATCCTTCATTAATAAAAGAAAGAACAAAGTAGCAGAAAACTGTGTTCTTAGATTGCTACAAAATGTCCCTTTATTCCAAATATTTAATCAAATATTTTGTCATATTAGATTTATATTTAGTGATATTACCGGAACGGTATTATTTTGTCATTTCATTAAACCTCTATTGATCCCACCATGCTCAGATATATTGAGCCTAACTCGTTTGATGCAAACTGTTGTAATGAAATGTAGCGTTTAAACTAGACTACGCATGTTTTAACAACCATACACAGTAAAATTTGTAATTCAATCAAAATGATTACAATTGCACCATTAAATCTTGTATTGCAAACCCAATAACCTATTCTGAAATATCCTTGTCCTAATATACAAACTTACATTGATTATTGTTAAAGTAATATGATAAAACCAAACCTATAATATGTAGATTTTAAGATTGATACACTAGTCCTGGTAATCTGGCAGGAAAATATGTTGCAATTGAGATGCAGAAATTATTCTTTCTTTATAAGATCTAACTTGTCCATTACAACACATTTTTGAATACTGAAAGTATTTTTTAATATTTCCTGGGGGTTAATTTTCCTTAGTTTCTTCTCTTCTACTATATGAACAACAATAAAACAAGATTCTTTTTGCTTATTTTATTTTCAGAAAGCATTTGTCATACAGCCAGACCAGATCCAGGTACAATATACATCTTCCCTTGACTGTTATGTATTAACAATTATACCAACATACTCTGTAGTGCTTTAGAATCAGGAACAAATGCAGTAATAAAACGATACTGGGGTTTAACAAAGAGATAAGAGGGGGCGTTACTCGCAAACTAACAATCTATAGGACAATCGGAGTTTGATACTTGATGGTAAGTGCGATGTATTACATAGTGGTCCAGCAAGATTACCATGGGTATAGAGCTTCTTAGGCTATAGGATCCAGTCACACAATTATGTTGGATTGGGAAGTGGGGAATGCCACAAAGTGGGTGCAGCTATAGAAAGTCCTATAACCGGGAATGGGAGCTTGAGAGACGCAGATCTTGTGTAGCATGGAGGTGTCGAGTTGGGAAATATTTTGAGACAAATGAGGACAAGCATTTTATATTGGATTCTGTAAAAAAGCAGAAAACCAACGTAGGGACTGGCAGAGAGGAGCAGTAGTAAAAGAAAGTTTTGCAAGAAAAATGAGACTAGACGCTGCGTTCATGATAGATTGTAGGGGTGAGAGTCTGAATCGGGGAAGACCAGTAAGGAGGGAATTGCAATAGTCAATGCAGGAGGTAATGACTGCATGAATTATTGTAGTGTCTTGTGTACGATATGTGCGTATTCTGGAAATGTCTCTTAGATGCATGTAACAGGATGTACATATAGATTGGATCTGGGGAACAAAGGATAGTTGTGAGTCAAGGATCACACCTAGGCAGCGAGCTTGTGGGGTGGAATTTATGGTCATGTTGTCACCAGAAATAGAGATGTCAGGTAGGTAACTTCTGCTGGCTGATGGGGATACTATTAGCTCAGTTTTTTGAAAGACTGAGTTTGATGGGGTGAGAGGACATCCAAGATGAAATGGCAGACGGTCAGTAACGCGGGCCAGCACAGACAATGAAGTGTTCAGGGAGGATAGATAGATTTGGGTTCCATCCCAATAAAGATGATACTCTAATCCAAAAGAACTTATTAGTTTTCCAATAGAAGTGGTGTAGATAGAGAATAACAGAGGACCTAGGACTGAGCCTTGTGGTCTCCTTATTTTATCCAAGTCAGTGACTAGAGATGTGAGATGGACTTTCATGGAAATATGGCAGCACGCAAAGAGCAACTTCTGAGTGCTTTTCTGAATAAGCACAGATATGCAGATAGGTAGATAGTAACATGTGACTATATATATTTAATGTCATTATTTTCTCCCTGATACACAGAAATCACATAGCAGTATTATTTTCCTCACCAGATTCTGAATCCACTACTGATTCTTGCCCTGATCCCGGTGTTTGATCTTGGCATTTACCCTCTTTTTAGACTGTGCAAGCTCAACCTAAAGTGAGTAAGAAACACTGTAATAGTCCGATAATCTCTCCTCCTTGTTGCCGTAGAGTTGCTGGTTTTTTTACAGACTGATCCAAACAATATTACCAGATAATAATCAGCTTCTCACCCTCTATTACACCCTCTATAGGTCTATCCCCAGGATGACAATCGGGATGATCCTGGCTGCTGTGGCGTTTGCAGTTGCCGCTGTCGTAGAGATCCAAATTAATGTAAGTGAAAGTTTTATTTTTCTCCTGGTTAGTTTATCTCACACTCATCAGTTCTGGGGGTAAATGTATCAAGCTGAGAGTTTCCGGCAGGTTTGAAAAGTGGAGATGTTGCCTATAGCAACCAATCAGATTCTAGCTGTCATTTTGTAGAATGTACTAAATAAATGACAACTAGAACCTGATTTACCCCCAGACCGTTACTGTTTACATAGTAGATAGGCTAATTTACTAATGGTATAAAGTCACACAAAGCACCATAGTGTCTTCAGCTATAAGACGTGAGACCCTCTTACCCAGCTACACAGGAAACCTCCAATGTTGCAGGACCCCTAATACTGATAGAAAAGGGGTAATTTCACCCAGGCTTTTAGCTGTTTGCAGGAATGACCAGATCTCCGCACCACCAACAGACGTTCTTTATTGACCCATTACTGTAATAAGGTTCTAGTGTTTGGCTGATGCATGAAGAGAGCACAGCGGGAGTCAGGACCACTAGACCCTATGGAGGCACCAGATCCGGTCATATCTAACACTCCCAGGCAGAGCCCCAATGGGGCCCTAGACAAGATACTGGTTTGCCCACTTCCCTCATATAAAAATGGGTTAGACTAATCTGGGTTCCTAAGTGCCCACTGGCTCTAGGTACGAGGTGTAGGTCCTAATGGAAGATCCAGCTCTGGTCCCAGCAACATTCTCCACTGCCCCCTGTATCAGGAATTGTCCTACTGAGATTTATCTCATTATCGGAGCTGGAGCTGACTGAGGAAGAGTTATCTTTATTGTGTAAATAACTGTTACTTTATGCTGTACCACAACATGACATATATATATATATACACACACACACATATATATACCAAGATGCAGGTGCACATTTTAAGCACTAAGACACCACATTTATATGTAATAAGACTTATATATGTTAAACTCTGCAGTAATATAAACTCCATAATAACACAACTAGAATAAATATGAAGTTCTTACTGCACATTTTGATCAAACTGTGGATGCCCATCCACCATGTCAAGGCGACCTCTTTCATTTATGTTATACACAGTAAATATATATATATACATACACACAATAGACACAGTTGATAACAGTAATTACTAACAATACTTGACATGTGAGGGTTCCATGCCCCACAGAACTAATATTCTTTATGTTTTCATAACCAATGTTTTTCATTCTTGATCTGTTCTGTCGTAAACAGAAGACAAATCCCGCAGTCCCTAAAGCTGGAGAAAGCTACTTACAGGTGATCAATTTTGCACAAGGTGATGTTACTATTGGTGTTGGACAAAACCCTGAGTACGCAACTCCCCAGCAGGACATCGCAAATTTTAAGGTAACAACCTCAGCCTGAGCAGATAACTGTAAGTGTCAGCAGCCTTAACTAGCAATGATACAGTACAATAACATGACGTTGTTGCTCGGTAAAAACTTTCCCACAGTGTACTGTTCTGTTTTTGGTGCATTTGATTAATTTTAAAGCAACCAATGCATTAACTCTTCAAACATCCAGGTACACATGGACCCGCAAGAGGTGAAGGGCCCGATTTATCAGGGCTCGTATTCTGAACGCAACCTGCGTTTAGTATTAAATGCACAGATTTCAGCTTTGCGCACGCCCGAATTCACCAAGCACACGAATCTCAAGATACGTGTGCTATTGAAATCAGGGGCAGGTCTGCTGAGCTCTTCTACACACACGCAGCAGGATACGTCCAGTGGATCATAAATTTGCAAAAGAACGGACAGGAGAAAGAAAATTATTGAAGTAATGTCACCTGTTAATAATAAAGGCAGAAATGATAAAACAGTTAAAATACACTTTTACAGTTGATTGTGATTGCAAACACATGTTATAGCATGTAGACGAGACTCTCATCACTACTGATCAGGACTTAGACTAGCCCTGTACCTGGAGCAAGATATACGGCAGAGAAACAAGTAACTTTGAGATGCTCACAGCCTGATTCGGACGTGGCTGCGTGCACTTGAGTTTGCCGCGCCCTTACTGTACATTGACAATTGCAAAACACCCCTTCACCGGTCCGATCACTCCCCACTCCTTTCCGTTCACGGACGCAGCAGACAGGGCTGCGTTCACGGACATATCTCCCGGTTCTGGGCAATGCACTGAGCGATTTTGCGTACGTTACACTTAAAATCGACAGATACACACCTTGATGAATCAGGTCCGGCGTTTGTAGGTTTAAAAAAGCCTGCAGCCAATAAGAGCATGGGAATTTCACAGCAGCATGGAGTATTTCAGATTAATGTGGTTATCTGGTGTGAGGCAGTGACCTAGAAGCCACAGACTGAGCGTTAGGTAGTGGATGGTGCATGCTGCTCCATGTTAATGCAATGCTATCAGCAGCACAGAATATTTCAGCTCAGTCAACTCCTGTGTCCTTCTGAATATAACCCACAGCACAAAGTAGAAATGTCAGGGTCATAGGCAAACCGAGGGGGGTTTCCTAGTGCTTGGAAACCCCCCTCCAAGCCTGGGGCACTGTATAATTGAGGTGGCTGAAAAGAGAGAGCTGCATGCATCTACCATTGTGCACGCAGCATTGCCCGTGTATATTATGGGGATAGGAAGAGTTGGAGAGCAGCCAAGCACTCTCTAAAATTGTAACTACGCCCCCATGCATGCTGGTCACGCCCACTGCCAGCATGGTGTGGAAACCTCCCTCTGCAAATCTTGCGTTTGCCCCTGAGGGTTCTGTCATAATGTTGAGGGAAGATTGTGGGGTTATAAAATAAACTTCATACATCAAACTTGTTTTACAATTAGCGATTTATAAATCAATATTTTGGTGGCTGTTCCTCAGGAATTCTGCCCATAGCAATCATGTGGATGTGCAGTTGTAAAGTCTTTGTTCTCTGTTAACATAAGCTCTTCATTGAACCTCTGTATTTAAAGGTTATGTTGGGTAGGGGATTGTTGAGTGTTTTTATCTGTAAAGTTAGGGATGAACTGGATGAAAAGTTTGAACACCTGCAGGCGCCAACAGGCGGGTTGTTGAAAGTAGATCCAAGCTGCCCATCTAGTACAATGTATAGTACAGTTCTGGACACCACTATATAAAAAAGACATTTTGGAACTAGAAAGGGTTCAGAGAAAAGCGACAATATTGATAAAGGGTAAGGAGTCATTAAGTTATGAGGAAAGGTTAGCCAGTTTAGGCATGTTTACTTTAGAAAAGAGGCGTCTAAGGGGAGATATGATTACTATGTACAAATACATTAAGGGTCAATACAGAGAACTTTCATGGGAATTTTTACCCCAAGGACTATACACAGGACACGTGGTCACCCCCTAAGGTTAGAGGAGAGGAAGTTTCACAACCAGCAAAGGAAGGGGTTCTTTACAGTAAGGGCAGTCACAATATGGAATTCACTGCCAGCGAAGGTTGTGATGGCAGATTCAATACATATGTTTAAGAAAGGGTTAGACAAATTTTTAGCTGAAAAGGGTATCCGGGGTTATAACCATTAATTCAAATTAGTAATTTGAATTAGTAGTGGATCCAGAGAGAAATAGGACTGCAATATTGAGTCAGGAGAGATTTTTCCTGTTTAAAACAGATTGGCGGTTTCTTCATCTGGATCAATTTCAAATATAAGAGGAATCGCAGGAAATCCAAAATAGGTTGAACTTGATGGACTGGTGTCTTTTTTCAACCTCATCAACTATGTTACTAGTCAAAGGTCTTTAGGCCAACATCAAGAGTTCTCATGGTCCCAAACATTGCACAAGAGTAAATATTAAGATCTGCAACCTGCAAAGAAGTGATACTGTGCAGTAGATTAAGGACACTAAGAGTGACACAAAGGTTCTGGGAAAAGGGCAGAATTGTCCCTTAAATTTAGGGATAAAAGACAGCTGACCATTGGTTTGTATGTCATTATGCAACTTTTACTAAACCCACGATTTATCTTCCTTGTGTGATTCTGTTTTCCCAGCATATAACAGGCAGTTGTTTGTTTCACTGGTTGAGTTTCCTGAGTAACAAAGTGATGTCTAATGCTGTCTTGTGTTGTTTCTTCAGGATCCAGAATATGTCAAATTAATTGTCACTGATACACAAGAGATTCGTGTGACGGGAGGTGTGAGCTGCCCAGGGATCTATCTCGATGTGAAAACCACCAACACCTTAGTTGTCGACAGCAATGGATTCTGCAAATTAGTAAGTGGGGAATATTATGGTAAAACTTATCAATTAAAAAATAGTGTATAAGTTTAAAAAGAGGGACCTGTAAGTTTCAGCCATTTATTGCAAAAAATCCAAACCAAATTTTAATAATTTTTTTTGGTTTGTTTTTTTAAATAAAAACAGAAATAAATATTGCACAGGGAACAGTATTTCTGATCATAAAGCAGAAAGTGCTAATCAATAATCAGCTAAATACATCCTGCTCAGATGGGGCTGATTGGTGATAAAGGGGTTGATGGTGAGAGAGGCACCTTGAAGGGGTCAGATAATGATGGTGAGGGTACTTGTAATTATGAGGTGGATGGTGATGGAAATCGGATGAGATGAACCATCATCATCATTCTCTATTTATATAGCGCCACTAATTCCGCAGCGCTGTACAGAGAACTCACTCACATCAGTCCCTGCCCCATTGGAGCTTACAGTCTAAATTCCCTAACACACACACACACACACAGACAGACAGACAGAGAGAGACTAAGATCAATTTAATAGCAGCCAATTAACCTACTAGTATGTTTTTGGAGTGTGGGAGGAAACCGGAGCACCCGGAGGAAACCCACACAAACTCCTCACAGATAAGGCCATGGTCGGGAATTGACCTAATGACCCCAGTGCTGTGAGCAGAAGTGCTAACCACTGAGCCACTGTCCTGCACATTAGGAGACTACTGCTTGAAATAAATTCCTTCCAAGTTCAATATTCAACGGCTAATCTTAGCGAATATATATGTGAAAATAAAGATCTTCCGAACACCGAATCAGGGGATTGCCTTTGGTTCCATAACTAGTGAACCATCAATAATAAAATATTCCTAACCTGCGCCCCCCTTCAGCATCGTGTCCTGGGCGGTCGCCCCTGTCGCATAGCCCTAGCTTCGGCTCTGTTAGAGCATAACTTCTGCTGTATGGGAGACCTAAAGGCATTTAATGACGTTAAGTTTAGAGCATCTGGGTTATTGATCCCTACGCTACACTTTTATTTATGGATAAAATGGAGACCAGAATGGTACATCCACCTTCCTTCCTTTCACCATTCTGGTCCATGGTTAATAACCAATATTCTTTATAAAGAAAGTAACAACAAGCAATTTAAGCCTAAAGAAAAGCATAGTCTGTCTAGTTGTTCTAGTGGATAAATAACTGTGACCAGGACAAGTGGCAGAAGAGTTACATATTACAAGTAATAAGATGTCCTCATATCCTGTTGAATATTTTTTTACAATATTATGACAAATTAAATTTTTCTTGTGTTGTAGATTTTGGATAAAAATGAAAAGCCCTCTAACGGATTAGCGGCTGTGAGGTAGGTCTTGTCACCCGTACAGATACTATCATCATCATTTAATATAGCGCCAACATATTCCGTAGCGCTGTGCAATTGGGGACATACACAGTAAAGTAATAAACAAACTGGGTAAAACAGACAAAGAGTTGAGACTAGGCATGTACTTTATACTGTGCACCGGTCTCCTTATAGTTCAGTGGGTTTCAGCAATAGTAATCACGCTCTTGTGATTCGCCAATCCCCAATGTGCACCATCAGCGTCGCTGTTTCTTTAAACCAACTTACAATGCTAAATACTCGCTGACCCGCTGCAAAAGGATGAAATTTAACGCCCACATATTCAAGCATTGATTTTTCCAAGTATTACTGAAATGCAATAACGTAGTTTATCTTAGATATTCATTTTATACTTATTATATGATATTTAAACAGTGACATCATGTTATCACCCTTGAAAATATGTTCAAACCCTTGTACAACTACTCTATAAAATAAACAAAGGCCCCGTTATATTTAAACTGCTAATAACGGATTGTTGTTTTTAAAGAGTGATATATTCAGAAAGAAACAACACAACTTTTAACACCAAAAACGTCAGGTTTGAAAACTGTAGTGAAAAATTGGGTTAATGTAGAACATAACACATATTTTCATAAGTTACAACAAGACAGCAGCTTTTTAAAGGAAAATGTAAACCAATGTATTAAATATATAATAAGGGATATCTCCAGAATATAACTATTTAAGAAGTATAATTATTTTTTACACTTCACTTGTAAATTCTAACTCTTTAGGTCAGCAACATATTATTTTTTGTGCTCTGCATTTTATTAATTTATTCTTTTAATTATATTTAGATTATTGTGATAAGATATTTATATATTATTTTATAATTTTCATATTTGCAATCATTTTATTTAAAAAGACACATACGGAGTAAATAATGCAAGTTCCTGGTTAGTTCTTTATGTTCTTAACAGTCTATATACAAATGAAGATATGTTTCTTCATGTCTTACTCCGCTAATATAACAGTATTAGGAAGATTATTTAATGTAACAAATAATTCCAATTCTGCCAATAGTCCTCAAACTCCTCCGTTAGGAGAACTGATCAGCGAGGGGGCGATTATCTCTCAAATTGTGGGAGACGGGGGTGTTACAGTATAGTTATAGTTTGTGCAGAGTTTTTCTTAAACTGCTACTTTTCACTTAAGATTCCTCACTAATCACTTCTAAATTCTTGTGACTCATCCAGTCTAGGACTGCGACACACACAATTATCATTATTTGTTTTTAGAAAGCGCCAATCATATTACTCAGCTCTGAACAGATGCTAATCATTCACATCAGTCCCTGAGCAAGTAGAGCTTACAATCTAAATTCTCCACCAAACACACACTAGAGTCCAAAGTGTCAGAAAACAATTATACTACCAGGATGTTTTTGGACTGTGGGAGATAACTGGAGAGAACCCACGCAAACACGGGAAGAATATACAAACTCCACACTGTCAAAATCAAACCCATGACCTCAGGGCTGAGATGCAGCAATGCTAACCACTGTGCCACCATGTTGCAAACAGTGATTTGGAACCATGACGCTAGTTGCCATTTTTCATTTTAGTATACATTATAAACCAAATTTTCTGCCATTTTTCAAACTCAGTGACACTGGCCATGAAGGGTACGTACATTCAGACTTGGTGTAATGTAAAGTATGCAAAGAAATATCAAGCATTAATATATTAAAAATAAAAAATAAAAAAAAAGATGTGTGTTATGGGGGGATTATAAAGGAGCCTTAGTTACGTGCTGAACACAGAGCCCATGTTTCCTAATCGCACATTATCTTCTCTTTCAGGTTTATCAATATGCTGCAAGTGAAGGTAGAAAATATTACTATTGAGAAAGAAACTTTAAATGTTGATATTAACGGTACATCAGAATATTTTACACAGAAGAGAGCAAAGTAAGTTATGTAATGTTTATCTATATTACAGTTATAACAAAGATAATTCAATGTACTATACATGAATGGGTGAAATTCTTTAAATTGTGCACAGGTGTATACTAGTTATCTGGAATATTTATTCCTCTGTTAAGTTCATTTTACAATGAATTATATGTATTATGTAAAGTGCCTAAAAGCAAGGTGTTAAGGATCGCTTCTTAATGATGTCAGCAATCGGTCTGCACGTGATTGGCCACATTTCACAACCAATCGTATGCTCCCCTCTCCAGCACTGAACGATTCCCCCTGTTTAAACATCTCTTCAGCCAATCGCTGTTGTCAGCCACAATCTGCCGTCTATTATTAAATTATTTGATTATTTATTTAAGCTTTTTTGCTCACGTGACACCTATATTGTAAATCCTATTGTAAATTATAACAGTATTGTGCGGTGAGCCGATTATGCGGCCATTGGTCTGTTACCACAAAACAGTAGAACAGGTACAAAACCACCCAAATTTTATTTGAACCGATTCGCAAAATCAAAAATTGCGTCAAATAACCCAAATCACCATTTCTACAGGGTAATTGGATCAATTTGCCACTCAAATCAGTGAATTGCAAATCACTGCGCCCAGTTTTCAAAACACACACTCAGACAATGGAACAAGACATTTAAATTGCAAATCTGGATAATTGTGGCCACTGGTTAAGCTTCCACCAATATTCCCCTCTACGGCCTCCTGTCTGTTTGCCTTCCTTTAGGATGTAAGCTCTTGCGAGCAGGGCCCTCTTCCCTCCTGTCTCTACACCTACTCTATGCTCCAACTTCATTATAATTGCTATGTCTGGAGCTTTGGAGTTATGGCATTACTCCTTTATTGTTCTGTACTGTTTTCCCTGTGTGGTCTATCGTTTGTATTGTGATTATTGTACAGCGCTGCGGAAAATTTGTGGCGCCTTATAAAGACATAATAATAATAATAATTATAATAATATTAATAACAGTTCAACGTTCTCAGGAAAACTTCTGCATCAATACAGAATTCCTGAATTCACCTACAACAAATCTCTAAACTTAGGATGAATTCCATATTGACCCACTCAATACGACCATCTCTACATATAACATTAAGGCGCATATTTATTATCTACCACTTTTTTTTGCCACGATCATTTTCATTGCTTATTGCATTACTAAATAATGAAAGGTGAGAAGCATTTATTAAAACACACATTTTAGCTATTTCTGTTTCTATGGTCACTATCGCAAAGTAATAGTGACCAGAGGGGACAGCGAGTAAGCTGCAGTATGGGGACTGCTTTTGTGTTCTTAGATACCTTCGATATCTGCTGCGATGCCCAAATAAGAAATTTAATCCATCCTTAAATATACTCCTATCACCTGAAAACTGCCATTAACACAGCCTGGTGCATTGTGGTCCATCCAATGTTAGTTTGATAACTTGAATTTCAACAAGAAACAGAAGCTGAATGATTAGGATCCTGGAGAGGCCCAGACTTTATATAGAGGCCACGTTTAAAGACACGGATAGGAAATCCCATCAGCAGTTATTGCACTCAGATCAGAATACTTTAGATATATGTTTCAAGTGGTTGTTTTTTCTTTGACAGGTGATATATTTTAACTTACTTTATTACTAGATATAAGATAGTATCTATTTATGAACAAACATAAACCCATGTCACACTTTATGAACGGTCTTTGGACTATTGTTAGTCACTATAATTGTATCTAACATGTGAGTTAATCTGGATGTCGGTCTTTGTAGCTTGATGCAGTAAGATGTGTTTTGTGTCTGGACGTCAGCAGATATGTAGCATCTGCATTATTATGTATCTATGGCCCCGATTCATTAAGGAACGAAAATCTCAATACATGCAGTATGTTGTGTAAAATGACTCTGCGGATGCTCAGAAACAGGTTATACACCAGTGATTGCAAGTGTAGACAATTTACCTTTGAACACAAAGGAAACACTTCCGACAGCCTACGATGGCGGAACGGGGGAGGGAAGGAGAGTATGCGCATGGGTCAATGTACAGTAAGGGCGTGCCAAGGCTGAGGGCAGCACATCAGTCAGATACAAGCTCTGTGCATCTCTCAGGTTTGTGATTTTTAGCCGTATCATTTGGACCAGCTACAGGTCTGGTGTAAGCATCGAATGATAGTGATGACGCTGTGTATGTATGCTAGAACATGTGTTTGCGATTAAGTGTACTCTAAAAATTTATTTCATATAGAGCAGACATTAATGACATCCTGATTAATGTAAAAAAAAAACTCAATGTATTTAAATTAATGATTCTATTATTAACATGTGTTAATGTAATTAATATTTTTTTATCTGTGCATTCTGATGCTGATTTCTATACATATATACATTGTGTGTATTCTGCAGTGTTGTCTGTCTGCTTACGGCAAGTGCTGTATAGGCCGTGTGGACTTAGACCCGCTTTAAACTTGAACATTTATTCAGATCGTTTTGTGCTTGAATACGAGCGCACTTGCACGCAACTTCCATCCAATTTCCAAAGACGCAAATTGCGGTCACTTTGAGTTCCTTAATGAATCAGGCCCTATGTGTCTGCATACGATACAAAGGTGTTTTAATACTATCCAGTCTTATAATGTCTTTATTTAATATGCTGAGAAATATGTCCAAATTAAGTCATTTCCAGATGATGCCTCTATAAGCTGCCATTATATGTACGTTATCCGTATACCGCTTGTACTTTACCTGAGTATTATTGTTTTTCTCATCAGTGCAACTGTAAAAGGTCGGATTGGGGGTAAAGAGTACTCTATTCGCCTCGGCTTGTTGGACTTTGGGGGGGCGTACACGGCTGTACTGCGGAGCGTAAGTAACATTCTGCTTTTACCACCACATAGGAATTTCATAATATAATTAAAATGTATTCTATTTAAAGTTAGGGTTGAGAATCACTTTTCTTTCTACAACTATTTATTAATATGACCGAAAATTAATATCACACATAGACACTAAATATTTCTATTCATAATTTTTTAAATTATGAAATTATAGAGAGATCGTAGTTTACAAGTAAATGACTCCCAGCCTTAAACAGTCACATAAAGCAGTGGCAAAAATACAGAGTAAAGTTACAGATTCTGTCACCATAAACACCGTACAAGTCACTGCAACAGTCTAATAAGCAGAACATAGAAATAATGGGTTTGGCTCTGTACTGCCATCCATGGACCGCAAGTGGTATTGCAACAGTTTCATATATATATATATATATATATATATATATATATATATATATATATATATATATATATATATATATATACATATACTTATATTTATAATCGCCAATTTACCAAGAAATTTCTCTAACTTACAGAAGATACCGGTCCCCAGTTACTCCCGCACTAGACCCATCACTTTGCTTACGTCCAAACTGCTAGTTTCTTTTAGGTATCAGTAAATTCATATTTACACTGATCTCTTTTTTACTAACAGCTATCACTTTTACTAACTTTAACTGTCTGACATTATGAATTCCATTTCTGATCATTTTTTGCATCACTTGAAGTAGTATTATCAGTAGAGTTTGATCTCCACTTCTGCATGTCCAACTTACTCCACATCCTCCACTCCTGCATGTCCAACTTACTCCATATCCTCCACTCCTGCATGTCCAACTTATTTCAAATCCTCCACTCCTGCATGTCCAACTTACTCCAAATCCTCCACTCCTGCATGTCCAACTTACTCCAAATCCTCCACTCCTGCATGTCCAACTTACTCTATATTCTCCACTTCTTGTAGAGCAGGTTTTACTGAAAGAATCAATTTATTTCTATGCCATACAGATTATTTTTACAGTCACGCTGCAATCCACAATTTCGCTAATATATTCACCATTAAAGGCCACAGATACCTATTCTTCCTCCTGGTCATTACATGTTATCTGTCATCTGGACAAAACAGAGACCGCGAATTATAACTGGCTGAACCAATCATCATGATACCGCAGCCTCAGTGATGTCACTGGTTCCTAGATAACTGATTGGCTACTCATAAATATTGGATCAGACAGAGGTCTTTAAGTGATCTCTTAAACTTCAGTTATTCAGGGAAATTCCCATCATTAAACAATTCAACAAGGAAAATGAAACCGACACGTACTTAAAGGATATTTTTGTTGTAGCGTACACAAAATGCTTCTAAACCTTTGATATAATAAGTGACACAAACATTTCCTTCATGTTCTATGAAATACACCTTCCCGCTGATGGTAAAATACAACAAACCAGGCGTAATGCACAGACCCTATTATACTTAAGAGGCGTTTTTTTTGTTTTACAGATGGATGACACTAAGAACGAGATTAGCGCAGTAGTGGCCGAAGACGTTGAGGCGAATAGTTTCCACGTTGCGTGGCAGGTGCCGCAGTATTTTCTGCTCAGTGCCGGAGAAGTTATGTTTTCAATCACCGGCCTGGAATTCTCCTATTCCCAGGTAATGTCCGACGATCTGATCCGATCATCAATTCCTGGCAGATGTCCGGACAGTCTGACGGAACCGGACGGGGGAGGGGTATACAATTATAGGAGGTGACATCTTACAGGACAAGAATAGGATAATACTCATATATAACAGTATAATAATAGTATATCCTGTCCGAGCACAGCCTAAACTACATAGTGTAATTAATATACAGTTTGTATGGACCATTGCTAGCTACTGGTGTTGTTTTATTGTATACTTACATAGGCAAACTGAGGGGGGGGGGGGGTTCCTAGTACCTGGAAACCCTCCTCCAAGCCTGGGGCACTGTATAATTGAGGTGGCTGGACCCTGCCCCAGCTTCACACAGCTCTGCTTGAAAAGGGAGAGCTGCGTGCACCTAACAGTAGTCCACGCAGCATTGCCCATGTATATTATGGGGATAGGAAGAGTTGGAGAGCAGCCAAGCACTGTCTAATATTATAGCCACGCCCCCATGCATGCTGGTCACGCCCACTGGTGGCGTGGTGTGGAAACCCCCCTCTACAATTTCTGCGTTTGCTCCTGACTTACTAGTAATTTTGGGGGACACCTGTGAGCCCCTCCCTAAATATGACAGCACTTTACTGCAACTTATATTTCATGTTCTTGTGGTTTTAATTCTCCACCATTGACTCTTTATCAGACTTTGGCTTGGAGTTTATATCATTGTGTATAAAGCTGTACGACATGTGCACGATTCTCAATATTCTTAATTAAATTGGTGGCTGCTGCTTGATCAGAATATGTGAAGATGAATGAATATAACACCATTGTTCTGTGTCATAGCGCCGAGCTGCCCTATAATGCTCTTATTCTGAGCTCCATCACCCTAGGAATAACACTGTCCTTTATGTCTCCAGGCTCCGGCCAGCATGAAGTCTGTTCTCCAAGCGGGGTGGCTGCTCACCATAGCTTTCGGCAATGTGATTGTGCTGATTGTGGCTCAGGCGGGAACCCTGGAGCAGGTAAGAGGTTATAGACACCAGAGATGAAGGATCTGCATTATGTGAGTGGGGGGGAGGGGGGGTTAGAGGTGCGTATAGGTCATCACACTTACATCCACGTACAAGTTAACGGATACAAGATAAATATGCTGCAAATGCACCAATCCGACACAGCTTTAACCCAAAATTTGTGCCCAGCTGATCCACATGTGAAAGTCCGATTCCTCTCTTGAAGCACAAGGGGCTGCAAGTGTTAGATAAGGGGAGATCAAAACACTGGTGCAAGTTGCGTGTGTGCAGTGCAACAAAATTTACATGACGCACAAAATGATGTAGCGGAAATGCACTTACACTTAACTTTAAATCACTACTTGTATAGTCACCAGTCTGCATTATGTAATAATGTCCCCATTAAATAGTGGTCATTAATATAGTCTGTGTATTATATATCTGCCGGTAAGTTACTCTGTGTATTGCATATTAATCCCAAAAAAGCTTTTTGTGCATCATAGTGTTAACTAGAATGCTCTCTGTATTGTATATGGGTCACTGGAATGCTCTCTGTATTGTATATGGGTCACTGGAATGCTCTCTGCATTATATAGTGGTCACTAGAATACTATATGCATTGTATACCGGTCACTAGAATGCTCTCTGCAGTGTATAGTGGTCACTAGAATGCTATATGCATTGTATACCAGTCACTAGAATGTGCTCTGTATTGTATACTGGTCACGAGGATGCTCTTTGAATTGTATACTGGTCACTAGAATGCTATATGCATTGTATACCAGTCACTAGAATGCGCTCTGTATTGCATACTGGTTACTAGAATGCGCTCTGTAGTTTATAGTGGTCACTAGAATGTGCTCTGTATTGTATACTGGTCACGAGGATGCTCTTTGAATTGTATACTGGTCACTAGAATGCTATATGCATTGTATACCAGTCACTAGAATGCGCTCTGTATTGTATACTGGTTACTAGAATGCGCTCTGTAGTTTATACTGGTCACTAGAATGTGCTCTGTATTGTATACTGGTCACGAGGATGCTCTTTGAATTGTATACTGGTCACTAGAATGCTATATGCATTGTATACTAGTCACTAGAATGCGCTCTGCATTGTATACCGGTTACTAGAATGCGCTCTGTAGTTTATACTGGTCACTAGAATGTGCTCTGTATTGTATACTGGTCACGAGGATGCTCTTTGAATTGTATACTGGTCACTAGAATGGAAATGTGATGGACAATTGATGTAGACCCCACAGTAGGTCTTTGCTCTTCATTCACATACAGTACATGTCTAGATTAGTGTCTCTGTATTGCATGCCTGACACTGTATCTTTCACCCCGCAGTGGGCGGAGTTTTTCCTATTCGCCGCTCTCCTCATTGCCGTCAGCGTCATCTTCTCCATCATGGGCTATTTCTTTGTTCCTGTAAATCCTGATGATTTGCTGGAGGAGGATGAGAAAGTGGACGAGGATGTCAAGAAGAAAATTCCCGAAATATTTTTCGAACCAAATCCGTACGCCATCGTGGAAGAGAAGAAGACCAAGATCTAGATGGAGAAGAAGCTTTTTTTTTGGAGAGGGAAACGGTGGGTTTACCAAAGTGTGTTGGAGCAATTGAGGAGGATCGCTCTGTAGCTATCAGCGTAAATCTGCAATTCTGTTGCGCAGTTTGGTCTTGGGAGATTTAATCGCCATTCGGGAATATTTTACCATTTTCTTCCAAGATGAAGAATTTCTTTTAAACATTGTACTCGTTATTGTTAATGAATTAACACATTGCCAGAAATGATTTGTGAAAATCGTCGTCGGTGCTTGAATGATCCCTGACATATAGCACTTTACTACTAATGCTCCGATGGGTAATCAGTGGATGTAGGACAGATATGGACAATTGTTGCACGTTGTACAGTTTCATGCTATTGTCTCTTTTACCGTAAATCATGTACATTACCGTAAATATTGTAAAACCATTCTATAATAAATAAAAAAAACTACAGGAAACAGCATTATTGAAGACTTTGGCATATCCCACGGTTCATACAGTACTTAGAGAATATTGGTGCCATATTAATAAAGACTGATAATGACAAACAGAGATGAATAAAAGCATTAACAAGTCATTTCAACGAATTATAGCTTTAAACGGCTTTCCACATTCAAACAACTTTAACTTATCGGTTTGTGCAATACCTTCATGTAATATTTATTGTAAAAACATTGAAGTACGGAGGGTTTGACTGCTGTGCTGTCCAACCCGAGCACCAGGAGCCTAGTGCGGCTTTGCTGGGCCCTATATTTGGCTATGGGTTGCAGCAATGCCTCTTCCGCCCTTGGATATGGCATAGCTCAGCTACCACAAAGCAGCTTGTGTAATCAAGGACAACGAAGACAAAGAAGTCTGATTAGATGGGAACCAGAAAAGTAAAACAATAACCTAGCTGCAGGAGGGCATGTACATGTCAATAAATTAAGATTAACTGAAGGTGACCACCTGCCCCTTTAAACATACTACCTGTAGAACCAGATCTGCATTAGAAAAGTTCATCCAGCATATCAGAGCAGAGAAAGTCCCGGGACCAGGGCACTTACCTGGGCTTCCTAGTGAGCCATCCAAACACAGGCAGAACATACAGACTCCACACAGATAGGTTGTATTCCAACCTATGACCCAGTTCTGTGATGCAGCAATGCTAAATACAATATCGAGGTATGAGGTACTCATGAGGTATGCATAAACTAATATTGATGAGAATGCAGCCTATCAAATCACTAGGAACCAGTGACATCACTGAGGCACTACATCTCCGTACCATCGCTAGTGTCCTAGTGATTGTGTAGTATAAATATACTCCAACGTTTGCAGGTGATAACTACAGTGTGAGCAGACTATTCTGTTAGCACCGCGCCATACATTGCCTGGAAATGACTATTTTCATGCAGGATTTTAATCAATATAATGAGATTTATATATTAGTATTATTCCAGCTTTTACATGGAGTAAAACATTTTCAATTTTCCTTAAGGTCTAATTCAGTTTATTGATGTTTTGTGACATTTTTATTGTTTTACTTTCGGACTAAAAGATATCCATTTGCTACAGCGCTGTCATTAGACAACCGCAACGTCATATAATACTAAAGAAGTACTATCAGTAGGAGGGGTCAAGGCACATTCAGCCAATCGGAATCGGCTAGAGCTGTTGCCATCATCATCATTGCTAAAATAACAGACATACATACAACTTTACACGAGGCCCAAACTGTTTAAACCCAGCAATACATTGGTCAATTGCACACCCAGCCTATCAATGAAACTTGTCATCCACGTAACGGGAGAAGAGTGGGAGGGCTTCTGAGATCTCACAGCAGCATTGGGGCAGATAAGAATTACATAGAACTAGTGACTGTTGTACACCCCATTCCCCTATATATATTTTTTTTATGACATCACTGATGAGTTTGGACATGTAGTTTTAAAAGCCTTATACAGTATAAGTCAGTTTCCCAATCCGGCTGTCAGGGAGGACAAAGCATGTTTCCAGATGACAAGTGAAATAATTATACCAGCTGTGGATCTGCTACAATGTGTCAGTCAGTAATGAATACACCTGTGCTCCAGCAGGAAGATCTGGAAAACCTGCACTGAGAGCTTCCTGCTATAAATAAAGTGTCTTTATACCTTATCAGTGATGTTTTATGGAGATGAAACACAATATATTTTAATTGTTGTAAATTTGAATTATGCCCCCATCCTCATGGGCTCAACCTTGCCTTACTGTCCTCCTGACTCCAGGACACTTGGGAGGGGTGCCTGCTGACTAGCTTAAAGGGGTGTTTTTAGGGGAGTACAAGAGGACTAGGGGGCATGTTGAAACATTTCACGAACACGCCTCCATGTAGCGTTCCCACACACCCTTACTGTGCGGGCATGTATCGGTGTGCGCACAAACCCTTGATTCTGAACAGCTACAAGTCTGAGGGTATGCTTACATGCATGTTTAGAATCAGCAGAAATAATGGCGACAGCTCGCGCCCGCGCCAAAAGAATAATGAAAGTTTTCTCCCATCTAATATATTTACATGAGCTGTTTACTGATGTCTGTGCCGAGTCCAACTAACTTGATATTCAGATACTTATTTGGAGCACTTAGAATTTACATTCGGTTGCTAGGAAATGTAATTATAATATCGGCCCTATAAATCTGGTTGTGACTTGTCATCTTACAACAACAATATTTTAATAAATCAAACTAACCGCAGAGAAAGGTCATATTTAACTCCTGGAGGCTGCTGGAAAATACAGTAAACTGTAAGTCATTAATTATTGTGAAAGTTCTCTGTTAGAAGAGCGGATATTTTGGAGAAATTGCATCTCGTCTGTATCTGAACCGAGCATTAAATACCTGAGCAAAGTCATTTGTTGCTGATTCCAGACTTTTAATACAGACTCTATGACATGGGACAGCTCCAATCATTTTTCTAATTGTTCAGTGTCTTCATTATTTTTTTTTAGATCAGACAGAATACACAACACAATTAAATAAGCATCTCACAAAATATATAATAATCAGATATTTTATATGTACAGGACTATTCCGACAACAACCCTCATAAACACACTTGGCACCTTGACGGAAATATAGGTGCAGATCAAGGACCAGAGAGGATCCAAATCAGTTTTTATGTTCTCCCCGTGTTTGCGTGGGTTTCCTCCAGGTGCTCCGGTTTCCTCCCACACTGCAAATACATACTGGTAGGTTAACTGGCTGACAAAATGAACCCTAGTGTGTGAATGTGTGTCTGTGTGTGTCTGTATGTACTGTATTTAGTCTGCAAGCTCCAGTGGGGCAAGGACTGATGTGAATGACAAAATATTCTCTGTAGAACCCTGCAGAATTGGTGGCGCTATAAAAATAAATGGTGATGATGATAGGACATTGGCAATAGCCAATAGGGGGTGTATTTCCCACCTACCCCGACGGTCATTCTCCATGCACAGTTGGAAGGGGCGATTTACGATCCAGCATCCGGACAAAGTGCTCACTGATCCGATCATCTCATGTTCAGACCTGAGACAGGATATATGAGATAGAAGTTACTTATTCATTTGCATGTAACTAGGGTCAGAGAAACTGTTTAGCATTACTGTAGTGCCCAGTACCCAGAACTGGTACTTAATCTGCC
Source organism: Mixophyes fleayi (assembly GCF_038048845.1). Lineage (NCBI taxonomy): Eukaryota > Metazoa > Chordata > Amphibia > Anura > Limnodynastidae > Mixophyes > Mixophyes fleayi. The sequence goes on along the minus strand of NC_134408.1, from coordinate 151,965,812 downwards.
CAGAGATGTGTGATAATACACACTGTACAGACTCGCTGTGTAGCACTAGCCGCGATCTCATGTTTGAGCAAGCAGCAGTTGATAGATTTCACCCACAACATGATGCATCGTCCTTATAATTCTATTCATACTGTGGAGTGTTGAGCGAGTCTATCCATAAATCACACCCTGTCCTCGCTGAGACCATTTCAATAAAATACTCGGTGTACGCCCTGTATACAAAATCAGATAATAAATAAGATTACAAAGTCAGCTGAACAGAAATACAGAATGTTATGGAGATAAGAAGCCACTATCAGATCTAGACTGGACATATATCCTGAACCCCCAGGATCTACCAGAGCTGTTAACTCTTTTTGCGGCATTCAATGGACATTGTCAAGATTGTCACATGTTGTGCCAACTCCCGACCAGAGGTGCCAGATAACCCATGGTTGCCACAGGATGCTGGTGCATCCAGGGCCCACTGGGACCTCTAGAGCGCCACCAAAAAAAATATTGTGAAATAAAAACATGTTCATCTAAATCCAGGGCCCATCATCTTCTTTCATCCAGCTTTTTATCCATGTTGGGGGAAAAAAATAAACTATCAGGGACGAGAGATTGCTCTACCAAGAGCCACTGCACTATTGAAAGGCGGAGCAGTCAGTCAGCGTCCAATCAATACAGATTGACTTCACTTTTAGGACAATGTATAACAGCTTCACTGCAATATCATCAAGATACCATAAACAATATACATATTTACAATGAGCTACAATGTCTCCTTATCCACATATAATTGGACACTGCAGTTGTACTCTGGTGAGTTGGGGAACAAAAAACATAGCTATAAAAAATGCATGTTATGCTCCACATTTTGTGAGAAACGAGGGACAGGCTGGATAAGGTGTTATCACAGAAGGTCGCTCCAAATCTATGGAAGTACAGAATCTTTTAGGGGTGGACGGAGCTATGCAGCTTTTCTTTTCTTTAGCTAGAGGACTTGGCGTTTGCTGCTCACAGGGGAAAAATCTCTCATCTTAAACTGTCCAGCAAGGGAGAGAAGCTGAATGGCAACAAGCTGTATCACTGATACCAACAGAAACTACATTTGACCATAGAAAAAGGTCGAGTAGCGATATAATGACAAAACACCGGTATATGTATCTGTTACTACATCTCTGCGGTGACTAAAGGGCACTTTATGGAAACTTTATTGCACTTTATTCTCATTTACTGTCATCCATTATGTTCATGGATGTAATCTTCCATTTTTGACCCTTCCAAGTGCAGCTACTATTTATTTTATCCCAACCAACACCAAACGGACATAGCGAATGATCTATCAGCACTACAGCTCCCGTATCTTAGTGCATGAGCCCTATCACAGCACACCATCAGACATACCTCCTCGGAATACTACACTAATAGCCAAGGCGTTCAATAGCCCAATAACCTAAATATGTGAGTGTCAGACAGAGGCATAAGTGCACATTACAATCCTTCCAGGGCCAAACACACCACCTGACTGCGCCATTAAAACCACTATCAATTAATATAGATCACGCACTTTTTGCAAAGGTTCTAGCAAACACGTCATGATACCGGGGCTACATTTCAGCTATTTCCCCTGAAAGATTAGCGGGAGTGTATACGGAGACCCCCGGAGATGGCTCCTTCAACAGATCCACACTATCGGGCAGGGCCATATTAACAGCATTATAGGCCCCCAGGCAAAGCAGTGGGGCCCATCCCTAAATAACCACTCACACTGCTGCACGTCCATCGTACTACTTTTGCTCCCCTTCATTTACCTATCACCTTCTTACTTCTGATTTCTTCTCTTCTGTCTTGCTCGTTGTGGCTCTTCTCTGTGCCACATTTCTACACTAGAGGTAAGTACACGCATTTCTATGCCTGACATAGAAATACTTCTGTATTTTGAGATACCTGGAACTTGACATACATAAGTTCACAATGTTTGCGACAGAATATTTACACCTACATTCAGAGCATGAAAAGAGGCCCATAGTTTGCATCCACATGTACAGCCCTGTACGTGACGTCATTATACAGAACCACCACTGAGTGGTCAGAAGGAGGAATCGTGGTCAGTACCATGAAAGAGTAGACTCTTTACTCCCTTCTCCCCAGACGGCTTCTTGGCATTACCCGACCCATACAAAACCTCATTGGTCATATGGTAAATGCAGCTAAATGTTTAATTGCCGTTCATTGGAAAAATACTTCCCCCCTCTCGCTCTCAGTTGCCATCAGCAAAATACGTGGTCTTCTTGGATGAACTACTTCAATGCTGAACCCCCATTAACAACCGTTTGACACTTTTCCTTTCCCAGAACAAATGTTCTTTACAGACTTGGAATGTTTTACACTTTTAAATGGTAGTTATAGATAGCTTAATTACACCTCATAGCTTTGCATATCACTATTCCTCTTCTTTATCATCTGATTCATGGAATAATATGTGGTAAACCCCTCTCTTCCTCCCCAAATCCCTTTTCCCCCACTGTTTGTCTCCCCCTTCAACATTCCCGTTTCCTAACAATAGCATGTCCACCTGCCTTGTGCTGTTGTGTTCTCTTCCATTACTTTTTTTTTTTTAAAGTGATGTGTTTCACATGTGTCATATAATTTCTCCTTTTGGCACCTATGTTGTTTTTGAAAACTTCAATAAAAATTTACTTTTCAAAAAAATAAAAAAAGAATAAAGAGCAGATTGGGCACGTTGTCAGGAGAAGACAGCGCCAGTAGCAGGAACATTTGCAAACATTGTAAGTAATGGTCTCATTACACTTCTATGAACACTGATTTTGATCATTTCAAACAAACTGAAACAAAATCACTTTAGTTTTGCTTCAAGGATTGAACCAGAGTTTTTTTCTGAATGTTAAGTATAGCTGCTAAATTAATCACTTAATCATGAAAACCATTAAGAGTGTTCGGCTAAGATCACAGTTATATATTTTGTCTTTTCTTCAGTGCCCACTAAGCATGGAGGGATTACATGGGGCCAATACTCACAACGCTCTCTGCTCTTTGTGAACATTAAATTAGCGGCTTTGATTAGAACTCCAAGCTGTGACATTTCACCTGTCAGGATAAGCCGTGTAATCACTGTAATTTCCTTACTCCCGGCCACAATCACAGTAACCAGCTCACAGCTCATTTATTGCATCTTATATATGAAACAGTTCAGTGAATGAGTTATGTATAACCATTTATATGCCGCTATATAGGATATTTACTAACAGGGTGCACTTACCTACATGTATCATCATCATCATCATTTATTTATATAGCAGCACTGTACAGAGATCTCACATCAGTCCCTGCCCCATTGGAGCTTACAGTCTAAATTCCCTAACACACACAAGGTTCAATTTGATAGCAGCCAATTAAACTATTAGTATATTTTTGGAGTGTGGGAGGAAACCCACGCAAACACTGGGAGAACATACAAACTCCACACAGATAAGACCATGGTCGGGAATCGAACTCATGACCCCAGTGCTGTGAGGCAGAAGTGCTGACCACTGAGCCACCATGATATATCAAATTCCTATTGTCCTACAAGAATAGAGTGAAAAGTGCGTCATAGGACTAGGAAATTGACATTGAGGAATACTAGCCAGCATAAATAGTGCGGAATCTGTATTACTATAAGTAAATTCTATTTATTAAAACATCTCATCTACCTTCCGCTCGGGGTACCTCTAGTCCATTTACATCCCAGGACTCTGCGGCTTGGAGTGCAGTAAGGGCCGTTGCTTATGTAGGCTTGAAAACCAAGCTGCATGTAGGACTTTGAAGCTCAACATAGATCAGTTAATCCCTCGGACACTTTTTAACGCCTGAAAATACAAAGAAAGAACAATTCAGGCTGTTACAATCGTCCTGGCTTTAAGGTCAGTCACCTTAACACAACGAAGGCATCCGTTTCATGGCCTGAACCAATATTCCCGTCAATGTAGCCACTCAGTTCCCTTGGAACCGATGACATCACTAAACGCAGTTGCGAGTCCGCGTTCTGGTATATAATGCTCACAAACAGGCCGTGAGGGCGAGAGGTGGGTGCACTTTAAATGTTGCATTAATTGTGCTGGAGTAACGTGAAGTCTTTTTGCTGTCACCTAATGAGATACTTGGCAATGACTCATAAAGAAGTTAATGCACAATATGGTTCTTTCCCTCTGTCACTTCATTATGAAGTCGGCCCTGTTTGCAGCATGGAAATTGAAATACAACGGCAGGGTTCAAGGTCTTAAAAGAGTTCTTATTAATAGTGCAGTGAATTGATAGCACCGGGGAAAGCGGAGGGCTACAACTTATTCTTGTGTTTCAGCCGTATACCCCCCCAGGAGGCAGAAAAACACATTACATTCACATGGAAATAATACCAGACATTTGCTGGCCGGCGTCCTGCTGCTGCCCCTCTGTCCTCCCAGACGCTGAGAATCCTTCATCTAGACACAAATTGGGTTTTCTATTAACCCACAGCTATATTATCCCTGCCCCCCGATGAATCAGTTAATAAATAACATTACGGCACAATGAGGTTAGGTTTGCATAGCCAGAAATCTCCAGCTAAGGTGACAGAGGGGATCTGACAGCAGAGAACACTCAACATACAAATCTGCTCATAGTTTTGTGCAGAAAATAATAATAAACAAAAGAACAAATAAATATTTTTTAAAAAAACCTTTACATAAAAAGCTATAACATTGCGTCACCACAATTCTAGAAGACCTGTATACAAAATAAGAGCGCTAATATTTACTAGTGAGATATTCCATGTATCTGTCATCATCATCATCTATTTATATAGAGCCACTAATTCCGCAGCGCTGTACAGAGATCTCATTCATATCAGTCCCTGCCCCATTAAAGTTTACAGTCTAAATTCGATAATACAGACACACACACATACACAGACAGACAGAGAGAGACTTGGGTCAATTTTTGCTAGCAGCCAATTAACCTACCAGTATGTTTTTGGAGTGTGGGAGGAAACCGGAGCACCCGGAGGAAACCCACGCAAACACAGGGAGAACATACAAACTCCACACAGATAAGGCAATCAAACTCCAGCGCTGTCAGGCTCCCCAGAGACCAGCAAAACATTGATTCTTAGCGGGGAGAAAGAAGGAACAGATCCACCTTTTTTGGTGTGTTTTGGTGGACGTTCATACACCATTATTCCTCTATATTGTTACATTGGTGGGGTCCTACTGTTTGAAGACGATCCCTTTACACCACGGTACCGGAGACCTCTGCCGGACATCCGCGAGAGAGGAGAGATCTGATCACACTGACACCTTAATTAGATGGCACAGGTTCTACTCACCCCCTGCTCTCTGATAATGGAACCGGGTGTCCTCATTCATTATAGCTTCAACTGAGGTTCAGACATTACTCCATTTGTGTCAGAGTTTTGCATGAATACGAGTAGACAAATTTGCTTTTGTGATTTGATTTATGAAATGTGTATCTAAGTTTCTGTCCTGTAACAATTTATCTGCCATCAATCACAGGATACTCTGCCTGTTGTGCAACGTGTCCCTGGGCCAATTTATTTAAAAGAAGATTTATTGTTTCAAAAACATATTAAATCTGGCAAAAAAAAAAAAAAAAGCACAGTCAGCGATTGCCAAGATCTACATCAGAAATGAAATGTTCTTAATGTTCCATATTTTTTTGGCTGACAAAAGTATCTCACTCAGGGCCCCCAATTTATTTACACTGAAAACTGGGACAGTCCAGTAGAATGAAGTTTCTTTAGTCCCTAGGAGCCACTAGGATGCTTTATTCTGGGCACCACTTAAGTAATGAAACTTATATGATCCTATTCTTTATTATTCCGGTAACGCAAACCAAAACATAACCATGAATTTACATTTTCTTCATCTCTCTCTATATAAATCCACCCTGTGCTGGGGGTCCCAGAACTGAAGGACCCCCTCCCCCCCCTTACCGACACCATAATGCTCGCTGGTTGTAGAGCATCAGGTAGTTGTCTGCTCTTCCTTCGCCTTACCTGGGGGGCGTAGTTCATGGTGGAACCTTATGAAACGCCTCCCAGGTGCTCATTTAAATACATGCTCTGGTACTTGTTAATTATAGGGGCACCACTTAAAATATGTACCAACCTGTATTCCCAGGGAGGATTTTGTTAACAATGGGGGGAGGGGGGATGTTATATCGGAGAGCTTCAGTAGAGGGCAGAGAAGATCTGCTGCTCGTATAATTAGTAAGCACCAATGCTTCTTAGTACAGACCGAAAAAAATGGATAACAGAAATGGGCTGAGAAAGCTGTTTGTTATCCCCCTATAGAGCCACATCTAATCAAGGGTCATTATTTCTTTCACACTACCTGCAGAAACTGTATCCACCCACTCATTTGCATAAAATGTCACCTGCACTGGCGGGGTAAAGGGGCAGTGAGCAAAGGAGAATTAACCAGATAAAATGTTAATAACGCTGCCATAGTAAGTCGGTGATGGGTTATTTAACAGGACTTACAGCAACCTGGATTAGATGAAGCAAGGAGAAGAGGTTTATTGTGTCACACATAAATATAAAAGATAACTGATATTATGAGAAAAAGAAAACCGTTCTATGTCATGTTATACAAAATTGCCACATGAATGATGCAGGTTCTCTCTGATCACAAGCTGACTGACTGTACGAGGAGAACATTATTTAAAACTCTAATAAAACTTTGTCCAGAGCGTCAGAAAATCCCTGCTGAGGAGAGAGCCGAAGACTGGTCGCCGCGTGTGGCCTCCCGCGACACAACACAATTCTCACTTATAGAATGAATTTGGGCGAACAGAGAGTGGAACAGCGCTGGCTTCAGAGAGAGCGTGTCCCACAGACACACACTCACCGTCATCTGGAAACAAATTGTTCTTCGGGCCTCTCCTGTAACCGTACTGCTATATATTATCTTCATGACAGGCGACGGCGAGCAGAGACTTACAAAATTATGATTGGATTGAGCCTGGGAATAGAGAAGTTGAGGTTTATTTGCCAGTAGAAATATTTGAGCTGTTTCTCAATATCTCACACAGCACCTGTGCACCCCAAGGCCTTGTTCCGGATGGAAGATTCCGTCTCCTCGCCAGGGGGGTGTCTGCCGCTGTATGGCACAGAATTAAGGGAACGTGTAATGAATGACTGCTGGGCAGCACAGCTGTGACGGTCGGTGCAGACTGCAAGAATCACGGTGTTATTGCTGAGAGATACCAGGAGGTACAGGAGACAAGGAGAAATAGAGAAAGATTCTAAGTCTGATGCTGGATTATTAAAGTGACATATGTCAGAGTCACAATATTCATTTGCATGTAAATTGATTTAAATGCTCAGTAAAATGTTTGGTACGAAAACATTTATGTGCATATTTGTATGTAACATGACTGGGAGCCGCCATATTGCTTTGGACAAGGTAAACGTCAGCTGACAGCCGTGGAACGTTACGAAAGAAGAGTTCTCGGCTTTATCAAGCAGGGTTATGGTAAACAGTCCAGTACCGTTTGTCCCGGTTATCTCAGATTATAGGAAGATACACCAGAGGGGGAAACCTTTCATAAATAGGCCCCATAGAGTCATCTCTGAGTGTGACTAACCTATAATTCATAATGTTCAAAAGGAATAAATGGAACACGTACTTTATTTACTTTTAATTGCGCAATAAACCCGTGAAGCAGCTACTGTGCAAAGAACATGTTGTGTATTATGAATGAAAGCTGCCACGTTGTCTCTTCTGATGAATAAAAAGTTTAATAGAATCCAGAACATGAATGAAACATCGCCCTCCCAGTGGGCAAATAGACAAACAATGGTGGTCTACATCGTTATCAATGCCAAATATAATTATGGAAAAAATAATCGCTCAGATATGAATGTGATCTACTCACAATATGTGTCTGCGAACAAAAATTTGGTGAAATCATGATGTAAAACTAGGCAGAAGCTTAAAGCAAGAACTGTGCAATGAGGATTAAAGAAAGACCTCTCTCTACCGGCTGTGTATTGATCGGATGATTGGCTGCACGTCCGCCATGTGACATGAACAACGCAGGACACTTTGTGCCCTTTATACAGTTTGTTGTGTCTTACACTAACACAGTGATGTGCGATGCTGGCTGCTACTACAATAAATGACTTATAAAGACAAAGATCATGATGCTTTTATAGCTAATAATAATCTGCTGCGGAAAGTCAGTGTCCAGGTGATTATAATGGTCATTAAAGAGGGAACTTCAATGTCATCTCCCTTACATCACAATATTACCACCACTCCCAATCCAATATTAGGTGATAGTTTTCTATATATAAAGAGAGACCCGTGCAACAAGTTTTACAGCAGAGGGGGCTCAGTACCTAAATGGGGTGCCACATTAAGGGGGTACCACCACCTTGCTATACTGGTGAAAGCATGCTAGGTTATGTGGGATAGATCTTTACATTACACCAATAATTCAGATAGAAATGTTACCTCAGCAGAACACAGACAGAGCCAGTAGCTCATTCACCGGGCATTCTGGGGCCAATCAGAGAGACCCCTTAAATCTGACCTGTTACAATGTATCGAGGACGACCGTTCTGCATCAATGGGTTCAGTGGAGGTTTGGATATTGTGAGGGGAAGAGCCAGGAGCCCGTCCCTACCCTAACGCTCCACCCAAAGTATACAGATCACTTTGTAACAGAACAAAACCCTTGCCTCAACCGAACCCCAAATTATGTACCACATTATTATTTAAATAAAACTGGCCCTGTGGCCTATAATACCCTTATATGTGACATTAGGGGGTACGTTATTTCCCCCAGGACAGTCCCCTTTCTTTCCACCCTAAATCTTTAACTGACAATGCTGACTTGTAATTCATGGTTACACCGATACACCAAAACTAACAACTGTACAACCTTATTTGGTATCTCTAAGGAAAACTTCAAGTAACCAGTGTGTCCTGGTTTTCCATTTAAAACAACGGAAGCATTATACATTACATAATGGATACACGTGTTCCCTAGATGGCTTACATGTGTGTTTGTAACCAGGAATGGTTATGAGGCTGGCTGTAAACACAGGATAGAGGGTCTGGTTTATGGGAATGGCGAGAGATGAGTGGGATCCCGCTCCATGTTGGCAGTCCATGATTTGGCATCTGATAGCTCTCACCAAACGTGTTATTCCTAGGTGGCTAGTTTCCACATAGACGTTTCTCTCTACCCTGGGGAATTAGCAGGTGATGGTGACTTAATTCTGGGGTGCTGGGAGATAGTTTTCTATCCAAGGTTATTTAAAATATTAAGGTCATTCCATAGAGTTAATTTTCTCACAGTGATCCTCCCACCAGTGTTCTTCAGCCTATCCCACCGCTGACCCCAATCCTTCCCACTGCTGAACTACAGCTCCTTCTAACCTCCAGTCCCTACCACCTTGAACTTCACCAACTCCCATTGCTGAACTTCAATCCCTTCCATTTCTGACCTTACCAGTTCCACTAACCAGTGACTTCCAGCCTATCCCACCGCTGACGCCAAACCTTCCCAATACTGATCCTCCAGATGCAATGAAAAAAAACAATCACTTTTGAACCCAAGCGCTGTAGAGGAAAAACTAAAGAAAACAATACTGGCTATTATTTAGATAAATAGCATAGTTCGGCTCCCAGTTTCAGGTAATGGGCGGAGGCCCCGATGAGAAATCCCTCCCCAAAATATTGCCACGGTTGGGAGGGATAAAGATGGCTTGTTAGATCCTCACTGTAACCTACAAGAAGAAATATCTCACAAACTTTCAATGTGTCAGGGAAATAATGTGTTTTTTCTAACAGACACTTAGGAGAAACTATAAAGAGATGCCCCCTCCCCCTAATGGGGCGGAGTTTCAGAGGCTTGAAATAAGCAGCAACCAATGCAAATAGCTGTTTCTAAAATCTGCTTTATACTGATTACAGTACAAGACGACAGTAACGCATAAGGGTGAAGAAAACCTAAGGAAGGAACATAGTAGGGGCGCTGCAATCGCTGATAGGACAATCAACCAACACATACATAATACTACGTAATCAATATTTATTTCATGCCAAGGCCAAACTATTAAAAAATAAAACCCATACAAAATAGGTCAGATTAACCCTGACAGCTGCTAGATAATGTCACCTCAATAAAAATATAAATATAGTTCATATTAATGGTGAAATGTGAGATAATTTTGCCTACAAAACCCCCTGAGCCTGGGCTATAAAGGTATCACGCATGTAATGATCTTTTCACCATTGTTATAGATTATAAATATTAATTTAATGCTGCAACATTGTGTCTGGTGTTGTTATGCGAGCGTTGCTTTATTCTCTTATGAGTGATTACCAAGTGCCTTCAGGGCCTCTTAGATTAGGTTAATTATTAAGGATTTGGGGTTATTTGCGTTGTTTATTTATTATAACACACACAATGAGTCGCCGTTGTGAGTAATCAGATATAACTGCGGATTAAGCAGACTCCAGGACACGGGTTATACAAAAACTTCATTTTAAAAGATAATTAGGGTACTCGGCGCATTCATTCCGTTTTTATTATAATGCTAAATATTAATTACTTAAAACCTCCAGAACATGAATTATACATAGACAAACAGCAACAAATGTAAATCGCTTCCTGGCAAGAAATCTCATGTATCGTGCAATAACATGAATACAGTGTACTCCAGGCTGTCTGCTAGTTATAATATTAGGGGAATGATTGAGGAACAGAGCCGTCCTTTTGGGAGAAATCCCAAGATATACAAGGTATAATGTATGTTTTTACCCAGTGAAACCCCTACCAAGGATTCTGTACCTGTGATACATGAAACCTCAGGGGTACCTAAGGCAGGTTCAACGGGGTACCTCCACCTATTAACTTTAACTGAAAATAATAAATTAATGAAGAAGTGATTATAATATTATATTATAAGATTATAATAATTCCAGGAAAAAAAAAATAATCAGAGTAATATTAACAGACATAGGAGACAAATACTTTCAGACATAAGAAGATATGACCCTGTTCTACAGCAGCATCGACGTGTAGGACCCTAAAAAATAGACATGTGGATGATAACGGACGTGCAGAGGTGGAAGATTCACCCAAAATACAGAGCCCAGGGCTACTGGGACACCTAACACTTATTGTCAACTTTGTAAGATCTAGATGTCACAAAATAATCGTTGTTTAATGCAAGATGTGGATGTTAGAGTACAGGCCTGGTGGCCATTCCTGAGACTACCTGTACGACCTCCTATTCAACAAGAGCTGAGCCACCAAGCAGACGACTTGTGGGTTCACCAAGCAGTCCAGCAACTCATCGCTGGTTATGGAGTCTGACTGTTCTGCTAAATTGGCGCTAGGCGTGCACATCACGTCGCCATCTGTATGATCCTCTTCTGCCGCTCTTGGAAGCTGCGACTCTGTCCTTGCCACGGTGCAATTCGTTTCTCTTGTATTAAAACCAGCCGATACAGGTAGAACAGGGACAAGATGCTGGCCAAAGGAAGTGCCGTCCATGCATTGGTCTCTATCCACCTTCCTCTTCTTCTTTTCCGGCTTCTCTGGGTCGCTGGCGTTCTTCTTCCTGTGATCTGTGCAGGCAGAGACGGCTCTGTTTACATACAGCAGGTTTGTCTCATGAGATGTCGCCTCGTCCTGCGGACACAGGAAGAGATGGGATGAGTGAAGCCACCAAAGGGTTAATGTGCCGAGCTCCGCTGGCCCCGCATTACTCCACAAAACTGCCTAGACCACTGTTCCTGTATTTATATTCTTCCAGAGTTCAGTCTGCCGACTGGATCAGCATATTCTTTTTCTTCTAGGGGACAAATGCAACTCTCGCCCCCTCCCCGTCCAAGTTCTGTGTAATCAAAACCATCCCAAGTTTCTGTGTCTGAACCTTTCTGTGTTTTACTCTGATAAATCTTCTGTGATATATTTACGTGGACAATTTGTACTATTACTATGAATGAAAGAAAATCACAGCTGGTGCAAGAAGAGCTATTTTAATTAACTACAATACCTGGATGATCCCACTGCTGATCTCTTGAATAAAAGTTTATTGCTGTGTTTTCTTAATATCTGGCATAAATCTATAGAGATTTCTTTGCAACCATGAAACCAGGTACATGCAAAAAGAGTGTTTAATACATCACTCATTATTGTTATACTCCTGAATCAGACTCTATTGAGATCAGCAATTATAGATAAAAAGAGACTTATTATTATACTAAAGCAAAATAAATGTCTATGAAATAGTGTACTGTGGATAGCCATGTAATCACATAATCCTACTCTGGTGCTCAGTATCTTCCTAGATGTCCATTGCTGCCTTTGGGGTTTGTGCTGCCCCATTGGGTATATACAGGGGGTAAAGAGCTCTGTACTATGGCGTCTGTGTAGTTGTATCTCCGAAATGAGTCAAAGAATTCACAGATGGGGTCTGTGCTGCAGGCTCTTTGATGGGGTCTGTGCTATGGGATCTATAAAAGGCCAATGGATTCTATGCAATGTGGATTGTGTAGTGAGCATTGGGTCTATATAGCCAACAATGGGAGCTGTAGTGTGGTTATTGGCACCTATGCAATTGGGTCCATGTAGTGGCCAAAAGGGTGAGCAAAGGAGTTTGTGCAATTGGATTTTCACATAATATAATAATAAGTATAATACTAATAATGGTGCCTGTACTATGGGGTCTATTGGGGGATAACACCAGGGCAACTGTGTCTTGGCAAAAGGCAGCGGGGTACGTGAAGTTGACAATGGGGTTTGGGTAAAACCACATGCGCAAAGGGTATGTGAACTGGGTCATTGACAAAGGGCAACTGTGTCTATTCAGTGGGGACTGTGCAAGGACGAGGTCACTTATTTAGTATAGATATCTAATAGTTCTCGTTCCTCTTCTCGCTCGGCCCTACGCACTCACCTCGGTGGGGTTAAGCCAGTCGTCTGTGGCGCTGACTGAGCTCTCCGCAGATTTGAACGCACACACCACCGTCCGTGTAATGGCTTCTTCCACCCGAGCCTCGTGATCCGAGTCCTGTAAGTCACAGAGCAGACAGTGAATATAATCCACATTTACACAGAGACCACCAGATATGTCCATCATATGATCACCGCACCTGCACCCCAGGACATTGTGCAAACCGTTACACTGAATAACACACCAGCTTCTGCCACACAAAGGATGGATCTGTACTGCAGCTCCAGGTCTCATGCATGTTAGTAACTCTAAGTGTGACACAGTGTAATCCTGTGTTCAGGATATCACATTGTTCTGGGATCAGCTGGGGCGCTGTATATGTTTAACAAGTCTCAATATCACAAGGAAACCATCTGTCTATGGCTAACATAGTGGGAACGTACAGACTTATACTGGCTGCACAGGAGCAGGCACAAAGGATGAATAACCATATCTAGGGCTAATTTGGTGAAACACATGGAACGCTACACTGCAGAGTTCTGGTTGCTTGGCCCGGCCATTACAGGTAGGTTGGTCTATCACCATATAACCATGCCAAAGTCCTCATTGGCTAATCCTGTGTGTCTACCTATAAACAACATAACTGGATTGTTGGACACTTGGGTGTAAAATAAATAAAATTAGCAGGTAAAAGTGCCGCTACCTTGTTGGCATGTATTATATAAATACGTTGGCAATGTTTAGACAAAGGCTGCATATATATAAAATAATCTTGTATACAGCTTATAGATGTTTTGACAGACATTACGCATGTGCGTAGTGGACACAAGATGAAAATGTCTGGGAAATAAAAGAACCAAGTACATGACAATCAGGGCCCTTGGTGATGTTCTGTGCAATCAATTTTAGCCGCTTGTCTCGTTTGTTTGGCACTTGGAGAATCAGAATCTGAATTTGGCTCTACCAGGGTAAGCCAATCGGGCTGCTTTTAAACCTAACAGTAAGCGTAATCTTTAATACACTTGTCCCTTAAATACCAAGATGTCTAGAACCCTAATATAGACATTTACAGGCTGTACTCTGATCACTGTTTGAAGTTCAACACAGGATTAATGGATTAACATTTACATAAACGATATTGTGGACCTAAACAAGGATTTCATGTTCCAATTCCCTTTACAAGGTAAGAGGTTGAGCGGGTGCAATGTTCGGATGAGGGTGCTGTGAATAATCATATTTAATTCCAGGCATGTTTCCCTCCCTCCACCATCTACAGCACTGACATTGATTGTCCTCTGGGTGTTATCAATCGCTGCTCCTGTTTAGTTTGGCATCTTCACCGGTGCTTCAGTAACTTGCTGCCTGAGATATTCAAGATATGGAAAACAGGCAGGAGGGTTAACCCTTCCTCTCCCGAGCTATATTAAAGGGCACTAAGGTACCTAAGCTGCATCGTTACAGCCTCAGGCTCTGAGGAGGTTAAAGGTAGAAAGACACAATCTCCGAGCTGCATTTAATGATGCAAACACAGGGGTATGGAAAGGTCACAGAAATCTAATCCCGTTTTTATTGTCAGTGAATTAAACCAGCGAACAATGCTCCAGCATGTATGAGACTAATAGAGGAACCTTGTTAATGGCCTTTTCATTTCCATTTTTTTTTCTTTTAGCATACACCCTGTACGTGACCGTGGTCAGATATTCATATTGAGTTATATACCGAAATGGCAAAACCACAAGAGGGGGATATAGAATATTGTGTGCAGAATGTCCTGGAACAGTCACTAGGACCTGTGTCACAATCCACAGACCGACCTCAATGTCACTATGACCTGTGGTCCAAGCTACGGACAGATCCCCAAAGTAATGGACAGACCACCAAAGTCACTAAGTCCTGTGGCATAGGCAATTTCTTGTTATTTAGGACATTCAGGCAGAGGCAGTAAAGGAGGCAAGGAGTTGAGAAGTGATGGTGGGTATGGAGGGGTAGGTGAGGAGTGATGATGGGTATGGAGAGGGAGGTGAGGAGTGATGGTGGGTATGGAAAGGGAAGCGAGGAGTTATGGTGGGTATGGAGAGGGAAGCGAGGAGTGATGGTGGGTATGGAGAGGGAGGTGAGGAGTGATGGTGGTTATGGAGAGGGAGATGAGGAGTGATGGTGGTTATGGAGAGGGAGATGAGGAGTGATGGTGGTTATGGAGAGGGAGATGAGGAGTGATGGTGGGTATGGAGAGGGAGGTGAGGAGTGATGGTGGGTATGGAGAGGGAGATGAGGAGTGATGGTGGGTATGAAGAGGGAGATGAGGAGTGATGGTGGGTATGGAGAGGGAAGCGAGGAGTGATGGCGGGTATGGAGGGAGAGGTGAGGAGTGATGATGGGTATGGAGAGGGAGGTGAGGAGTGATGGTGGGTATGGAGAGGGAGATGAGGAGTGATGATGGGTATGGAGAGGGAGGTGAGGAGTGATGTGGGTATGGAGAGGGAGATGAGGAGTGATGATGGGTATGGAGAGGGAGGTGAGGAGTGATGATGGGTATGGAGAGGGAGGTGAGGAGTGATGGTGGGTATGGAGAGGGAGGTGAGGAGTTATGGTGGGTATGGAGAGGGAGGTGAGGAGTAATGGTGGGTATGGAGAGGGAGGTGAGGCGTGATGGTGGGTATGGAGGGGGAGGTGAGGAGTGATGGTGGGTATGGAGGGGGAGGTGAGGAGTGATGGTGGGTATGGAGGGGGAGGTGAGGCGTGATGGTGGGTATGGAGGGGGAGGTGAGGAGTTATGGTGGGTATGGAGAGGGAGGTGAGGAGTGATGGTGGGTATGGAGGGGGAGGTGAGGCGTGATGGTGGGTATGGAGGGGGAGGTGAGGAGTGATGGTGGGTATGGAGAGGGAGGTGAGGAGTTATGGTGGGTATGGAGAGGGAGGTAAGGAGTGATGGTGGGTATGGAGGGGGAGGTGAGGAGTGATGGTGGGTATGGGGAGGGAGGTGAGGAGTGATGGTGGGTATGGAGGGGTAGCTGAGGAGTGATGGTGGGTATGGAGGGGTAGGTGAGGGGTGATGGTGGGTATGGAGGGGTAGGTGAGGCGTGATGGTGGGTATGGAGGGGTAGCTGAGGGGTGATGGTAGGTATGGAGAGGGAGGTGAGGGGTGATGGTGGGTATGGAGAGGGAGGTGAGGAGTGATGGTGGGTATGGAGGGGTAGCTGAGGAGTGATGGTGGGTATGGAGAGGGAGGTGAGGAGTGATGGTGGGTATGGAGGGGGAGGTGAGGAGTGATGGTGGGTATGGGGAGGGAGGTGAGGACTGATGGTGGGTATGGAGGGGGAGGTGAGGAGTGATGGTGGGTATGGAGGGGTAGGTGAGGAGTTATGGTGGGTATGGAGAGGGAGGTGAGGAGTGATGGTGGGTATGGAGGGGTAGGTGAGGAGTGATGGTGGGTATGGAGGGGTAGCTGAGGAGTGATGGTGGGTATGGAGGGGGAGGTGAGGAGTGATGGTGGGTATGGAGGGGGAGGTGAGGAGTGAAGGTGGGTATGGAGGGGGAGGTGAGGAGTGATGGTGGGTATGGAGGGGGAGGTGAGGAGTGAAGGTGGGTATGGAGGGGGAGGTGAGGAGTTATGGTGGGTATGGAGGGGTAGGTGAGGGGTGATGGTGGGTATGGAGGGGTAGGTGAGGAGTTATGGTGGGTATGGAGAGGGAGGTGAGGAGTGATGGTGGGTATGGGGAGGGAGGTGAGGAGTGATGGTGGGTATGAAGGGGTAGCTGAGGAGTGATGGTGGGTATGGAGAGGGAGGTGAGGAGTGATGGTGGGTATGGAGGGGGAGGTGAGGAGTGATGGTGGGTATGGGGAGGGAGGTGAGGACTGATGGTGGGTATGGAGGGGGAGGTGAGGCGTGATGGTGGGTATGGAGGGGGAGGTGAGGAGTGATGGTGGGTATGGAGGGGGAGGTGAGGCGTGATGGTGGGTATGGAGGGGGAGGTGAGGAGTGATGGTGGGTATGGAGAGGGAGGTGAGGAGATATGGTGGGTATGGAGAGGGAGGTAAGTAGTGATGTTGGGTATGGAGGGGGAGGTGAGGAGTGATGGTGGGTATGGGGAGGGAGGTGAGGAGTGATGGTGGGTATGGAGGGGTAGCTGAGGAGTGATGGTGGGTATGGAGGGGTAGGTGAGGGGTGATGGTGGGTATGGAGGGGTAGGTGAGGCGTGATGGTGGGTATGGAGGGGTAGGTGAGGGGTGATGGTGGGTATGGAGAGGGAGGTGAGGAGTGATGGTGGGTATGGAGAGGGAGGTGAGGAGTGATGGTGGGTATGGAGGGGGAGGTGAGGAGTGATGGTGGGTATGGAGGGGGAGGTGAGGAGTGATGGTGGGTATGGAGGGGGAGGTGAGGAGTTATGGTGGGTATGGAGGGGTAGGTGAGGGGTGATGGTGGGTATGGAGGGGTAGGTGAGGAGTTATGGTGGGTATGGAGAGGGAGGTGAGGAGTGATTTTGGGTATGGGGAGGGAGGTGAGGAGTGATGGTGGGTATGGAGAGGGAGATGAGGAGTGATGGTGGGTATGAAGAGGGAGATGAGGAGTGATGGTGGGTATGGAGAGGGAAGCGAGGAGTGATGGCGGGTATGGAGGGAGAGGTGAGGAGTGATGATGGGTATGGAGAGGGAGGTGAGGAGTGATGGTGGGTATGGAGAGGGAGATGAGGAGTGATGGTGGGTATGGAGAGGGAGGTGAGGAGTGATGGTGGGTATGGAGGGAGAGGTGAGGAGTGATGATGGGTATGGAGAGGGAGGTGAGGAGTGATGTGGGTATGGAGAGGGAGATGAGGAGTGATGATGGGTATGGAGAGGGAGGTGAGGAGTGATGGTGGGTATGTAGAGGGAGGTGAGGAGTTATGGTGGGTATGGAGAGGGAGGTGAGGAGTAATGGTGGGTATGGAGAGGGAGGTGAGGAGTTATGGTGGGTATGGAGGGGGAGGTGAGGCGTGATGGTGGGTATGGAGGGGGAGGTGAGGAGTGATGGTGGGTATGGAGGGGGAGGTGAGGCGTGATGGTGGGTATGGAGGGGGAGGTGAGGAGTTATGGTGGGTATGGAGAGGGAGGTGAGGAGTGATGGTGGGTATGGAGGGGGAGGTGAGGCGTGATGGTGGGTATGGAGGGGGAGGTGAGGAGTGATGGTGGGTATGGAAAGGGAGGTGAGGAGTTATGGTGGGTATGGAGAGGGAGGTAAGGAGTGATGGTGGGTATGGAGGGGGAGGTGAGGAGTGATGGTGGGTATGGGGAGGGAGGTGAGGAGTGATGGTGGGTATGGAGGGTTAGCTGAGGAGTGATGGTGGGTATGGAGGGGTAGGTGAGGGGTGATGGTGGGTATGGAGGGGTAGGTGAGGCGTGATGGTGGGTATGGAGGGGTAGCTGAGGGGTGATGGTGGGTATGGAGAGGGAGGTGAGGAGTGATGGTGGGTATGGAGAGGGAGGTGAGGAGTGATGGTGGGTATGGAGGGGTAGCTGAGGAGTGATGGTGGGTATGGAGAGGGAGGTGAGGAGTGATGGTGGGTATGGAGGGGGAGGTGAGGAGTGATGGTGGGTATGGGGAGGGAGGTGAGGACTGATGGTGGGTATGGAGGGGGAGGTGAGGAGTGATGGTGGGTATGGAGGGGTAGGTGAGGAGTTATGGTGGGTATGGAGAGGGAGGTGAGGAGTGATGGTAGGTATGGAGGGGTAGGTGAGGAGTTATGGTGGGTATGGAGAGGGAGGTGAGGAGTGATGGTGGGTATGGTGAGGGAGGTGAGGAGTGATGGTGGGTATGGAGGGGTAGCTGAGGAGTGATGGTGGGTATGGAGGGGGAGGTGAGGAGTGATGGTGGGTATGGAGGGGGATGTGAGGAGTGAAGGTGGGTATGGAGGGGGAGGTGAGGAGTTATGGTGGGTATGGAGGGGTAGGTGAGGGGTGATGGTGGGTATGGAGGGGTAGGTGAGGAGTTATGGTGGGTATGGAGAGGGAGGTGAGGAGTGATGTGGGTATGGGGAGGGAGGTGAGGAGTGATGGTGGGTATGAAGGGGTAGCTGAGGAGTGATGGTGGGTATGGAGAGGGAGGTGAGGGAGGTGAGGAGTGATGGTGGGTATGGGGAGGGAGGTGAGGACTGATGGTGGGTATGGAGGGGGAGGTGAGGCGTGATGGTGGGTATGGAGGGGGAGGTGAGGAGTGATGGTGGGTATGGAGGGGGAGGTGAGGCGTGATGGTGGGTATGGAGGGGGAGGTGAGGAGTGATGGTGGGTATGGAGAGGGAGGTGAGGAGATATGGTGGGTATGGAGAGGGAGGTAAGGAGTGATGGTGGGTATGGAGGGGGAGGTGAGGAGTGATGGTGGGTATGGGGAGGGAGGTGAGGAGTGATGGTGGGTATGGAGGGGTAGCTGAGGAGTGATGGTGGGTATGGAGGGGTAGGTGAGGGGTGATGGTGGGTATGGAGGGGTAGGTGAGGCGTGATGGTGGGTATGGAGGGGTAGGTGAGGAGTGATGGTGGGTATGGAGGGGTAGCTGAGGAGTGATGGTGGGTATGGAGGGGTAGGTGAGGGGTGATGGTGGGTATGGAGAGGGAGGTGAGGAGTGATGGTGGGTATGGAGAGGGAGGTGAGGAGTGATGGTGGCTATGGAGGGGGAGGTGAGGAGTGATGGTGGGTATGGAGGGGGAGGTGAGGAGTGATGGTGGGTATGGAGGGGTAGCTGAGGAGTGATGGTGGGTATGGAGGGGGAGGTGAGGAGTTATGGTGGGTATGGAGGGGTAGGTGAGGGGTGATGGTGGGTATGGAGGGGTAGGTGAGGAGTTATGGTGGGTATGGAGAGGGAGGTGAGGAGTGATGGTGGGTATGGGGAGGGAGGTGAGGAGTGATGGTGGGTATGGAGGGGTAGCTGAGGAGTGATGGTGGGTATGGAGAGGGAGGTGAGGGAGGTGAGGAGTGATGGTGGGTATGGGGAGGGAGGTGAGGACTGATGGTGGGTATGGAGGGGGAGGTGAGGAGTGATGGTGGGTATGACAATAACTAACTGAAATGAAAGAGTCAGATGAAACATACAGGTCAGAGATTCTGTTACCACATGATTAAA
Organism: Mixophyes fleayi; assembly: GCF_038048845.1. Lineage (NCBI taxonomy): Eukaryota > Metazoa > Chordata > Amphibia > Anura > Limnodynastidae > Mixophyes > Mixophyes fleayi. The sequence goes on along the minus strand of NC_134408.1, from coordinate 151,945,763 downwards.
GCATGACTTAATATACTATTGCCAGATACCAGTAATGATCTTGTGGGGTGTTATATGTTGGTAAATGGATTGTCCCGTGACCAAAGTAATGAAAGTACCAAGTAATTCATAAGTCACATATGCTACAATCAACACTGACTTATCCAGATTCTATTACTATCCTCTCTTTCCGTAGGTAAAGCCTCACTCGTTAGCCGCAGAGCTATTACACTGAAGACTGGACTTAAAATTGGCACCATTATCTGCTGTTAAATTTTTAATAACAGGGACTGTGTGAAGCAGACAAAAGAAGACGTAAAACACATCTCAGATGATGAATCGTTTATGGAGTAAAAATCTGAATTTCATTATATTAGAAAGAAATAAATCTGCAGCCAAATTATTTCTCTGCATTATATAAAGTGCATTTGGAGGAGTCTGTAAGCCAGGAAGAGCAAGTACATCTCCTATATAGTTGTAGATACATAATATCTCCCCCTGTTTAGAGCAACGTTACTCATCAGATGATGATAAGACATAGATGATGGATTTGCTAATAATATCATCCTGGACACAGTTTTGTGTTTTTAACATCAAGAAAATTAAATTCTTGGTCATATGCACCTTATTTTTTAATATATATAATTCTTTATTTTTGATTGGTCATTAAGGTTACAAGTAACAATGTAATGAAACAATAACACAGAAAGCTTCAAATGTCAAAGTCAAAATATTACAGTGTATCCAGGTGCAAAAAACAAAGAGGAAACAAAGAAATGGGGTATAAACAATGAACCGAGGAAATTTATAGCCAACTTTTAAGGTTTAAAGACAATTTTAGCAGTAAAATAGATGGGGACTAGGCCGGGGGAGGGAGGGTATACAGGACCAATAGAGTCTGGGGGGAGCAACCTCTTGGCAGCTCACTATAGGGTGTCTCACAATGTGACATTAGGGGCCGGTTGTACTGGGGTCATCGCATCACAAAATTTAAAGGGAAACCTCAAGGCTGGGTAACTACCGCACACGAGTCAACGGAGGTAGAATGGGGCAGAGGAGGACGTAGGGGCCCATACTTGGTTACACACATGGCCTCTATCATGGAGATAGTAAGTAATTTTGTTTTTTAAGTGCACATAGAGACGGTGGGCAGGAGTTCTTCCAATTTAGAGCTAATAGGCATTTTAGCTGCTGCTAGGATGTGTGCAAAAAGCTCCCTAAAAAATCTTGGTGGGTTAGGGGTAACACAGCAAGAATACCCAGGATCCTTTGTTACTGGGGTATAAAAGAGGCTGTTCTGGTACTTTATCCCAAAAGGGAGTGATTACAGGACAAGTCCACTAATTATGGACCATTGTGCCCCTACACCCACTATTACGCCAACAGTCAGGTGAAAAACAGGGACACATCGGACTGAGCCTTGGTGTTAGTAGGTGTTAGTAAGCATTAAAAACTGTGTCAAATTGATATTTATAAAAAATGAGGATCAATCTATTTGAAAATTATATGTAATATTTTTTTTGATATTTTATGGTAATAAAACTCTTTTCACCACTTGTATTAATATCTCTTTTCAGTTATAAATAATAATTGAGATTAAGCATTGACCTTGGATGTATATTTTATATGTTCCCCTAACATTGCCTGCAGCTTTATTAAGGACACTAAAGGAATACAATTCATAACTAAAACGGCTGATAACAGAGGACAGCAGCTTATACTCAGCGGTATAGTATCTATACTGAGTAAAAAATCTCACATTCTGCAACTGTGCGTATGTACATAGTGAACATGTAAATCTACCTTCTCATATGTTACCAACTTGTATCTGAGGGTTTGTGGCCCTTTCATAATGTGATATGCAGAGTCCCCTGTAACTTATACCCTCATGTTACTTACTGATTATGGAAACTGTTACATTGAATCACATGGTCCCTTTATATAAAGCATTGATTCGGAGGCTTTATAGCTAATGAGTGTGGAGGTCATAACATCCCGGATATTGAACAATAATTTTATCTGTTGTTTATTGATTGATTACGGGAGGAACACCAAGTTGTGTGACATCTTTATATGACGTTATTACAGATATATAAATGATTATTGCCACCACGAGCTTGTTACCTCCATCATAAAGTGAATGACTGCTGAGTTGTATCGATTGTGGTGAGATAACATTGCTGCAGACTGAGACAATCTAATGCAATGACCTGTGAGAGATACAAAGTAACAACAAGTGTGGGTGGGTCCAGATAATCTGAATGTGGACACAACACCAGTCTGGAACACACATACATCTTCTGTATCCAACTATCAGTACATGTGGGAAGTAATTAGGTGATCAGTTATCATCATGTGTAGTGATGTCACCATTAATATCACAGAGCAGTGATGTCACAATTATTATCAGCGAGAAGTGATGTCACCATTAATATCACAGAGCAGTGATGTCACAATTATTATCAGCGAGAAGTGATGTCACCATTAATATCACAGAGCAGTGATGTCACAATTATTATCAGCAAGAAGTGATGTCACCATTATTATCAGCAAGAAGTGATGTCACAATTAATATCACAGAGCAGTGATGTCACAATTATTATCAGCGAGAAGTGATGTCATGCTAATCATTAGGAACACTGGTGTATTATAATGAATTATCTCCTCCAATAGTTATGTCTTTTCCATGGTCACTCAACCTTGATGACGTCTTATAAGACATAAGTGATGCTAATACTATATACTTTGTCACCCACAACACTTTTACATTCTTTAAGAAAACTTGTTTGTTATACAGAATAGCGCCCCCCCCCCCCCAAATACTGTAAATTATTCCAGGTATTAGAAGTCGGGTTGGATTTCTATGACCTCTATAAAATCAACGAAGCCTTGTGACTTAATATATCCACTGAATTACTCTGTAATTTATAATATACTTATAATTTACAGCGATACATTATTCCAGGAATAATCTACAGTACACTTTACACTACATCATGCATTATACAGAGACAATAATAAATCTACCAGCGGAGTTATTTACCAGCTCGATCCAGGAGTTGAGGCTGACGGTGATGTCATCAACGCACTCCACATAATGCCACCAGTGCGGGGGGACCAGAAGGACCTGCAAAGAACAAGACATATAAACGTTCACAACCGACCTGCTGAATGACGGCGCGGCGGCCATTTTATTCCGATAGGAGAAAAGGGCGCAATAAGACTGAATCTTTGCAGAATAAGCCCCTTTTTGATGCTCTCCGGTGCCCCATTCTTTATCTCCCCCACCCTCTTATGTCATCTCTTTTTTTTTAGATACACAAGATTCACACAGTACCGTGACCTTCACGCCCAACTTAGAGCATGCTGAGTTTTGTAGTTCCACAATCTCTAAGACTATGAGCAACTAGCGGCATGTCAGGAAGAGGGGTCGGATTAACAAGGACCAGATCCTACTCCATTTGTACATCTGTCACACTCAGAGACGGAGATCCCACACGGAGGGGTAGTAAAGAAAGGAGAGAGGGGAGACAAGCTGGGAGGGGATAGGGCGGAGGTGGGGAGTCATCCCAGGAGAGGGTGAACTTGGGGCATCTGCACTCACACATAGGGACTGACTAAGCAGCGAGAGGTATTTCAGGTGATATTTGCACTGCTTAGTACACATGGCCCATGTGTTAGATGAAATGTTAATTATAGAATGATGCACAGAGTTTTCTTCCACCTGAAATAAGAGCAATCAGGCTGGAAGTACACAAGTCATACTCAGCACTGCTCTTGAACACAGCATGCTGCGTTTCAGAGACGGGATTATACGCACACTGGAGCGTACTTTGTACTGCCATTCCCGGGGATAATATTCCAGCAATGCGGGTCCTCTAATACGAACCACCATCCAGATATTTGTATAAGAAGGCAGCGCTAATAAGGACTAGCACAATGCAGCCAGATTTAGCCGTGCCGGTAATGTCGGGGGAGCGGTTCACTCTGTGTACAGCTAACCACCTGAAATTACTGTGCTTTAAAAATAAAATAATAAAGCTTTCAGCCCTCGAGCCGCCGGAGAGATTCGTACTGGAGTCAGAACGCAATCCTGTAATTGTAGCACCTTGTTCAAGCTGTCCTTCACATTACTCAGCCCGCCTTGGGGGGAAAGGGTTAAACCCCCAGGAGGAAGTGTGCAGATTTATATGTTACATTTTATTGTGTTTAATGGAAAATAGATACTGCTAGTCCCAATTTTCTGAGGTACCGGCACACAATGAGATTATATGACTATAAGACAGAGTCCTGTGCCAGGTCCCTCTTCTCATCATCTCGTCGGCAATTCTGCTGCTTCACAGGCAGTGGGAACAAAAAGGCACTTTAACTTTATTACCATCAAATGAGCGCGGATCCGCTGCCTGACAAACTCACAAAGCCAATTCCTGCAGCTCCGTGTGACACGATGTGACACCCGCTGAGATGAGCCATCACACTGACCAGCAAGGAACGCTGGCGCTGTCTACCGCTTCCTCCACCTTAGATAATAACATCTCTTGTCAGTTAACTAGTGAAGACCCCCTAAGTAACAGACCACCAACTCCTCAAAGGACAATTGTAATGTATATTGTGTGATTTCCATAAACACTAAGGGCTAGATTTACTAAGCTGCGAGTTTGAAAAAGTGCGAATGTTGCCTATAGCAACCAATCAGATTCTAGCTGTCATTTTGTAGAATGCACTAAATATATGACAGCTAGAATCTGATTGGTTGCTATAGGCAACATTCCCACTTTTTCAAACTCGCAGCTTAGTAAATCTAGCCCTAATAGTCAGATTCTCGCAGGCGTTGCTGCATTAGAAATAGCGCTCACAGCATCGCGTTTTACTTAACGCCCCATTCACAAATGTTGAAATTCAGTTTTTAGGTCGCTACAGGAAAAATTATAAAAATTATTTTAAAACTCAAGTTACCTACAAATTTAACACAAAAATGTGCAAATCTAATGATAACTTTGTCAGTCTTTACAATATATAATTAATATTACATTTTTTTTACTTTAAATCTGGAATTACTGAATCAATTTGTCTTTAGTGTTTGGGAATTTGCCCTATAAGTTGCTCCGATTTTTATACTGATTCATAAAGTGACCAATGTGAATCTACCTTGTATATGATTATATCTCATCCTCCAGCTGGTGCTAGAGGTAAGTGTCATTGGAGATTATTTTTTAACAGGTGGAATTATCTTTTAAACACACTGTATTGAAAAACAAACTGAGCTTTCCGAAGAAAAGAATTTAATGTTTTTGTGGTTTTAATTGAAAACCCCCCCACAAAAAAACAGCAATTACTCCATATATTCCTATATGAATATAGATTGCAAGCTCCAGTGGGGCAAGGACTGATTCTCTCTGTATAGCATTATGTAATATGTGGGGGGTATAGAAATAAATGTTTAGAAAGAAGTGTCGGTACAGAGTGTGATTCTGGGGTATCACCACAAGGTGGCACTGTTCATATGTCCTAAATATTTGTGGTCATCCTGTGCATTCAATGGCATAAAAAGTGGTGAGGAGGAGCTCTCTGTGCCCAGGTTATCACTGAAGTGAGATGGTGCGAGGTGCTGAACGCAGCCCCCCCACCAATAATTACAGGGTTCTGGCATGAAACCAGCTCTAAGCACAGAAGCGTATCTGACATTTACATCATAATCATCTTTAATGTGCAAGAAATCATGGAAATTATCTGTAGTGACCCGGGGTCGACGAGAACGCATGAGATAAAAGAGAGCTAGATTCTGATTGGTTGCTATGGACAACACCTCCACCTTTCCTTATTAGAAGCGTTAGTAAATCTACCTCTAAGACTGAAAGACCTGCAGCCTACGACGTACACACATCCCGAAGCACAGATATAAATATTACACAACACAGAGGATATCTTATTACACAAGATCTAAAAATGTTGCAAATAGTGATCTGAAACTGGCAAAGTCCCAAGATTACACAAGTCTGAGGTCTATGTATCTGTGGCCACATTAAGATACATCAATTCTGATTTCTAGTGTTTGATGCTAAAGGGAATACCCACAATGGCACCCTGACATACAGATACTATTCGTCTTTTAGCTTTCTGGAGTTGGTAGTAACTCTCCAGAGGTCTGTGGGACGGTGTGCCTGTCCAAGACAAACATAGGTAATGGCACGAAGGTCACCGCAGCGTCACATTGTGACAATCTACAAGTACCCAGGATGCACCATTGCCGGAAGTGGGGAACGCTGAGTGATGATAATCCATGGCGGCATTGTAGAGGTAACGAGGATACTAAGACTACGGTGCTTCCCTAGACCACCAATCTTACCATATGTACCTGAGACAAAGGCTCCTCCCACATCTATAACCACGCCTACTTATCCCAAGCCCCTCCCCCAGCTCCCTGCTTACAGATCACACATAAACCTGCTACAATTAGTGTGAATTCGGCAGTACCTGTCCGGGGTGTAAGGTGACCACGTGGGGATGAGCGTCACAGAAGTACGGATGACGGATCTGGTCAGGATTCACCACGTTCACCTTACTGAAAATACTGGATTCCTCATAGGGGATGCGAGTGGGGTACAGATAAGTGGAGTCCTCAGGGGGGAAGAGGTGCCACTTTTTCCTAAAAACAAACATAGTGACATAGTACAGTATTACAGACCGGGAGGTGATTATATACAATATATGGATATATCGTTATATATTATGATATAACAAGAAATGTCAAAATATAGAGTATAATAACTCCCCTTGTGTATAACTGTGAATATAGACAGGGAGGTCAGAAGGGGTAATTATTGGCGGTTAAAGACATTTAGTCCTCCAAATATTCTTTAACTATAAAAAATAATGAAACTTGTCCACAAATTATTATTACGCCAACTCCTGCACAGTATATCCCCTGGAAAAAGTATCTCAGTACTGATCCTAAGCTACATCTGATCCTCTGTGTGTAGCCTGGGCGGGGACAGAACTTCCAGCATCCAATCAGATAGAGAGAGCAGGAAGCCACAGACTGAGAGTTATATAGTGTAAGGCACAGGGTCCCCAGCAGCACAAAGTACATCACGAGAAGAGTGATGTGTTAGTGAGGACAGGGCTGTATGTGACAGGGGCAGTGACATGATGTGAGGAGGGTAATGGAGGTAATAACGAAATCATGGCCTGACAGTTATTCATCTTCTGTTATTTAAATTGGAAAATTACAAAAAGGTAATTAAGAGCGTTTGGATGGTCAGCTTGGTACATTTATTAGACTGTATATATGTGTGAGATTCCGCAGACATTGGCCAAGACTGTTTACCTGGCTGTGGTCATTACTAAGTGTCACTGTGATCTGGTTAGAACTTGACAATCATTGTGTGCCGAGTACGGCCCGCTGTGAATAAAGTGGATGTGTCCGTATGGCCAGTCGGGCACAGTATCCTATAAATGACATTGCCTATTTACAATGATGTAAGTCTACTTATCGAATAGAGAACATGTGATGGGTTAAATATAATCATTTCCGTTCTCTCTATTATAACCTGACACAATTTTTCTTTTACAGATTTTTAAGCAGCTTTTCCCTGATCGATACGTTACTCATTAGTATTGAAATGTAAAATGTTTTGCGGAGAAAAACACTGTGTATGTGGCTTTTACATCGATAAGTGGTGTATTAAATATTGAGAAATGGGAAAAGTATAAGGTGGCCCCAGGAGAGAGGACAGGAGAGAGAGAGGAAATCAATAATGTGGAATATTTAACAGCAAGACCCAGCACTTACAGATCTCAATGTCAGGGGTGCAGCCGCCTCTGCAGTATTAACCCTTCACTGTGTGAATCAGGGGGCAGGAGGCCGGGGCATTATGGAGCAGAGGACACCAAAGGGGTAGATGTATGAAACCTCCTACACAGGACAAGAGAAGATGTTGCACGTAGCAACCAATCAGATTATCGCTATTTATCTAGCACATTCTGGGAAATGATTGCTAGAATCTGATTGGCTGCTAAGGGCAACATCTCCACTTTTCCTTATTAGAACCCACACGTAAGATACAACTTAATGAGCGTGATGCTGTGGAGGTGGCAGATTAAGTGTAACGTGAAGGGACAGTCGCTGTAAAGCCTCTTTCCTCATTGGTTTTACTCATCCTCGGAGGTCGAGGATAGCGGCGTTGGCCTATACATTAAACAGGGCACCGGTTCTAATGCACCAGCATGGAAACACTTCCTAAATCTGCAGTGTAGGTGAGCACGTATGTATGCCGCAGTGGCATATTTTAGGGCGAGTTAATGACAGCTTAGAAATAGGGCAGGTTCTCTCCGTAATTAATTAACTATGAAACCTGACTTTTCAATATATTTATAAGCTGGTGCTGAGTTGTCAACTCTGCAAATCCTCTCTGACCAAAAGTCTCCAGGAGCTTCCAGAGCCTCACAAAAATTGTGTTTAGCAAGTGTTTGTAGGGCCTATATTGTAAGAGATGCCTGGAGCCCAGGACCAGGACCCCCCCCCCCCCCATATATCCCAGTCATCACTTCCTTCCAGTCTCAGTACCTGCCTTCCACTTGTAGCACCAGATTGCAGCCGTAAGAATCTATATGACAGGGGGTGTTGGCCCCCAGGCTCCCGACCCACAGAGTGCTCTCCCGGCCGTCTCTTTCCGGGAATCCGAAGTCAGCCCACGATATGGTCTGTGACAGAGGAAAGAACGTTTGTGGCAGAATGAGGCTCTGTCCAATAATACTCACACACTTTATAAATCACACAGTTTCCTCGTAGGTTAAAATCAGGGAATAAGATCACTACGGGCCCCAAGAAATACGTTCTACAATCATCTACAACAGCCCTAGCCAACCTGTGGCTCTCCAGCTGTTGTTAAACTACAAGTCCCAGCATGCTCTTCCAGAAGATAGTCAGCTGAAAGCTGTCAGGGCACGCTGGGACTTGTGGTTTCACATCATATGGAGAGCTGAAGGTTGGCTTCAGCTACATGATTGTTACTGATGGAGATTTACAACTGTCGGATGTAATAACATTCTGGGGCTGAGTGGGGGGAAGGATCAATTAACCCCATATCTCCACATTAGTACTGAATGATTACGGCACATCGTTAAGTATTATTATAATAGTACATTCAATATATTACTAAGATCTCCTCTTAGTTTTATTACTATTATACACTGAAGCAGCAACGACAGTACATCGTCATATGGTTCTGTGCTACAAACATCTATTTACTTGTTTTCTTTCTTTTCAACTTTTCCAGAGATTGTTTTGATCATGTTAAACTTTTCTAATACTAATTTTAGTCTGGTTCAGATTTGTATATAAAGATGTGAAGGTTAAATCATAAAAGTTAGATAGTAATATATATATATATCATGTAACTGCACAATAGACGTTCTGCTTGTCCTAGGGATCTGTCCGTACCCATATAAATGTCAGGGTACATGGGCATCACGCAACGTGTGAGGAACACGCTCACCCCATATAAAACCATCCGTCATATCACAGCGAGAACACGTTACTCATCCTCACAAAACACTTGTCTTCTGTTCAGATAAACTGTAATGATTTATTATCCCAGCGGACGACGTGTCTTTGGGAACAAGGTGGACGAGGTTCAGTTGCGGAGATTTCGGCGTATCTGAGATGTTCAGCGACAGAACATTCACTGCGGCAGCTTCTATCTCTCCCGTCACATCCACACACTTATTTTAATTAAAAAGTGAGAGTCTGGAAGGGATGCTAATAATGTAATGGACTGCAAACTACATTACAGGAGCTCTGGCGGCAGACAAGCGAGATTAGAGAGGTGTGGGGTCAGCGCACGCCAGGGAGAAAGGATACACGCGGCGGACATGATTTAGATATGTCGCTGCAAAGGCAGAAATCCGACATGTGCGTTGTATAAACATGAGACCAGGAGGCTGCCTGAGAGCCAGCAGTGTGTATCAGTATGTCCCCTGTTACCTAGATTATCTCCATGAGATCACATAAGACAATGTGAACAGACCTATTATAACATTAAGGTATACGAATGTGATACATAAAGTGTAGACAGCCCCAATGTCCCCTAACACTGCTTATATATACATGCGGCTCCAATGGACAGTTATAGAGACCCACTAAGTGCCTAAAGTGACATTTCAGGTGTGAACCGAGGGAAAATACACTGCTCAGTGCTACCCTGACACTTTACTAAAAACTATTATACCCCCTCCATTATAGACAACTAAAGCTCCACCCCTCCATTATAGACAGCTGAAGCTCCACCCCCTCCATTATAGACAGCTGAAGCTCCACCCCCTCCATTACAGCCATCTGAAGCTCAACCCGCTCCATTGTAGCCAGCTGAAGCTCCACCCCCTCCATTATAGACAACCGAAGCTCCTCTCTCTCCATTCCAGCCAGCTGAAGCTCCATCCCCTTCATTATAGACAGCTGAAGCTCCACCCCCTCCATTACATCCATCTGAAGCTCAACCCTCTCCATTATAGCCAACTGGAGCTGCACCCCCTCCATTATAGCCAGCTGAAGCTCCTCCCCCTCCATTACAAGCAGCTGAAGCTCCTCCCCTCCATTACAGCCATCGGAAGCTCCACCTCTTTCATTATAGCCAGCTGAAGCTCCACCCCCTCCATTATAGCCAGTTGAAGCTCCGCCCCCTCCATTACAGTCAGCTGAACATATCTAGAGAGAAAAGCCCCTCCCCCTGACATGGCCGCCTGCCACAGAGGAGTAACACAGAGCGTGGGGGGACATTGAAGCAGGCCAAGTATAGCATGAGGGAATAGTAAAGAAAAATGACATATGATTCGAGTCTGAGAAAATATTGAAAAATATATTACTTCCTGCTGTTAAAATTTAAAGCAACAAAATGACATTTATCTCTGGCTGGACGAATTTTACATAAGGAAAAAAGGAAGCAAAAAATTGCATTATAAAGGACTTTACAGGCATTAATCAAGGTCACGCACATAATCAGTCTGGGACATGCTAATTTGTCCTGGCTGCTAATTGTCAGAGGTTTTATTTCCCCGCTGGAGACAGATAACACAATACACACAATGGCTCAGTTATCCCAGGAATCCCAGCAAAGTAAGTGCGGATAATGGCTGATAAATCTGATTTAAACCCTCTGCTGTCAGGCGCCGCGCAGCCCGGCACTGCGACGGTTAACAGCTTGAGAGCTGATGCTAAATTTGATATAATGAAGAAAGAAATATTAAAATGCAAGATAGTGTTCATTGAGTGGGATAATGGAATCATTACCTTGACTGGTGCAGCTGCGGAAGATAAACAGAGCAATCGCAAACTGAAGCACGTTGCAAATGGCCCAATTAATCACGGATATATGGTAGACATGGCTGGCCGCCCCTCACCTCTCAGAACAACACTGGAATGCAAGAACATTGCCCAAACAGGCCTCCCGCATATCTCAAGACAACACCGGGCATTTGGCTTCTGTTTAACAAGCTGTCTGTCCCATCTTACAGATTTGTGCACCTAATTGAATTTGAAGTTTTCTTTGGAAGAAGTGCAGGATTTTTTTTAACTCTCAATCCAGTGTAAGCAGAGTACCAGCACTTTAAGATATAGGGCATTGTCAATTCAGCAACAGTGCGGTTTTAAATGCAGTCATGTTTTGTGTAACGAAACTACGGTGGTATAAAATGTCCATTTACGTCAGATTGTAAAGATATGGGAAATGTTCAATATTTATGGATAATGCAGATTCTTCATTTTAAACATTAACACCCAACAATACAACAATGGTACATTCCCCACATGTTTGTCTAATAGCAAAATATAAATGTTACAGCTATGAACAGACAGTTTTATTCCACTATAGAAACTGTAAAAAGCTTGCGCAACAAGTCAGTGGGAGAGGTCAGGAAGGAGCCTGTAGAACAGGTAGTTCTGAAGTCTTAATATTTTAGCTTTCTATACCACTTCTACAGAACGGCATTTAACATTTACCTATAAAACATAACCTATGTGTTTGAAGGGTTAAATTTCACTCAAAGTTTAGTGACATTTATAGGAATATGCTGCGGGTCTATGTCTGACTGCAGTGTAATTACTAACAGAAGCGGAAAGCTAACACTCTAATTGTTGTGCCGAAATAAAACAGGATATCCCGGCAGTGTTATTTCTGGAAGGAATACAAGGAGGCGAGGGTTTACCTGCAGTATTTCAGGTCGGTCACTAAATATAACAGACAGGTATTTGTAGTCTGCGTAGGCCCAGTACTCCGTCCTGTCGAAGCGGCTGAAGGGTCCGGATTCCTCCTGCGAATTTCCATGGATCCATTCACGGAACTGTCCGACGGTCCCGTTAATGTAATCGCACTGGGTTTCAAACTGCGGCTCTACAAAGAAAGAAACACGAGCATGGTGCTGAAAACACAGATTTCCATAATCAATATTATCATGTGTCACTGGGATGTGATCCGAACGCAGACACTGGAGCTACATGGAAAACCTATTTAAGTAGTTAATAACCTGATGGAATATTGAAGACAAAGGGGGGGGGGCTTCTGAAATGATCTTACACCTGCCCTTGGTGAAGCAACTTTACAATTTTGCACCATATTGTATTAAAAAGTTTTTAGGATGTCCCATTTATACATTTTTATAGCCATCCTCTGCTCTTGTAAGACATGATACTGATCTCCTTCTACGTAGGCTGCTGATTCAGTTGTAAAAGAATATGTAAAAAGCTGTTATATAATGTGTACGCTATAAAAATGATACCACGTCCACATTACACTAATTTGCATAAGAACATAATTACCAATCGCCCCCCCCCCCCTAGCAGAGACTTGCTGCCGATGGCTGCACGGTATGTGCAGGTCCGCTCAGGAGGGACAGTGTGCAGCCCGGCTGTTCTGATTGTGTTTTGTGTTTTAAACACAATCAAAGCAGCCGGGCAGCACACTGTTCCTGCCGAGCGGACCTGCACATACCGTGCAGCCGCCGGCAGCCTTAGGTGTCAGAAAAGGGGGCGGGGCCTAACCCCCCCCCTAACCCCCCCCCTCCCTAAATCGCCCGGGGTACAACAGTTTTCTAGATCCGCCCCTGCTCCCTGAAGAGTCTGGCACTCTCCCTGATGCTGAGCCAGTACAAGACATGGTTGGCTTCGCCATCTGTGGCATGATGACACTGTTCAGAAATTGTGTCCTATGTCCATGTATTGATGCCTATAGAGGTAGCCATTTTTTCATGGAGACCAAGATATAATCAAAGACTGACAGGTAAGACAACATGACTTCAGCAATGGAGACAAAAATGTAAAAGACACTTCAGTCTCTAGAGATTCATTAGCTGCTTTTCTTTAATGCATTTCTGGGAGACCTCCTGGAAGAGCAGGGCAACCTCCCGGTTCCCCCCCCACAGTAGATAAGTGGCGGGGACGGGGCTTAATGACACAAATATCGTGTCATCTTAGCCCTGCCCCCTGATGTGATTGGCCAAAATTGTGACAATCGTTTAGGGGACGGGCCAAAATGATGCGATTTGTCAAGCCCCGCCCCCGCACGCCCACCTCCCCTGGGATCTCCCTGAAGCCAATGAGGAAAAGTTGGCAAGTATGAATAAGAAGAGGTGACATATCAGAGACAGACAATTCCTCCTCTGTGCTAGAGATAGTGGGATGGGCAGGGTTGTATGGAAAGCGCTTTCTGCCTAGGCGATATTACATACTTGGACATATAATAAAAGTAACATTATAAAATGACAGTGACCAGTGATTCTGTATCACTGCAGGTGACTTGTTTTTTACACACTGTGTGATGTAGAGATTTACCATGCAGAAATAGCATGCAATCCTGGACTACAAGAAATACACTTTCATGCCTCAGAAACCCACTCTTGTAGGGATAGATATTGCTTCAGACTGGCTGCTCTCACTCACAAATATATGTAAAAGTTTCATACACCCCTTGAAATAAGGCTGAACTGATGGGGGCCCCCTTTTCCCTATGCACACCCGCTGTCCTGTCTATAAGCTGCTGACAGCTTTCCATGACTATAATATCTGAAAAGAGAATAATACTCAGCAGTGAGGTAAATAAACTTATATACAGTGTCAGACATCATCAAATCCTGGACTAGTTCTATATGTGGTGGTGAAAGAAAATCCTTATATAAAGGGTAATAAAGGCACCCGTCAGATTACACAATGTCTATAATGATTCCTGCGCTGGTAGTACTGCGTCAGGATCAGCCCCGTTCAGCACAGGTGCTGGGATCCCCCTATAATGCTCACTCCCTGTCCCAGACACAACCTCTGGTGTCTGTTTTTCTCAACACAAATTTCTCCAAAACTGGGTCACCGCCCCACACTGTCCAACCTCTGCAAAAACGGATATTGTAGGTTTCTGACTTATTGTGTCCCTCAGATGACTCCGGCTACAGAACAAATGATGAAATATGTCATTCTCTCTCAGCGGCTAAATACATCGCACAGGGTCTGTGATCCCTGGTTTAATCTTACTGAGAACTAACCTGCCCTCATTAGTAAATTACCATGTTGTGTTCCCTGTTATACCCGTTACAATATTTTTTTATTATCTTTGATTTATAAGGCACCACAAGGGGTCCGCAGCGCTGTCTAACGCGCCTCTAATGAAGATTTCTAGGCTTATTATGCATTAATTCACTGTTTTATAACACGTGATACATTACATCTATAATCCTCACATTATATCTGTGAATGTCACTTACCGCTTAAACTAATTTTCAGATTTATATTTTTAAACGGGAAACTTATTAAAGTGGTTAATAACCTGCGGGAATGGAATGTTGTAGACAAAGGGGGGAATCCTCTCTCTATATATAGATCAATAAAATAATGGGACCGGATAAAGAACTCAGCGATGGGGAGGAAACTGGGGATGTTTTGCTTCAATCCTACAAGAAATTGACGACTATTTCTGTTTGCTTAAATTTGAATTCTCCGACGTTCTAGTTCCCTTTACAAAGAACTATTTGCACGATGTGGAAGTGTGTTGGGGACGTTTACTTTCTGTTTTAATGTCAAAATATGTAATTTATTGTATGAACACCTTAATGTATAATCTCAACTCATTTGTGACCTAGGTGTTTCCTGGCCTGTTATCATGTACAGTAATAATATGAGCAGTCACAAGAATCAGTGATATCTAATAGATTTGTATGTTTTTAGGGTTTAGTACTAATCTCAAACGATGACCCAAAGAAAAGTGCAGAAGGTATAAAATATAAAGAGGGACAAAGAGTGAACACAAAGTATCAGAGAACGGTACTCCCACAGCACTACGTACAATACCCTGACACACAAACTAAGGTTCAAACAAAAAAAATACTAATTCTACCCAGGAGTGAACAATGAAAAGATGAACGATGATTCCTCAGAGCTCTGTATTCTCAGGTCCTCAGATCTCTGAGATGTTAGAGGCTGTTTGTGGGAGAATAATCACGGAGCCTCCTAGGAGCTGTCATATCTCAGCTGTGACCTGAAGAGATCACAAGAGCTGACTCCTTTACTGAGGAATTTCACAAGGTGAGCGATCGTTAGCTGAGGTTCCTCTCCTACAGTGAGTGCAGTGTCCACGTCGCTTAGTTGTTGGATTACTCAGTCACAAAAGGTTCATTCAGAGCCTGGAGGAGGAAACGGAGAAACCTGATCTACAAACATCAGAGCCGAGAGGTAGCTGTTGCTCAGTTCTCTCATATATTCATTATATTTATATATATATATATATATATATATATATATATATATGTATATATCCTTATACACTCGATATTATTATCAGTATTTTATATATTATATATATATATATCTATAATATAAATGTCTAGTGGCGTGTGTTAGTCTGTCTGTCTGTGTGTGGAAAACATAAAACCAAGCTGCAGCGCCACCTGCTGGGCGGAGTTATACACTGACCTACTAAATTCTTAGTGTGTGTGGGGAAAAAAATTCAGAAAGGGCTGAAATTTGTTATACTAAGATGTTTTTAATTTGTTAATTTAATTTGTTAATTGTTAAAAGTGTTTATAAAGATTTTAAAAAAATATATATATATTTCTTGAAGGAGAAGTGACAGTTGGGAGTGGTTGGTGGTTGCCGGGGGTGACAGTGGGGAGTGGTTGGTGGTTGCCGGGGGTGACAGTTGGGAGTGGTTGGTGGTTGAGGCCTGGGCTATGGCCCAAATGCATGACAAGAACCTTTTTAACACCTTAAGTAGCTTGATTTGACTAGAATGCATGAGTATCATGCACGGGTTAAGTTGTATGTATATATATATATATATATATATATACCCACATACATACATACATACATACATACATATATATATACACCAATCAGTAACAACTATAAAACCACTGACGAGTGAAGTGAATAACATTGATTATCTGGTTACAATGTTACATCGGCACCTGACAAGGGGTGAGATATATTAGGCAGCGAGTAGACAGTCAGTTCTTGAGTTGATGTCTTGGAAGCAGGAAAAATTGTCAGTGTAGGGATCTGAGTGACTATGCGCCAAATTGCGATATCTAGACGACTGGGTCAGAGCATCTGCCAGACGGTCGGTCTTGTGGGGTTCCCGGTGTGCAGCGGTTAGTACCTAACAAAAGTAGTCCAAGGAAGGACAACCGGTGAACCAGCGACAGGGTCATTGGTGCTCAAGGCTCAGTGATGTGCGTAGGGAGCGAAGGCGCCCGTCGGGTCCAAGTCCTGGCTATAAAAGAAAGGTGTCAGAAAAGAAAGTGCATTGCAGCTTGCTATGTATGGCGCTGCGTAGGTGTAGACCAGTCAGAGTGCCCATGTTGACCCCTGTACACTACCGAAAGCACCTACAATGGGCACGTGAGCGCCAGAACTGGACCATGAAGCAATGGAAGAAGGTGGCCTTGGCTTATGAATCACGTTTTCTTTTACATCATGTGGACGGCCGGGTGCATGTGCGTCGTTTACCTGGGGAAGAGATGGCACCAGGATGCACTACAGGAAGAAGGCAGCCGGCGGAGGCAGCGTGATGCTCTGGGCAATGTTCTGCTGGGAAACCTTGGGTCCTGGCATTCATGTGGATGTTACTTTGACACGTACCACCTACCTAAACATTCTTACAGACCAAGTACACTGCTTCATGGCAGCGGTATTCCCTGATGGCCTCTTTCAGCAGGATAATGCGCCCTGTCACACTGCAAACATTGTTTGGGATTGGTGTGAGGAACATGGGGAATTTGTTGCCCCCCAATTCCCCAGATCTCAATCCGATCGAGCATCTGTAGGATGTGCTGAAAAAACAAGTCCGATCCATGGAGGCCCCACCTCACACCTTACAGGACTTAAAGGATCTGCTGCTAACGTCTTGGTGCCAGATACCACAGGACACCTTCAGAGGTCCACGTCTCCATGGGTCAGAGGGGGACTTACACAATATTAGGCAGGTGGATTTAATGTTGTGGCTGATCAGACTATTTTATAAACATAAATATAATTACACTGTCTGGAGACATCACGTGTGAACTGAATTAGACCTTACCTAACACTGATCCCGTGTAACCACAATTATTGCTATACTGCCTAAGACAGTAGCTAGACTGACTAATGTATCTAATGAAAATATATTAAAAGCAAACCCCAAACTTCTGATCCTGCAATTAGGACAATGAACATAGGGTCACACACTGACACCCAGCAGTATTATGGAAGGTGCAAAACACAGATTTCCATTTTAACCAGATGTAACAGGGAAAAACCGCTATATAGAACGCAGAAGTATTTGTTTTGAAAACAGTTGCTGTATACAACATAAATTAAACAATTATTTACACAAAAAATATGTATTTATTTAGAAAAAAGCCATTCGCCCCCCTTACAAATGGGTGAGATAACCACAGGGCCGGTCTTGTATGAATAAGATGTGAACCTTTCATAAGCTGCATTAGTGCTGTACGAGAATATTCATTAAGAGGTTCGTGTAATAATTATGTGTCAGAGGCCGAATTCTGCGAAAAAATGAAAAACTGGTGCCCTTCAACTGAGTCTACGGAGCTTATTGATAACCCGGAGCCTCGGGAATAAAATCTTTGGAGAGCATCATGCGGCCGGTCGTTGGATGTTACTCTATAAACAGACTGGAATAAATAACTGATCTGTCCTCTGTATCTTCCAGTCTGTGGATTAGATAACTGGTCGCTCGTGCAGCTTCAGCTGAGAAATACCAAAATAAATTAAACTGCAGTAACTGAGAAAAGAGACAATATGAGCTATTTAGGGGGATTACATCCAGAGCTAATGATAGCCTTCACATGATTATGGAACGTTAGAGGACAATTAGATACTGGTTGTTCCCATCTAGAAGACACTCTGTAAAATTCACAAATATATATGAAACTGAGAATAAATGAAAATAAGAATGTCGGCAATAATAATAAAACACGGGGAGAACATACAAAATTCACACAAATAGGGGCCTGGTTGGGAATCAATCTCATGACCAGCGCTGTGAGGCAACAATACTAACCACTGTGTGTTACGAGCCACGGCAGTGCCCAGCCGCCGCGACTCACTCACCCGCGTCCCGGCCGTCGCCATGGCGACCGGGACGTCATTTCCGGCCATAACCCGGCCGTTGCCGGGGCAACCAACAGACGCTTCAGAGCTGCGTCCCGGCAATAGGAGGAAGCCGGGCGCAGCGATTCTACAGCCTGTGGGCTAATTAATAGGGGCAGATCATAGGAGGCAATTACAGGCATTAGCCTGCAACTGTGCAGGCCAGGGGCAAGCCCTGATTGGCTCTATTAGTGACTGCTCTATTAACCTGCAGGAGTGTGTTCAACCTGTGATTGGTTCAGCTGGGTATTTAAGGCAATGAGGTCTGCTGCCTCATTGCCGGTTATAGCTTCTGTGCTCCAGTCTGCTGACCTGCTTGTTCCAGTTCCTGTATCCTGTATCTACGTTTGTCTTCCCGTGTATGACCCTTGGCTTCGTATTGGACTTCGCTTGTGTTTCCTGTGACCCTGATCCTTGGCTTGTTTACCCGTTCTGCTACTTTGCCTGTGACCTCTAACCTCAGCTTGTTCATCATTACTGTTACCTGCTGCCGGCCTTTGACCTCTGCGTGGACCTGACTCTTCTTGCCTGGGTTCTCCCCAGCCGGTACACACTTCACGACCCTCTGTCAGTCTGCAGCCCAGTCTGTCCCCACCATCAGGGGCTCCAGTGAACACCTGACTGGCAGAGTAGACTCCGGGTTGTGTTGTGCCGGCTGGAGGGGTTCCTAACATTATAACCGGCCCACTCACGGAGACAAGATTAGGATGGATGCAAGTGGATCCACACCGTCTCCGGCACAAACCCTAGCAGGCCATGTTGAGTCTTTGTATCAGATGATGCAGGGATTGGCTGAGCGTATGTCTGTTCAAGAAGAAGCCACAAAAGCTTCACAATCTCCTCCAGATCCCATCTGTGAGCCCAAAATGAATTTACCGGATCGGTTCTCCGGAAATAGAACCTTGTTTCGGAACTTCAGGGAGAGCTGCAAGCTCTATTTTCGGATGAGACCCCGCTCCTCCGGTTCAGAGCAGCAACGAGTTGGGATTATTATTTCCCTTCTACAGGGTGACCCCCAGTCTTGGGCGTTTTCTTTGCCACAGACCAGTCCGGCCATGCAGTCCGTAGACTCCTTCTTTGAGGCATTGGGTTTACTGTATGATGACCCGGATCGAGTGGCCTCCGCGGAAGCTCACCTACGGTCCTTGAAACAAGGCAGACGGTCGGCAGAAGAATACTGCGCGGAATTCCGTAGATGGTCACCTGACAGTGGATGGAACGACCCTGCCTTACGTAGTCAGTTCCGTGTCGGCCTATCTGAACAGATTAAAGATTCGCTAGTGCAATACCCGTCTCCTAGCTCTCTGGAGGATCTGATGCACCTCTCCATTAAAATTGACAGGAGATATAAAGAGCGGAAAACTGAAAAGGAAACGTCATCACCTCCATCCGCCTTCGTTCCTATCTCCCAGGATGGTGAGGAACCAATGCAATTGGGAGCATACCGTCTTTCCTCTGAGGAGAGAGACAGGAGACGGTCACAAGGCTTATGTTTATATTGTGGCGCAAGAGGCCACTTCTCCCGTTCTTGCCCAAACAAGTCGGGAAACGGGCATGCCTAAGGAACGAGGGGAGAGTTCACTTAGGTCTACAAATTGTCTCCCAGAAAAATGCACTATTGGTCCCTGCACAGCTCACGTTCAGTGCTCGTTCTACGAAACTATCAGCCTTCATTGACAGTGGAGCTGCTGGCAACTTCCTTGACATCGAGTTTGCCCGCTCTGCTGGGATTCCGCGGATTAAACTCCAATCTGCCATTACGGTATGTGGCTTAGATGGTAGTCCGTTGCCAGGAGGCAAGATTACTTGGGAGACCCCACCACTACAGTTGAACGTTGGCGCTCTCCATTCGGAATCCATAGTCTTACGTCTTATCGAATGTCCATCGGTTCCTTTAATTCTGGGCCACCCTTGGCTATCCTGCCATAACCCCGTCATGGATTGGGCAAAAGGAGAAATTGTCCAGTGGAGCCCCCATTGTACACAGTCTTGCTTGACACTACCTCTACGTATTATTCAGTCTATTCCGGAGCAGCTCCCTTCTCAGTATCATGACTACTGGGATGTTTTCTCCAAAAAGGCTGCTGACACACTACCACCGCACCGCAATTTCGACTGTGCCATTGAGCTCATTCCGGGCTCTAAATTACCCAAGGGACGCTTGTATCCTCTCTCCGGTCCAGAGACCAAATCCATGCAGGAGTATATTGACGAAAACTTGGAGAAGGGCTTCATCAGGCCATCCAAGTCCCCAGTAGGAGCAGGGTGTTTCTTTGTACCCAAGAAGGACGGTGGACTCAGACCCTGTATCGACTATCGAGGGCTGAACCTTATTACGGTTAAGAACACCTACCCCCTTCCCCTCATCTCCGTTCTTTTTGATCAATTAAGAGGAGCCACTATCTTCACAAAAATTGATCTTCGTGGAGCCTATAATCTCATACGTATTAGAGCAGGTGATGAGTGGAAGACGGCGTTCAACACGCTCTCGGGCCATTACGAATACCTGGTCATGCCATTTGGCCTGAGTAATGCTCCTGCCGTATTTCAGGATTTGATTAATGAGGTGTTACGTGAGTTCCTGGGACACTTTGTTGTTGTTTACCTTGATGACATCCTCATATATTCAAAATCGTTGTCTGCGCACCAGGGTCATGTCAGACAAATCCTACAGAAATTACGGGAACATCACCTCTACGCGAAACTCGAGAAATGCGAGTTCGAGGTCCAGAAGGTATCCTTCCTCGGTTATCTAATCTCCTCAGAAGGTTTCTCCATGGACCCAACCAAGGTCCAAGCAATTCTGGATTGGATTCAACCGAATAACCTCAAGGCGGTCCAGAGATTCCTGGGATTCGCCAATTACTACAGGAGGTTTATTGGCGGATTTGCTGATATCGTGGCTCCTATTGTCACCTTGACCCGCAAAGGAGGTGATCCAACTGTTTGGTCACAACAGGCAATAAATGCATTCAAAACCCTGAAGAAAGCTTTTGTGTCTGCTCAGGTTCTCAGACATCCGGATCCTAGGGTACCGTTTGTTCTTGAGGTAGATGCTTCTGACGTCGGTGCTGGGGCTGTCTTGTCACAAAAAGACCCCCAGACCCACCGCTTACATCCATGTGCCTTTTTTTCCCGTCAGTTCTCATCAGCGGAAACCAACTATGACGTGGGAAACCGAGAATTGCTGGCAATTAAATGGGCCTTTGAGGAATGGCGACACTGGTTGGAAGGCGCTGCACACCAGATCTCCGTTATAACGGATCATAAGAACTTACAGTATATACAGTCAGCCAAACGTCTGAACCCCCGACAGGCTCGGTGGTCGCTGTTCTTCACTCGGTTCAACTTTATTATCACCTATCGTCCTGGTTCCAAAAATATTCAAGCGGACGCCCTGTCTAGAAGTTTCCTGGCACATCATGCTCCGGTCACCTGCTCAGAGCCTATTGTTCCTGTGTCTATGATTCATGCCGGATTAACTCAAGATTTGAGCTGTACCTTACAAAGGTTCCAGAGGTTGGCTCCTGATAACACTCCGGCAGGATGTTTGTTTGTCCCAGTTCATTTAAGGAAGACAGTCCTTGCTGAGGCACACAACAGTCGGACTGCTGGGCATCCTGGAGTCTACAAAACACTGGAAATCCTTTCCCGTACTGTATGGTGGCCGTCTCTGTCTGCTGACGTCAAGAGTCACGTCCGGTCCTGTGAAGTTTGTGCCAGGAACAAAGTTCCCAGGACTCGCCCGGTAGGTCAGTTAGTTCCGTTGGCCGCCCCTGGTAAACCTTGGACACATCTGTCCATGGACTTTATAGTCGATCTGCCACCCTCTGCGGGACACAATACCATTTGGGTCGTGGTAGACCGGTTCAGCAAGATGGCACATTTCATTCCACTCACTAGGCTGCCTACTGCTCGAGATTTGGCAGTTTTGTTCATTCAACACATTTTCCGCCTCCATGGACTCCCTACAGACATCGTCTCCGATCGGGGTTCCCAGTTCATAGCGCAGTTCTGGAGATCATTCTGTACCCTTCTGGGAGTCAAGGTCAGTTTATCATCTGCATACCACCCTCAGTCAAATGGGCAGACTGAAAGGGTTAACCAGTCCTTGGAGAAGTTCTTGCGATGCTACATATCGGAGTTCCATGACAACTGGTCCTCCTTGTTGCCCTGGGCAGAATTTGCCTGTAACAACTCCTGTCACTCATCCACGAAAACCTCTCCGTTCTTTTGCAATTATGGTTTCCACCCCAGATCTAACTCTTTGTATTCACTCCAGTCCGTTGGTATCCAGGAGATCCGTTCCACTGCCAGGGATCTCAGAGTTGTCTGGAAGAAAGTACATTCATCTTTAAAACAAGCCTCACTTGTTGCAAAAAAATTTTCGGACCGACACCGTACCCCCTGCTCCCTTAAGGTTGGCCAGAAAGTCTGGCTGTCTACAAAAAATATCAGGCTCAGACAACCTTGCAAGAAATTGGGCCCTAAGTTCATCGGGCCGTTTCTTATCATCAAGCAGGTGAACTCCGTCGCATTTAGGTTAAAAATTCCAGGCTCGTTAAGAATTCCAAACACCTTTCATTGTTCTCTATTGAAGCCAGTGCTTTATCCTGGTCAAGCCCAGTCTTCAAGTGTGCCTGGGAGAGATTCCAGTGGGCCACAAAAATTCGTGATTCAAAAGGTCCTTGATTCTAAAAATGTTCAAGGACAGGTGCATTTCCTTATACAATGGAGGAATCGCGGATTAGAAGAGCGATCTTGGGTTCCGCGGAGACAACTCCATGCCCCAAAGAAACTGAAGGAGTTCTTCAAAAAATTCCCTAGGAAACCAGGATGTCGGGGTCCCTCGACCCCTCCTCAAGGGGGGGGTACTGTTACGAGCCACGGCAGTGCCCAGCCGCCGCGACTCACTCACCCGCGTCCCGGCCGTCGCCATGGCGACCGGGACGTCATTTCCGGCCATAACCCGGCCGTTGCCGGGGCAACCAACAGACGCTTCAGAGCTGCGTCCCGGCAATAGGAGGAAGCCGGGCGCAGCGATTCTACAGCCTGTGGGCTAATTAATAGGGGCAGATCATAGGAGGCAATTACAGGCATTAGCCTGCAACTGTGCAGGCCAGGGGCAAGCCCTGATTGGCTCTATTAGTGACTGCTCTATTAACCTGCAGGAGTGTGTTCAACCTGTGATTGGTTCAGCTGGGTATTTAAGGCAATGAGGTCTGCTGCCTCATTGCCGGTTATAGCTTCTGTGCTCCAGTCTGCTGACCTGCTTGTTCCAGTTCCTGTATCCTGTATCTACGTTTGTCTTCCCGTGTATGACCCTTGGCTTCGTATTGGACTTCGCTTGTGTTTCCTGTGACCCTGATCCTTGGCTTGTTTACCCGTTCTGCTACTTTGCCTGTGACCTCTAACCTCAGCTTGTTCATCATTACTGTTACCTGCTGCCGGCCTTTGACCTCTGCGTGGACCTGACTCTTCTTGCCTGGGTTCTCCCCAGCCGGTACACACTTCACGACCCTCTGTCAGTCTGCAGCCCAGTCTGTCCCCACCATCAGGGGCTCCAGTGAACACCTGACTGGCAGAGTAGACTCCGGGTTGTGTTGTGCCGGCTGGAGGGGTTCCTAACATTGTGCTGCCATTAATTTTCTTTAGAATAAAAGAGCTATTATCAATATTGAAGAATACATAGATTTAAAAAAGAGCCTAAAGTAGCCGAAACAATAATCTACACGAGAACTATATAACAACTTACAGAAATGTGTAAATAAAGTAACTGCAGATTTTGTTGTCCTCGTTCATTACCTGTGTCAAGTTTCTTCTTTCCAATTCTGAACCTCAGGCTCCTTCCCTGTAAGACGTCAGACAGATGGGCGACATTCCAGCCAGACACCGGCCAGTCGTTGACCATATTATGGAAGACCGCTGGACGGCTCAGGCCGAGCACAATCTCTTTGGCTTTGTCCGGTGTGAATGGTTTCATAATTGGTCCTGGAGAAGACGACAGGTGAGAGAACATCAAACCTATATCTACATGTAGTCAGGAATTACCATGGTGGGCAACAAAACATGTGTATTACCATAGACCATACTCTTCCCTGGGCAGTGCCCTCTCACCCCTGTGTAGCAGTTCACGGGGTACAGTGTGATTCCCAACCACCACCTGCAGAATCCGCCAGACCGCAGGGCACCTTGTGACACGTCCTATGAAGCTTTGGTTGAGTTTACAGATCTGGGAAAGACCTGTTGTAGCAGAATTTTCTTACGTCTATTGTTCCCCGTAGACAATATAGATTCTCAGAAGGAAAGAGGGTGATAGTGAGTAAAGAAGTACAAGATATACTGGGGGTCATTGAGGAGTCTACAAACGAAGGGTATAGTCCCATTGTACTGGTCCCAAAGCATTACATTGACTTCCGTAGGATGAACAGTGTTTCCAGATTTGATGCCTAACTCACTCCATAGCGGACAAGCTCCTCAACACCTTAGCCAGCCCCATGGTACTATACCAACTTGAAATGATTCCCTTTGGGCACCATAGTGCGCCTGTACCAAGGACTTACTGCCAACCGGATTAACCGTACTCCTGAGGATACATATAACCAAGTACTTGGGCGCATCGTAGGAACCATTTGTTAATAAAGTCCAGGCATTGAATGATGCCCCAGACAAAAAAGGAGGTGCGTACAAACTTGGGCTTGATTGGATATTACAGGAGGTTTATACCTAGTTTTTCCTCCCTTTGGTTTTCCAACAGGTTTGTTAAAAAACTCAAATACTAATCACATTCAGCGAGCCCCAGGCTGCGATCAAATAGGTATTATGTGAGGGCCCTGTCCTTTGACAGCCGATGACTATTCCAGCTGCAAGGACACCCCGTAAAAGTTTCCTTTTGAGGGGAATGAATGAATGATGTTGAATATGTCCCAGGAATCCCCTTTCTCTCCGGGTCCCGGTACATCAACCGCTCCTTGATGCGCTTCTGCTGAACGCCACCATCATCGCGGCGTCCTGCAGACTCATCTCACTACAGCTGTCACCGTGATTTGCTCCTCGGTGTCCAAAGCTGCAGTTTTACTGCAAATTCCCAACAGGAAAATGACAGAGAAAAGAAACTTAAACAGGAAACAAAAACACCCCCAGTTTATGGCGGCGGCAGAGCCTTAACGACGAACATTTATGTTGGAACAGACGCTGATTTACTAGCAAAGCCTTCTAAACGTTAACGGATTTTGGATTACTGCTATTCACAATAAATAAGTGATAAATCCTTTATAGTCTTCCTACCAGCTGTAAACAGAACGACGCAATGATCGATAGAACACAGGGAAAAGAACCCACTAAAACATCCACTGATTAACTAAAGACGTAGACAGACATGTCTATAAAATGTGCTTCCCAGACACAGAACTCCTGGGCCTCATTAACAAATCAGAGGCAGCGTTACAGGGACTCAGTGACACATCACAAACTCAGGCGTTTGATATTCATAGTGAAAACCTACAGATATTAAAGTACCGAACAAACATGTTTTATTGAGTGCAATGAGATATAGCTGGATATATTGGAGGCCTCCTTTCAACCGTGTATCCTCAACATTAACCACGTCAGCAAATGACAGGTGAAATTACGCTTTGTCAACGGTGAAGCACTATTAGCAGTTAGCACCAAGCTGCACGTGAGGGGGGCTTCAATCACATAAATGTATCTGATGATTTCAGAAGTAACAATTCAGCTGCATTTTAAGTCACTATAGAAATCACAATAGGGGGTTAATGTATCAAGCAGCAGGTTTCCGTCTGGTTTGAAATAATGTGGCCTATGGCAACCATCATCATCATCATTTATTTATATAGCGCCGACATATTCTGTAGCGCTTTACAATTGGGGACAAACATAGTAAACTAATAAACAAACTGGGTAAAACAGACAAAGAGGTGAGAAGGCCGCTGCTCGCAAGCTTACAATCTATGGGACAATGGGAGTTTGATACATGAGGCTAAGGCTAAGTCTACATTTTGCATTTCGGCTCAGCCAGGCTGCAAAGGTAAAAGTGACTCATAAGCTAAATGATCCTGTCACACAACAATGTTGGTCAGGGGGTAGTTGTCTTGTGTGAAATTGTGTAACGGGTGGTAATAGGGTAAGGTAGTGAGTTTAGAGAGGGTGGTTGAGGAATATTATAAGCTTGTCTGAAGAGGTGGGTTTTCAGAGAATGCTTGAAAGTTTGTAGACCAGAGGAGGAATTCCATAGAGTGGGTGCAGCCCGAAAAAAGTTCTGCAACTGGGAATGGGAGGATGTAATGAGGGTGGATGAAAGACACAGATCTTGTGCAGAACCGAGTTGCCGAGTTGGGAGATATTTTGAGACAAGAGAGGAGATGTATGTTGGTGCAGCTTTGTTGATGGCCTTGTAGGTTAGTAAGAGTATTTTATATTGGATTCGGTAGAAAACAGACAACCAGTGTAGAGACATACAGAGTAATTAAACAGAGGAATAAAGATTTGCAAGGAAAATAAATCTTGCCGCAGCGTGCAAAATAAGGAGGGAATTGCAATAGTCAATGCGGGAGATGATAAGTGCATGAATTAAGGTTTTTGCAGTGTCTTGTGTGAGATATGTGCGAATTCTGGAAATGTTTTTTTAGATGTATGTAACATGATTTAGATAGGTGTGAGTCAAGGATTACACCTAGGCACCAATCAGAATCTAGCTGTCATTTTGTAGCATGTACTAAATAAATGATAAGTAGAATCTGACTGGTTGCTGTAGACAACATCTCCACTTTTCAAACCCGATGGAAACTCGCAGCTTGATACATTTACCCCCAGAAGTGCTAATCCTAATACAGACCTATGATATAGATATTGATATCAAACACAACATCTTTATAATTTATACACATAAAAAAATTATAATTATAAAACGAAAAAAATAAATAATGTAAAGATAATGAAAACACATATCAATGCATATATTCAATTAACAGAATATGATTAAATTGCTATACAAGATTACAATTTTTTGTGATTACCGACACTAATTAAACAATTTCTAACAAGTAAAAAAGTAGATAAAAAACGATTTTAACAAAACATTTAAAATCCTGGACATTAAAATTTTTATTTAAAAAATAAAGCATTTTTTCTAATTTTCAGCTGTATCCGCGATCCTGAGACGGCGATAATGGAAGAGGTATCACAGCGGTACAATTACCACCAACATACTTGTAAAATAGGCTACCCATTGCATCGTCAATTTTATGCAATAAGTCACAAGATATTGCCAAGTCATAATGAAGCAGTTGGTTATTATAAATTGGCTATTAAATTATTTGAATGTGACAGCTTATAGCACTGTACGGTGATGCAAGAGATGCCTGGCCGGCCATCCCAGGGAATAAAATCTACTTTTTTCCTCTAATTTTTGATTAACACTATCATTCAGCCTGTCTAGTTAATCACTTTAAAGCATGTACGGCGTTTGCAAAATACACAGTATATATATTGTGTGTCACTAGCTGGGGGCAGCATGGTGGCTCAGTGGTTAGCACTTCTGCCTCACAGCACTGGGGTCATTATTTCAATTCCTGACAATGGCCTTATCTGTGAGGAGTTTGTATGTTCTCCACGTGTTTGTGTGGGTTTCCTCCGGGTACTCCGGTTTCCTCTCACACTCCAAAAACATACTGGTAGGTTAATTGGCTGCTATCAAATTGACCCTAGTCTGTCTGTCTGTCTGTCTGTGTATGTATGTGTGTGTGTGTGTGTGTATGTGTGTGTTGGGGAATTTAGACTGTAAGCCCCAATGGGGCAGGGACTGATGTGAGTGAGTTCTTTGTACAGCGCTGTGGAATTAGTGGCGCTATATAAATAAATGGTAATAATAATAATGTATGCGTATGGTGAGCAATCAGGACATTTGGTGAGAACGAGCAGCCACCTTCATAACACTTTACAACTGAACACTCTGCAGATATTATATGTTAAGAAAACCACCCACTTTAATAAATACGATTCTCCACCTAATACTACAATTCTGATGAATTACAAAGGTTTAATTTCTGACAAAAACAATGCAATCTCCAGCACTAAGATCATCCCCCAACACACATTCCAATAAATGCAAAATTCCTATACTTCATTTACGTTTATAATGACTTTTACACGGTATCTAAGATCTCCATCAATCCCGTTACCTGACCATGTAATTCTCCCACTCAATCATTAACTAGTGTCAGACATGATAGACGTAATTAGGAATCAGAGCAAAACACATTTTTCAGTAAATAATACAATGAGAGAGGGTAATTATCAAATCATAAGACTACATTTTGGAAGAATAGCAGAAAAGCTATTGGAGGGTATGAAATAGCCACATGGTAATTTAAACAGAAGTGGTGATTTAATATTTCTAAATATCCCAAATGATACAACTTGCACTAGTTCTACAACCTGTAAACATAAATTATACACAAATTTCCAAATGTAACATAGATTGATGCCATAACCCCCCAACGGAGAACAAAAAATATTTTAAATACACCCCAGAAACAGCAGCATTTCAGTATATTTTCTCTCTCCAGTTTAATAAATGACCGTTTGTAAGACAGACGCAGCTTCATAAGTATTAATCTGTAAGTCAAACAGCCACAAAACATTCTAAAACATGGAAAATATAAAATGGAAATATAGGACGACGTTTGATATGTTGGGATAGATCACAGTAAGGTAAAATTCTTTAGCTCTCTGTTTTATAGAATGTATTTAGCTTTCTGGCTATTTGACCTAGACTGAGTATATTTATCCTTTCATTTAATAGGATTCATAGTTTCTACAACAAGTCTATAGATGAAGACCAGAGACAGCTGGTACTTTACATTTTCTGATCAATCTCCAGCCACCAATTATCTGTACAAAGTCCGTTCTTGCTCCTCTCTATAGGAGTCTCTGTGGTTTCCTGGGAATTTCCCCCTGTTCCTCCCGACAACGTTCTTCTTATAGATTTATCTATATACAATAGTGCTGGCAACAGAATGGTTTTGGTTTTTGCAAAGCCATAAAAAATGTCAGCCACGTTCATAATAACCCTGGTATGAGGAAGGCTCACTCCTAGTGAAGACCTCCTCAGTAACCCATCATTATTGACGCAGTATGAAAATGAGATTATCACTTCCACTTTTGCACTGGTGCCAATTTTCGAGCTGATAATAGGGCACAAGCAGATGGGCAAAATGTATGGACAGCTTTTATATATATATATATGTGGTGCTGGAAGCGCAGTTATTTATAAATATCCCCCCAATTTGAATTAAAATGACTTAAAAAGACCTTTTGCAATTTACTTAATGGGAATTTCCATCTTTATGGTGTATAGTATGTTCAATGGCCAAAGCAGTCAGACAAACCCTAAGGACTCATTCAGACAAGGGGTTATTGAGAACTTGATCATACGGTGTTCCTGAGCAAACGCGACATAACCAAACTGCTTCTCAACAATTGTGTCCTCTTTAAAATCAGCCTCCTCCAGTAGCAAATTCTGTGCAGCCTCTGGTAGCATGCTACTGGGATATCAATTGTCCAAGATCAGTGGCGTGCCCACTAACACATTTGTGGGAATAGTTTCAGACATTTCCACTTCTCCCACAGAAATAAATCGCTGAGGCATCGGGATCATTGATCCCAATGTTTATTCAACTCTGTTGTTCAAACAAAGAGCAGGAGAAATGGTGGATCAGTCCCGACTGCTGGAATACTTATGAATTTATGTAATTTTGGGGCTGCCCTGCCATTTCTAACGCTGCTCATGTGAACAACAGAGGTCTGCAGACACAAGGATCATGGATTCCGATCCTCATTCTCCTGCATACATCACTCGCCCTCGGGGAGTATCCTAATCACGATCCGTGTACAGCCCAGGAAATGTTTTTGGTGATGCTGTAATTACAGAAGTGATTTAACGCAGGTTTGTTACAAGTCTCATTTTAGCTAACAAATTCATAGCAGCTTCCGCCTTGTGTAGCAGTCCCATATAGTCACTATTTTTGTAATACTGTTATTGTGTAGTGTTGTGTTCAGACCCTCCAACAAAGCCCCTTTTACCCAAACATCTCACCTAATTTACTATTAGAGACAGTGACCTGCGCTAGATTCAGTCCTTGATTAAGATTATGTTTTATAGAACACCAATTAGCTCTGCAGTCTGCACAGATAATTGTAATAGTGAGTTAAGTGGGAAAATGGGGAGCAGAGCATTTTGTTCCAGGTGAGGGGGGGGCTGTGTAATATAATATATTATAATGTTATGTCAGAAGCTGTGCACCTGTATGTACATCTGTACTGTCCTTCAGAATTATCTCTAGAGTCTATTTCAATTATATGTTGAAATGTAGAGTACACTGAAATATTAATTTACAATTAATAGTAACATAAATGATCAATCTTATCCTCAAGATATCATACAGCATTAATTACCGGAATATGTAAACAACTTGTGGCTGTCCAGCTGTGAAACTACAAGTCCCATAATACCCTGCCGCGCTGTGTATGACAAGGAATGTTGGGACTTGTAGTTTCACCACAACCTGGCAGCCCCTGTGTATGTCTGATGTAAGTCTGATGTGAGGTAACTGTATTAGAGGCAACTGCCTCACATGATGTACCTGCTGCTCCCATCAGACCAGGCTCCATCCTCAGCCCAAACACATGGTCCTCCCTGCACCAATGTCGCTGTTATAACTCGTCACATCATATCTAATCTACCGCAGGTGTCAGATATGTCGCCAGTGCTACACGGCGGCCATTTTCCCGTAGACCGAGACTGCTTTCCTTATTCAATATTATAAATTAGATAGTATGAGGTAAATAGATTAAATAGAGAAACATTAAATATATGATAGACACAAAAAATAGATTAGATATATGACAGACAGATAAGATAGAGTAATAGATAAAATAGATAGATCTCTGATATAGAACTAATGATAATCTAGCTAATCTCATACTGTATTAATGTATGTACCACAGTCATTTTAAAAAGTTGGCTTCTAATATCTATTTATATCACATATATTATGTTTATCTTTCTATCTTGTTTGTATACTGTATATCTTTGTTGTATCTAATATATATCCCATATATATCTCATATTTATATCCCATATCTATCTTATATGTTTCTATCCAGTGGTTAAAGTGGACATTTAGAAGTGACAAGTATGGAAATTGTAATGGGAATGTAAGTGACTGGAATCTAATAGTTTTTCAATTAAGGCAGTAGGAGAGGTGTTGGTGTGACATCCCCCCGTCTATCCCCCACTCCCACCTCTGTATCTATCTAGAAGTAAGGAAACGCAGGGGGCCTTATAGTGTAGCAGTATAGGCAAATGACCTAAAGTTAGATAATAATTATGTGTACCAGATAATTTCTTGTAATCAGGCTTATCAGTTAATTTTTTGTTCCTCACACATTCACTATAGATGTAATCTAGGATCCCAAACTCATATGTCAAAAGAAATATGGCTAACCAGCAATAGTGTATGACCTTTGTACATATAAAGGGCCTGACACCATGCACCCAGTGATTCACCACCACAACACACCACATAATAGTGCTAATAGTGCTTAGGTGTATCAAATACAGAAAATATAGAGCTTATCTGGTTTGTTACCTTGGTGGCACTTGACCCTATTGGTGTTCATTAATACCTCAAATCAAGAGAATACCAGCCATATAGTGTAGTGTTCAATAGTTAGCAAAACTTTATTAAACACATAAATAATTGCGCTCACAAGCAAAGGTAAAACATAGGTCTTATGTTTTACCTTTGCTTGTGAGCGCAATTATTTATGTGTTTAATAAAGTTTATATATCCCATATCTATCTATCTAATATCTATCATATGTATGTATGTATGTATCTATCTATATCATTTCTATCTCATATATCTCTATCTTATATATATCTATCCCATATCTATCTATCTCATATGTATGTATGTATGTATCTATCTATCTATCACATCTATCTCATATCTCTCTAATATCTATCTATCTATTCCATATGTATGTATCACATCTATCTCATATCTATCCCATATCTTGAAACAGAAAAAGACACATATAAACAGAACACTGATATAAATATAAAAAGAACAATTTATTAAGTGTTATTAAAAATACAATCAATCAAAACATTCTTATAAACGCCCAGCGTGGCAGATATAACATTTGATATTATATGAATCACAAAGACCAGACAGATTGGTTTATCATTCAAACCCAACCATTATTGTATGGATACTAAACATATAACAGCCGCTGTTCTCCAGATGTTTGGAAGATTCGGTTCCTATATTAAGCCTCAAGAGAAATCCAGTACAAGCTGGTAACTCAGTGGTACTTCACAAATATTGATAAATCATGGAAGAAAATTAGCAGCAAATTCAATCCTTTTAGGCAAAAAAGAAGCCACAATCTCAATCCAAATGAACTTGTGTTTCTCGTTTCTGCTGCATAAATTATTATTCGCTGTGCCGTATATTGGTTAGTAAGATGGCCAATATATATATTGTGAGGCGCCGTCTCCGCACCTCCGCTGGGTGCCGGAGACGGACCCCCTCTGGCCGCAAGTCACGGCAACGGGACGTGATCACATGAGACTGATCGCCGGAACCTCCCCTCTCCTGGGCTTCCTGTTGGGCTCTATATAAAGTCCCTCTGGCACCATTAGGGGGCCAGAGTATTGGTTCCCACCAGCTCCAGCATTGTTCCCATTTATTCAGATTGCTCTCCTGTGTTTGACTCCTCGGCTTGCTTGACTTCTCTTCCCGATCTCCCTGTGTACTTCGTTGCCCGCACTGGTATTCCTGATTACTCTCTGCCTTCTCCCCGTTGTACTGTGCTCCTCTGGTTTCGACTCGGCCCGTCTGACCACCCTCCATTCGCTGCTCTGGTAACTATCTGGAAGAACCGCGACCTGCACATCACACGCAGCAAAGCCCAAACCTCCTTGCGGGGATCCCTGGCGACCACCGGTGGAGCGTTAGACTCCGCGCCTCTCAGTTTAGTAGCGACAATACCAGTCAGCGATATTCCTAGTGAAGACGTGACATAAATATATTAGGGGCATTACTCTGTAATGTATTTAATACTTCATTAAATGTTTTGATATTATTTCTAAGCCTGTGCTGGTTTGTTCATATATACTCTGAACATCTTCAGTTCACATACATAGAACTATCTATCTATATGCAGTATATCTATGTATATGTCTTTCTACTTTCGACTACTTCTCCTTATCGGCCTCCCCTCTCTAATCTCGCTCCCCTTAGATCTGTACTTAACGCCACTGCTAGGCTTATTTTTCTCTCTCGCCGTTCCACCTCTGTCTCCCCACTCTACCAAGCCCTTCACTGGCTCCCCTTCCCCTACAGAATCCTTTTCAAGCTCCTCACTCTGACTTACAAGGCCCTCGCCAACTCCACTGCTCCCTACATCTCTAACCTTATCTCTATTCACACTCCCTCCCGCCCACTGCGATCGTCCAATGATCGTCGCCTCTCTTCCCCTCTGATTACCTCCTCTCACGCACGTATCCAACACTTCTCCCGCGCCGCTCCCCTCCATTGGAACAAGCTCCCCCGCTCCATCAGAACTTCCCCTAATCTGTCCTCTTTCAAACGAACATTAAAAACCCACCTTTTCCTTAAAGCCTTCCAGTCTCATGCCTAAACTCCCACCGGTCGGCTACCTCTCTTTCTCATTCCTTCTTCCCTTCTCCCCCTTCCTCGACTCCGTCTCCGTTTCTCCCGTCTCTCCGTCTCATCCATGTGTCTGTCTGTCTTCCCCTCCCTTTAGATTGTTCGCTCCTTTGAGCAGGGCTCTCCTACCTTCTGTTTCCATCACTTTTAACTGCGCTCTCCAGCTACTCAGCTCACCTCCTCTCGGTCCCTCTGCCCTCTGTCTCCTCTCGCTTCTCTCCGCTCCCCTCAGTGACTCTCAACCTGTCATCCGTGCCCACCCTCTTGGGCCATAGTTACCTGCCTGTACTCACTTTTCCCCTCCCTCCCTCTCTTTCATGCTGTGCCTGAGCCCCCAGAGTTATAGTGCTTACTGTTACTTGTACTGTGCTGTTTCACCTTGTACTGTGCCATTGTTTGTCCTTGTACGGCGCTACAGATACTTTGTGGCGCCTATAAATAAAAATTAATAATAATAATAATAATAATAATAATAATTCTATCTTACACATATAAGGAGATACATGTAGAAAGTAATATAAAGTAATATAAAAGAGATCCGTATATGATACATTTTATACAATTTGGTGCTGGATACTTTATAATCAGTGACTTCTGACATCAGAACTATCCAGTTATAAACCTGTTTTGCAAATTACCCCTCTCAATGCACAGGTGTCAACATAATCCTCCTACTAAGGTGTGATACATATTATTCTGGAGTGCTTTCATAATGAGTCATGTGATATAAGTGGATGACGATTTCTCTTGACTACAAAGAGACAGAAACAATTGGGTACAAACTCCACAGCTCCTAAAATGATAAGGACTAAGAATGTCCCTTCCCTCTTCCTTCTCATGTCAGTTCCTTGTATGTTTCAGTGACATGTTTTAAAAGTAAATCAAATTCTCCCATCATTATAACCAATGTTTCCTTGATTTATTAGTTCAAGAATTTTAACAATAATATTTTAGTATGTTCTGGGGAATAATACAGAAACAAGACCAGCTTAGTAATCACAAATATGTTTAACAGTGAGAAATGCCCAATACATAATGTTCAGCATTACACAACATGTTATATAGCCAGCTTTCCCCAACATGTTATATATCACCTACAGTCCCCAACATGTTATACAGCCAGCAGTCCCCAACCTGTTATACAGCCAGCAGTCCCCAACCTGTTATACAGCCAGCAGTCCCCAACCTGTTATATATCACCTACAGTCCCCCAACCTGTTATTACAGCCAGTAGTTCCTAACACATAACTGCCCATGCTGAACACAGTATAGTCAGAAGTACCCAACACATAATGCCCATCTGTGCAACTAGAACTATCCAAATCCCTATATAAAGTACAGCAACTGTATACATTATCCCCTATAATACAGTAAAGTATGTTATCCCCTATATAATATAAAGTACAGAGTATATTACCCCTATATAATATAAAGTGCAGAGTATATTACCCCTATATAATATAAAGTGCAGAGTATATTACCCCTATATAATATAAACACAGAGTATATTACCCCTATATAATATAAAGTGCAGAGTATATTACCCCTATATAATATAAACACAGAGTATATTACCCCTATATAATATAAAGTGCAGAGTATATTACCCCTATATAATATAAACACAGAGTATATTACCCCTATATAATATAAACAGAGTATATTACCCCTATATAATGCACACACAGCACAGAGTACACTATACAGAATAAATAAGTGGGCGGGGTTTGCGGGCTGGTTAACGTCATGTTGGGCGGGGCCATACGAGCGGCTGGCGGTGACGTCAGGCAGGGGAGGGGTTTGCCGGGTCACGTGATCTTATGTAGGGGCGGGGCTGAGGAGCGGATGTTTTGAGCGCGTGGTTTCCGGCCAGCTGCTCGGTGACCGGGATTAGTGGAGCCGGCGGCGGAAGGCGAATCCCGGACATGGGGCTGGAGTGGAGCAGACCGGAGGAGCGGCGGCGGTTACTGACTAGGCCGCGGGGTCCGCGGGTGTTCGGGCGGCGCTGGCTGGTTCTGCTGCTGTTCTCTGTGCTCGGCTTCCTGCAGGGGCTGGTGTGGAACACCTGGGGGCCCATCCAGAGCTCGGCCCAGGCCGCCTATGGCTTCAGCAGCCTGGACATAGCTCTGCTCGTCCTGTGGGGGCCCATCGGCTTCCTGCCCTGCTTCCTGTTCATGTGGCTGATGGACACCAAGGGTGAGTGACCCCAAATACTGTCACCCCAATGTTATCCTATGGTCACCCCAATATTATACTACAGTCCCCTCACATCCTGCCCTGCTTCCTGTTCATGTGGCTGATGGACACCAAGGGTGAGTAACACCAAATACTGTCACCCCAATGTTATCCTATGGTCACCCCACATACACACCCCAATATTATACTACAGTCCCCTCACATCCTGCCCTGCTTCCTGTTCATGTGGCTGATGGACACCAAGGGTGAGTGACCCCAAATACTGTCACCCCAATGTTATCCTATGGTCACCCCACATACACACCCCAATATTATACTACAGTCCCCTCACATCCTGCCCTGCTTCCTGTTCATGTGGCTGATGGACACCAAGGGTGAGTGACCCCAATGTTATCCTATGGTCACCCCAATGTTATCCTATGGTCACCCCGCATACACACCCCAATATTATACTACAGTCCCCTCACATCCTGCCCTGCTTCCTGTTCATGTGGCTGATGGACACCAAGGGTGAGTGACCCCAAATACTGTCACCCCAATGTTATCCTATGGTCACCCCACATACACACCCCAATATTATACTACAGTCCCCTCACATCCTGCCCTGCTTCCTGTTCATGTGGCTGATGGACACCAAGGGTGAGTGACCCCAAATACTGTCACCCCAATGTTATCCTATGGTCACCCCAATATTATACTACAGTCCCCTCACATCCTGCCCTGCTTCCTGTTCATGTGGCTGATGGACACCAAGGGTGAGTAACACCAAATACTGTCACCCCAATGTTATCCTATGGTCACCCCACATACACACCCCAATATTATACTACAGTCCCCTCACATCCTGCCCTGCTTCCTGTTCATGTGGCTGATGGACACCAAGGGTGAGTGACCCCAAATACTGTCACCCCAATGTTATCCTATGGTCACCCCACATACACACCCCAATATTATACTACAGTCCCCTCACATCCTGCCCTGCTTCCTGTTCATGTGGCTGATGGACACCAAGGGTGAGTGACCCCAGATACTGTCACCCCAATGTTATCCTATGGTCACCCCAATATTATACTACAGTCCCCTCACATCCTGCCCTGCTTCCTGTTCATGTGGCTGATGGACACCAAGGGTGAGTGACCCCAGATACTGTCACCCCAATGTTATCCTATGGTCACCCCAATATTATACTACAGTCCCCTCACATCCTGCCCTGCTTCCTGTTCATGTGGCTGATGGACACCAAGGGTGAGTGACCCCAAATACTGTCACCCCAATGTTATCCTATGGTCACCCCACATACAAACCCCAATATTATACTACAGTCCCCTCACATCCTGCCCTGCTTCCTGTTCATGTGGCTGATGGACACCAAGGGTGAGTGACCCCCCCCCCTCCCCTGTCACCCCAATGTTACCCTATGGTCACCCAAATATTATACTACAGTCACCTCACATCCTGCCCTGCTTCCTGTTCATGTGGCTGATGGACACCAAGGGTGAGTGACCCCCCCCCCCCCCCGTCACCCCAATGTTATCCTATGGTCACCCCAATGTTATCCTATGGTCACCCCAATGTTATCCTATGGTCACCCCAATGTTATCCTATGGTCACCCCAATGTTATCCTATGGTCACCCCAATGTTATCCTATGGTCACCCCAATGTTATCCTGCTCTGCTTCCTGTTCATGTGGCTGATGGACACCAAGGGTGAGTGACCCCAATGTTATACTACAGTCACCCCAATGTTATACTACAGTCACCCAACATCCTGCTCTGCTTCCTGTTCATGTGGCTGATGGACACCAAGGCTGAGTGCCCCCTGCATTATATATTATTACTATATTATCCTACAGTCACCCTGATAATAATCTTTATTTATAAGGTGCCTCAAGATTTCTGTAGCGCTGTGTAGAGTACAAAAAGTGGACAATATGTGGTATAACACAAACAAAAAATGAGTAATACCAAAAGCTCCAATCATAGCTATGTGACAGGATGGACTGCCTATGCCAC
This sequence comes from Mixophyes fleayi, assembly GCF_038048845.1. Taxonomy (NCBI): domain Eukaryota; kingdom Metazoa; phylum Chordata; class Amphibia; order Anura; family Limnodynastidae; genus Mixophyes; species Mixophyes fleayi. Next base: position 151,907,186 of record NC_134408.1, on the reverse strand, counting down.
CCTGTCTGTTGCTGGGAATCTGCTGGGCTTACTGTGCTACTGTTACCTTTCTTTATCCCAAATGTACCCTTTAACTGCAGTAGGAGGGGCTTAAGATGCTGCCACCACTGGAATCCTTATCGGCATCCAGGTTCCTACTGGTTATCTGTTGCTACTAGTTTACCCCTTGCTGATGTACCTGGACTGGTACCCCTGACCTCTTCCTATAGATCATGGTTGCTGTGGATGGATCCCCCCTGACTTATCACACTGGCCAGAGCTGCTGGGTAGCAGGCAGAGCGGTGGTACTGGAAAGCTGGGTCCAAACCTCACCTAATCTGTAGGTCACAGGATTTTCAGCATGGAAGATGTTGTCTTTGAAGCAAGTTTTTTTGTTTAGCTCCAGTAGTCCTACCAACGACAGTCCACACTGGTTTAAGGTACCAGTGATCAGGTCAGGTGGGACAAAAATGATACATTCAGTACAAACCAGTGCTGTTTTATACAGTTTTGGACACAGCCTCGCAGGGGGTAAGCCAGCCCCCTGAAGTCTGAGTTATTTTTAGTATCCGGAAGCAATGTGTTTCCCCAAACATGGATTTAAATGAAATTTATATTTAACAAAATATGCAATAATCTATGATATCCTAAATCACATTGATCAGAGATTTCCTTTCACTTTAACCAGGATACAGGTAACTGCTCCCTGCTGTGCTGTCAAATGTTGATCGCTCACATTGAATAGACTTGCTTAACACTTCCTGCTATCAGCAAAAGACTTCCTCCCCACATATACCCAATTGGAGATTTCCTCTTGCAAAGTTACAATACCCCAAACAAGACCTTTCCTATACGAAAATACACACAATATGGAAAATACATTAGGGCCGTATGCTAGCGAAGTTGCATAGTTGGAAGTGACAAGATTAGGCAAGGGATTGGATGTGGGGGGCAAAGGAGAGCGAGGAGTCGTGTGACGCCCATGCAACGCAGTTGGAGGACAGATGAGATAATAGTATTGTAAACAGTGATAGAGAGGTCAAGGTGGGATGATCTAGAAGTCGGGAAGATGGTGAGTTCGGTTTTGTCAATATTGATTTTGGGAAAAAACGTTAGGATGTCCAAGAGGAGATGGCAAAAAGGCAGTCAGATACACGAGATAGAAGAGTAGGGAAAAGATCAGGAAGAGTTGAATGTCATCAGCGTAGAGGTGATACTGGAGATTGAACGAAGTGATGAATTCACCCATGGAGGTGTGTACAGCGAATAGAATAGAGGGCAGAGGACCGGTCCGTGAGGGACTTCTCCAGGGAGGGTGAAGGGAGATGGGAAGGATATGAACCACAAATGGATACAGAGAAGGAACGGTTGGTGATGTATAAGGTGAACCAAGCAAGGACTGAGCCAGAGAGGCCAAAAAAGAGAAGGGTCTGCAACAGGCGGGGGTGGTCCACAGAGTTGAAGAAGGCTGCAAGGAGAAGTGACCCCTGGACTTAGTCGATAGTATCACCTTACACTCAATCATATCCTGTCACACAGACATAATGTAGGGCCCTGCTTCCTGTGGCTAATGGACCCCAAGGGTGAGTGCTCCATGCATTATATATTACTATATAGTCCTACAGTCACACATGTAACCCCAATATTATACTGTCCCCTTAATAGTCTCACCTTGTGCACCAATAATATCCTAACTTCACCCAGATAGTTGCCTTATGTGCCAATATTATCCCACAGTCACCCCACATAATAGGATGGAATGGTGAGTTATGAGAGAGCTCTTTAAAGATTGGAGGTTGGGCGTGTGTCAGGTAAAATAAGGCAGGGTGTTCCATAGATGGGGAGCAGCACAGCAGTGAGAGGTGGTTATAAGAGGGGAGGAAAGTTGTAGGTCAGAGGCGACACTAGCAGGGGGTTGTCGGCACAGCATTAGAGATGTATAGAGCAGAAGTGTCTTCGGAGATGAAGGTTGGCAGCATAAATTGAATTCTGAAGGGAAGTTTAATCCAGTGAAGCGATTTGCAGGTTGACAGGATGAGCGAGAGGAAGATCAGCCTGGCCACTGCCTTCTGGACAGATCGTAGCTGGGAAAGGTGGGCTAGGAGAATATGGCAGGAGATAATGAGAATGGACCAAGATTTTGGTGATGTAATGGATGAGGACATATTCTGGTGGTGATAAAAGGGGTTGGTGACAAGACTGACAGGGACTGGATGTGTGAAGATGAAGGTGGAGTTGATATTGACCCCAAGGCAATGAGCATGGAGAACAGGGTGGAAAGTGATGTCATCAGTAAGGGAGATGAAGAGAAGGGTAGTGATATCACTAGGGGGGCAGGCTATGAGCTTGGTTTTTAACATACGTTTGTGGTAACGTTGGGACGTTCAGGTGAAGAGGGAAGAAGAGAGATCAGGAGAGGAAAGGTTGATTTAGGTGTTTTGAGGATAGAAGTGGTGTAGTTGAGGTCGAAGAAGCCTATGAGTAGGATTGAGAAGTGCAGATCCTTGAAGGACCCTGACAGAGTAAAAGGTGAGGAGCATTATTATTATTAATTTTTATTTATAAGGCGTCCGCAGCGCCGTACAGAGACAAACTGATTACAATACAATGGGAGACAGCACAGTACAGTAAACAGTAAGCACAGCAACTCAGTAAGCTCAATGTACAGCTGGGGAAGGTGGAGGGAGGATCCGCAAACGACGGGGCCCAAGAAGGAGGACGCGGAAGACAGGGAGACCCCCAGGGGGCAGGAGGGAGCGATAGTGGACGTGGGGTGGAGGACCCTCGAGGAGGAGGGCTAAGTAGTTGGAGAGCAGAGTTAGAAGTGGTGGAAACAGGAGGAGAGATGGCCCTGCTCAGAGGAGCGTACAATCTAAGGGGAGGGGTGGGCAGACAGAGAGACGCAGGGGAGAGAGGGAGAGTAGGGGGACGGAGGCAGAAGATAAGGTAGGAAGTTAAGTGGGAGACAGAAAGGCTTTAAGTAAAAATGTGGGTTTTTAGGGCTAGTTTGAATCTGAACAGATTAGGGGAAGTTCTGATGGAGGGAGGGAGCTTGTTCCAGTGGAGGGGGGCAGCGCGGGCGAAGTCTTGGATACGCGCGTGGGAGGAGGTTATAAAGGGGAAGAGAGGTGACGGTCAGAGGCAGAACGGAGAGGGCGGGATGGAGCATGAATGGGGAGGAGGGTGGAGATGTAGGGCGCAGTCGAGTTGGCGAGGGCCTTGTAGGTGAGTGTGAGGAGTTTAAAGAGGATTCTGAAGGGGAATGGGAGCCAGTGAAGGGCTAGGGAGAGGGGGGAGACAGACGAGGAGCGGTGAGAAAGGAAAATAAGCCTAGCGGCAGCATTAAGAACAGATCGAAGGGGATCGAGATGAGAGTGGGGAGGCCAGTGAGGAGGAGGTTGCAGTAGTCCAGGCGGGAGATGATCAGAGAGTGGATAAGGCATTTGGTGGCATCTTGGGAGAGGAAGGGCCGGATGCGAGCGATGTTACGCAGCTGGAAGCGGCAGGATTTAGCAAGAGAGAGGATGTGGGGGCCAAAGGAGAGAGAGGAGTCGAGGATGACACCAAGGCAGCGAAGTTGGGGGACAGGGGAGATAGAGGTGTTGTCGACAGTGATGGAGAGGTCAGAAGGGGATGAGGTATGAGAGGGAGGAAAACTGAGCTCAGTTTTGGCAAGGTTAAGTTTGAGGAATCGAGAGGACATCCAGGAGGAGATGGCTGAGAGGCGGGCGGACACTCTAGAGAGGAGGGAGAGAGAGAGATCAGGAGAGGTATAGTTGAGTGTCGTCAGCATAAAGGAGGTAGCTGAAGCCGAAGGAGCTGATGAGTTCACCCAGGGAGGCGGTGTATAGAGAGAAGAGTAAGGGTCCCAGAACAGAGCCCTGAGGTACCCCGACTAGAAAGGGTGGGGGGGGGGGGGGAGAGAGATCCAGAGGTGGTGACAGAGAAGGATCGGTGAGTAAGGTAAGAGGTGAACCAGGACAGGACTGGGCCGGAGAGGCCGAAAGACTGGAGGGTGTGAAGGAGGAGGGGGTGGTCAACGGTGTCAAAGGCTGCAGAGAGGTCAAGGAGGATGAAAAGGGAGAAGTGGCCCCTGGCTTGAGCATGACTCAGAAGTAGATACTGAAGGCGCATCAGAGGTACGAGGCGAACCAGGACAAGAGTACTGCAAAGGTCAAGAAAGTGAAGGTTGTAGAGCATGATAGGTAGTGTCGGAAGGGGCGAAGAGGTCAATGAGTGTGAGCAGGGAGAAGTGACCCTTTAACTTAGCTACGAAGTAGGTCATTGGTCACTTTGAGAGTAGTTTCAGTGGAGTGAAGAAGCCAGATCGCAGAGTGGCTAGTAACAGTGGAAAGAGAGAATGTGGGCCAGTAGGTTAGTCGGGCAATTTGAGATGTTTGCAGGCAAAGGAGAGTAATAGAGTGGTAGTTGGGAAGAAAGGTAGGGTCAAGAGATGGTATCTTGAGGAAGAATAAGAGCGCTTTTTGAGGCGGAGGGGAAGATGATGTGGGTGGGAGTTAGTTTGACCTGACTGGAGGAGATATAGGATCAATTATGTCGTTTGTGGCTTTAAAGTGGGTGGCACAATAATGAGGGAGGGGGAGGGTGGCTAAGTTGGTTAACAGTATCAAATGGGTGGCATGGGTTGTTGGACAGGGGAGGTGAGGGATCTGAAGTATCTATTAGCGAGAGAGGGCACTGATCAGTGGGATTTTCTCCTCTGTAGCACTATAGTAGGCAGGGAGTCTGTTTGGAGAGCTTGTTATGGGGTTTGCAACATTGGAGATGGTGCGAGGTAACTAGGGCTGCAACGCCGAGAGCTTTAGAGAGGGTGGTGTAATATAGAGAGAAGCATTGGGTCAAGACGGACGAAATAGGAAACATAAGTTCAGAAGAGAATAGCTTTAAAGCTATTAAAGGTCTGCTGTGTGCTCATGGCTTTTGATGTTCCCTATAGCAACCAATCAGATTCTAGCTATCATTTTGTAGAATGTAGTAAATAACTAGAATCTGGTTGCTAAAGGAAACATCTCCACATTTCAAACCTGCCAGAAACTTGCAGCTTGATGCATTTAGATGTGGTGGGCAGAATAACCTGAGCCAGATGCACAGTGAGGAATGAAACGGCTGTTGTGGGGATGGAGCCCTGATGTGGATCAGTTAGCTTGATGGAGGGAGCTGGATGCCATCTGGGCTACCACATTATTCAAAACATCAGTTTCTACAGCCGGTCTGAGCAGAGGGCCCCTGTAACTGCTGTGCTAACGGGGTGACCAGATACTGCAGCTGCTGATGTCATAAGACCCTCATTGGAGAATACAATGACCTTTTCTTCAGTGCTGTCTGCAGAGTGCCTACGTGGTCTGGATTGGTGACATGTCATAGTAAAGGTTGTGGCTCTAGCATTGGAATGTCTGTCACTGCAGTTTCTGTTTTGTAGAAATGTTGACTGAAAATAGACATAATATCTGTATTATGACTTTGGACCTCATTAAGGTTAGGAATGAATCCAGCTACAAGATGTAGTTTTTCTCCTTGGCAAAACCATGTTGTATTGAAGGGAGGGGGGGGGGGGAGGAGAGTGTAAATGTAAAATGTGTATTTAGAATTGAGGGGGTGTGCGGTAGCTCAACTCTAAACTGCAGTGTACAAATAAATTTTCCTGTCATTTGTGTGCTATGGGAAAAACCATCAGAAATTTCCCTGCGTGCTCCCCTGCAGTGCCGCATGGTTTGTTCCTTTAGTTGAATATTCTCCAAATTCTAAATAGCACAGAAATGTATCTGAATGTGCAACACGGCGGCTTAGTGTTTAGCAGTTCTAGTAGGGCAGCGACTGATGCGAGTTCTCTGTACAGCGCAGCGCTACTAGTGGCGCTATATAAATAGCTGATTAGTGTAAGTTATATGGAGCCAGGATGAGCTGTGTATAGTCACCAATAACATTGTAATGTATGTACAAATCCACAGTAATATTGCAGAGTGGCTGATAGTAGGAAGAGTCTGTACAGAAAGGAGAGGAGCCGTGTGACCTAACACAAAGCAGGATATGGGGAGAAACCTGTCTATATAGAACTAAGTTCAGACATTTCATTTGTTTTGATGTTTAGATTTTGCTCAACCTTCACATCTACAGAGGTGATGAGGGACGGACACATGAGGAATAAACACCCCTATAAATCACCAGCAATGTGTAACAGTTTGGCCTCTGATCCTGAATGGGTCTTGCGTTAGCTCAGCTGTCTGGCGTCTGTTTGAAATGTGGATGTTTCTGCTCAATGGTGAATCTTGTGGTTGATTTTGAAGAAACTGTGTAATCAGCCCTCTAGTTTCATTGAGCATTTTGCATACTTGTGTCCTAGCTGTAAAACCATCTGCGTGTCTAGAACTGCTCGTGTTGTCACGTGTATATTGGGCCATGTAATTGCTTACTTGAAAATATAAATATATTTTTAGTATCCCAGCAGCATGTCATGTTCTGAATGTTTGTGTTGCTCACTGGTTGCCGGTTAGATAATTAGAGAGCTGTCTATCCTCATACGCCGAACACTTGTACTCTTGACAACATGCTACTGGGACTGACATCCTGGCATCTGCTGGCTGTGAAAGCTGTCACCCGCTCAAGTGCTAATGTGACTTGTCATGTGGAACGTCGGCTTGTTGATAATGCAGCAACCTGCACGTCTCAGACAAGAAAAACAATATCGGACTTTGTCCAACTGGAAATAAATCCAATGTAACACGCACACATTTATAATGATATCAGTCTGACTGATCCAATATTCAGCTTATCGATTTCAGTAGGAACTAGTGACATCATGTAGCTAAGAGGCACTTAGTACCTCATACCTTAGTACCTCATAACTGAGTGACCTCACTAGTTAATTACAGGTTGTATTTTAATGACTGTTGGTTTATGCCACAAAGGGTGTGCATCAAGATGAACAGTTATTGAACAGGCTGTGATCTGATGGTAGGATGGTACTTGTAGTAGTGTCTGGTTATACTAATTCAGGGCCTGAACCATTAAGGAGAGCAAAGCAAAAAAAAAATTGAGACAAAATGAGTAACTTTGCACCCTGGCAAAACCATGTTGCATTGGGGGGGGGGGGGGGGGGTAAATTTAAAATGTGGGGACAGATGTATAGTTGGGGTAGTGCATGTACTAGATCAACTTAAAATTTCAGTGTAAAAATAAAGCTATCAAGTATCTGTGCTACATGAAAAACAGCCAGTATTTAACTTATGTGCTAATAAACTAGTTTGCCCCCCTTGCACTGTTACATGGTTTGTCCAGGAGCAAAGTTACTACTTTTTTTGCCTTGTTTTCCTTTGACTCAGGCCATCTGTGTGAGTGGTAACTAGAAAGCTGTGTGTGTCTCAAGATTTTGCCTCTTAGTCAGGGCTGATGTGTAGGAAGGTTAATAAAGTTGTGAACAGAGAATGATCTACAGGTCATGGGTCTTTTTTTTTTTTTTTTTTAATTGGGCTTTGCAAAACATGACATACACAGGCGTTTTGATGAGTGTCATATTGACAAACTCAATTTGCAAAAGAAGAGTAGGTATATAATCTTATCGAAAGATGAATGTTTTTTGTTTTTTATTTGGGGGGGGGGGTAAACATAGGAAGAAAAAGGTTAAGGGGAAGAAAGAGGGGCATAGGAGTTTGTTACTTATTAAATTGTGAATTAATAATGGAGAAGGGAATATAGATTATGCATATCTATCATGCAGGGGTAGAAGTCATCCCAACAAATAGTAATGGTCATGATTTTAACAATAGGACTGCTGGTACATTTTGGGGGAAAAAGTGACTTGCAAGCAGGTTAAAGCTGGAACATGTCATTGTTGAGGGATTATTCTGAATTACCTGTAACGTCCTGTCTGATTTTATTCAGACCTGTCGGTCTCTGCTCCAGTGATGTTTATAATGGAACTCCCTGTCCTGCGTCCACAAATGGTTGAAGGCAAATGTAATCTGAAGCCAAATGCAGCAACCCCCCCTTAGTGGGCTACTGCTGTGTGTGTCTGTGTTTTGTTTTGTTTTTTTTTTCCAATTAATATATGGAAAGAGGCGTGCTACAGGGCCCTTCAAAATGAACAGTGACCGGCTAGAACAGTCATGTAATTTCTCATGGGTTTAGAATGCTCATGTACTGTAGTTACACATACAGGCTGTAGAAAACAATGGAAAGACCAGGCTTAATGAGGGGCACCAAGCATATTGAAAGCAAAGTCAGGATTGTGATATCTGTGCATTGAAAGTGCAAGGCAAAGCAGGAGGCAACTGCGGGTCAATTAATTTAAACCTTTGGCACAAATGACCAGTTTCATGAAGCGGTCAGATGAGCAGAACATCCTCATCTGATCAGAGCACGTGAGAGTTCAGTGGTGCAGAGCGCAGGCAGCGGATTACTGAGCAGTGGAGAACGGTGATATGGGTTCAGTGGTGTGGGGTGCGATTTCCTGGTAGGATTTGGGAGGAAAGGTCAGTGCTAATCACCTGATAATGGTACATAGTGATAATCTTCACCCCATAATGCAGCATGTCTTCCAGGATGGCTGTGCCCCCATCCACACAGCTCATGTGGTCACCCAGTGGTTTGATGAGCGTGGCATTGATGTTGTTCAGCAGTCACCAGATGTGATCTGAGCATCTATGGGATATTCTGGAATGAGATGGCGTCTTCCACCATCACTCATGTGTGGGCTGTCCTGTGGGAGATGGTGCTGCCTCCCTGCTGCCCGGTTTCGGATATTAGTAGAATCTATGCCGCTGCTGTGTATACTGGCCGCAGTGTAAGGGTGGAGCACCACGACGGAGCTGCTTCCTGTACTTTAAGCTGTTTTGCATATTTCACTGGGATGTCAGCTACCATCTTAAATGGCTCAAAAATGGTTAAATTATTCTGGGCCCTGTATTTTGCCTATGTTGGACACACAAGTATTGGGGAGACGTCACTAATGGGAGCATCGTTGGTTACCATGGCAACCCTGTATTCATTCTGCGCAGGTTAAAGGTCCTTTGCGCGTCCTGTGCGCTCACTGGCTATCTTCCGATTTCTTTTAGTGTAGAAGTCAATTGGGGATTAATTATATTTTATTTTTCTAACCTGAGCTGTGGCTGTTCTACTGCAGTAATAAAGCGCTTCAGAAACACCATGTATAGGTTCTGTGATCATTCTGCTGCTGTTAATGTAATGGCCAGTCCATAATAATCTGGTGTTTACTGGCTCTAAGGGACTTTATACAATGAGATCTTTTATTGTATAAACACCATAGTTCATTAGAGATCTTCTTTTGTCTGTGTTTTGGTGTTACCCTGGTCCCTTAGTGTCTCACGCACCAGGCAGTGGAGTAACCTCTTGGTGTATGTCTTTAATGTATTCATTTGAACAGGTAGGGAGGAGGATTTCAGCTTATATGGCCGGTGAGTTTGTTGGGACAGTGGCTGGGTCATCTACAAATAACTTATTGTAGAAATGTATTTTAATTAGTAGTGCAAGTGCGCCAATGTATATCATTGCAAAGGTACCAGTTTTTGTTTTGGCAATATATTGATTTCTGGGAATGTTTTGTTTAAAGGAAGATCCATGCTAATTAAATCTTTTTAACCTGAATGTACAGGAGGGGGCCTTTCATCCTGTGTCTTTGAGAGATAGGAAACCTAGCTGAATAATGTAACAGCTAGTAATTTAGGGAATCACAGATTGATGTGAATCTTAAGTTTTAATTGCATTAAATGCAAATGTAGAGAACATATTACATCCTGATGCTAAATATTAAATGGAATGTCTCAGTTTGTGTTGCAATCTAGGATCAGGGGGCTGGATTACCCCCCTGCCAATGTGTCGGGGGCAGTGTATAAAGAGCCCTGTTTGACCATCTGTACATCTGAATGATCCCTAGTACCTCCAACTTGTGTGTAAAGGTCCCTGTCAGGATTCTTGCACAATAAACATCACTGCTTGAAGAATCTGCTGACCTTGATTACCTGCTGTATCCTGTGACCAACAGACAAGAGCTTACACTCTAATCTGTTCCCCATCTGTCCTGTGTCGAACCCAGTGTCTGTGCCAATGCTCTTTTCCAGTACCCAGCAGTTCTGACCCATAGTAAGCGGTCAGGAGGCAGTTGCCAGCCTGCAGCAAAGAGGTGCTGTAGCAGCTACGCCAGCTACCTAGAAGTAAGATTCTAGATGCCACGAAGGAGCCTGGTTTGGACAGTGGAATTCTCCTACAGTTATTACACTGTTGGCGAGTGTCTGGTGGCACCAGTAGTAGTGGTCATTAACCGATAAACTAAGAACATCCCTTCATCCGTCTTCCACCTACAGCCCGGGTGACAAAGCCCATCCGGGCAGATGGATGTTGCAGCATAACTGTAGGAGACGATGAAAACCAGCCCCCTAAATGTTGGGGTGTTTAAGTTATCGATACCCATCTACAAGAAATGTTTATTGGTAAAACTGGTCAGCGATTAAATGTATTATGAACACTTATTCTGATTACACGATCTTTTGATGAGGTCTGCAGGTAACTTTCCTACAGTTTCAGTCTTGCCGAGAGTTAGGACAAGAGATTGGCTAAAGAAATCTGCTGTAGAAAACTCTCAGTGAGTGTCATTACTGGAGCCTGTATGGAGTATATGAAAGGTTTATAACGTGAGTTAATGGATCTCCTCGGGGGCTGACCCAGCACTGTACTACACTGCCTGCCCTACTTTCTGTTGTCATATGACATTCCCATGTGCTTCTCTTTATGTAGATTGAAATTAAATTCTCTTGTGTAATGTTTAATATAGAGACACAATGACTTGTTGTTGCGCTCTGCAATGAATTACATCTGTATGAACATGTTAGTTGAGTTCTCTTCTAACGCACAGCCTCTATGTTCTCAGGACTACGTGTTACTGTGCTTCTCTCATTGTTCTTGATGGTGGTCGGCGCGGGTCTGCGATGTGTTCCAGTATCGGATTTATGGGTCAGGAGAAGGTAAGGTGGTTTATAATGTGAGATGCCATATTCCATTGAGGCTCTTGGGCACTTGTTCTCATTACTAGGTGTAAATGTGAGAGGATAAAGTCGGTGAATTTTGTAATTTAGTTGCTGTGATAATGATTGTGATGTGTATACAGTAGTACGTGATTATTTGTCTTGATTTTCAGGCTCATACACGGGGGGCAGTTGCTGAACGGACTAGCGGGACCGACTGCTATGAACGCCGCTCCTTTTCTCTCTTCAACATGGTTCTCACCAAATGAGCGTGCTACAGCCACTGCCATTGCATCCATGCTGAATTACCTAGGTGGAGCCTGTGCTTTCCTGGTAGGACCTTTAGTGGTTCCAGCTCCCAATAACACCTCCGGCAACCTCCTAGTTAGTGGACACACTGAGCCAATTAAGGACCGGATTGAGGCGGTGATGTATGCAGGTAACTCTGCTTTTTACTCTGTCCTGCTTAAATTATTTTCATGTCAATGGCTTCAGCAGCGTTCCTGTAGTCTACAAGATGTGGTGGCCCCTAACTGCAAGGCATACAAGGCTTCCCTTCAGCCCTGGGGTAATTGTCTTACAGTGGAGGCAGCTTTTTGGGCTCCATCGATTTTCATGAGACTGTAGCCCATTGGTTGATCATGAACTCGTTTTTGCATAAAGTGACAGTGATGATGGTGATATCAGCGGCTGCGTTCTCTTGAACTTTGGATCATCCACAAAATGGCTGAATCAGATGTGCATATTCATTCATTAGGGACTGGTGACCTCACTGAGGCATGAGCCACTCTGTACCTCAGTGACCTATGCTCAGTGGATGCATTCTCATGAATATTGGTGCATCCCACTAAATGACTGGATCCTTTGTGCATAGGAGACAGGTTTGGGCATTGGGCTCCAGGTACACATTAGTCACTGTAGAATACCCCGTCCTACCAGCTTAACTCGCTCATACTTGCGGTGTTGACAACCATCAGTAAATTTACTGACTAGGGGAAAAAGCCTGGTTTAAACCCATTAATAAACAGATTACACGAATAACCCCCGCTGCAGCCTCATTAACCTATAAAGCTGTCACTGCTGTGATGTTTGGGTTGTGGGGACTCTGCATTTTTACTTCCTGATAATGCTGATGTATTGCTGGCAATCTGTAAACAAAACAAACTGAAATATTGTACTTTTCTAGCACCCCCAAGTTATGTAACCATCATACGTGGCACGGCACACTTTACTGATTATGGTGCCAGAACTGAAAGGAAGTTGCCAGGTTTGTCCATCTTACGCCATCTGTACACACAGCTTAGCCCCCATGTGCCGTCATGATACACCGTAAAGGGGAGAAACGTATCTGAATCTTTGAAATGTGTGGGCTAGCTCTTCAATAAGACACTAGATTCATTTGAAAGGAAGAATAGTTTCATTTACCGTATTTTTCGCTCCATAAGACGCACCTAGTTTTTAGAGGAGTAAAAAGGAAAAAAATATTCTGAACCAAATCTCATACAGTGCTGTCTAGTAATTTAAGTAAAAATGGATATGAACAATATAGTCCCCCATTGGTAGAAATTCTGAATAGATAAAGGGTGTCACACATCCATTATAACTCTGGATCCAGATATAATGTTGGAATACATTCAAAGTCCAGATTAGTTAAAAAAGCATATAAGACTTGATCCCAGCAACAAAATGACAGGCAACATTCCTTATGGATATATTATGTGCCTCCTATGAGAGGTTTTCAATAATAAGGTGAAGCTTGCCCACACAGTAGGTATTAATAAGATGATCCTCCGGCAGATATAATAAATATGGCTCCTTACCAGGTATTATGTCCTGGACACCCTCCGCAAGAGGAAGAGATCTAATCCACGGAATAGCCGAGACACTCACTTCTGTCTCCTGTGTGATGTTACTCCAGAGCCGTATAACGGAGCAGGTGCACCTGCTGATACTGATGTCCGGAACTCTGTGTGCTAGAAAGGTTCCTACTTCTGTCGGGTTCCCTGCTTCACATCAAAAGGAACTTCCGGTTTAGACGGCTCTTTTTTTCCATAAGACGCGCACACTTTTCCCCCCACTTTTTTGGGGGGGAAAAAGTGCGTCTTATGGAGTGGAAAATACGGTAATTTAGCAAAAATAGGAGGGGTGTTGCTGTTAAAGTAATTCCCCTAAAATGCATTGTCTGGCTGGGACTTGTCCACCTGTGTACAGCTGATGGCTGCTCTGACTCTACAAAGACTGATTGTGTCTAATGTGTTTAATCATGGACCCAAATTCCTGCAGTTTGTACGAGGGACATATTAATCATAAATCGGGGTGCTATTTATTGGTCCACTTGCTGATGATTATACTTTCTCTTATTGCAGAGTTTGGAATAATCGCTGTGCTCTTTGCGGCTGTTCTGGCGTATTTTCCCTCCCGTCCCCCGGTGCCCCCCAGTATCGCGGCCGCTGCCCGCAGGCTGAGTTATAGGAGCAGTATCGGAAAGCTGCTCGGGTGAGTTCTGCACAAACCTTGTGTAAATGGTATCTGATCTATTGCTTGTAGCATAATTAAAGGTTTACGTTTTCCCTGTAAGCAGGTGATTTGGTGATCATGAATGTGATCTCTTAATACTCTGATATGTAACATTGTGCACTGTCCGCGCTCTTCCCTGGCAGTGCGTTTAGTGATACAAGCGCTGGTATCTGATGTGTAAATTCAGCTCGCTGGATACTAAGCCCTTGAGCACATATAGCTGCTATGTTCTGTTCTACAAATGATGCCCTCTCGGCACAGATCCCTTCCACTCTGTAGTATTCATGTCTGTATGGGCCGCCTGTTGACAAGATGTGGTATTGCAGCTTGTGGTGGCAGCTTTCTAGGCTCTTGTTGCTTTTGTGTAATGTAAAGTGCTTTATGTAAGTGTTCAGAAGGCAAACAATAGTCCTATTACAATGCTGCTTCTGCTGAAGAGGGCTCATAGGAAGTAAATGCACATTAATGCAGGGACTCGTGAGACGTCTATAGTCCATCCAGGCCTCTGCCTTCCTCCAGCTTCTCTGCCTAGTAAGTGTTTGCAGTGCATGGCAGCTGTACAATAGTACAAAGTGCAGGACGTCTGTCAGATCCCACATGAGTATATGACGGCGAACACCTACATAGCGCTCTTAACACTCTGCAAAATGGACATGAAGCTACGATGACAGGAACTCTATAAACGCTCATTCAGATGAGCGTATTGTCAGCATTTACTCACAGCTCCTGTAATATTCTGACACTTGGGGAGGCACAGAGGCACCCTGGTGGCTGCATGCTTCTACTGATCATAGTGCCGGGCAAAAGGAAGATCCTGCTGTGCACTTTTCCAGCGTTTCAGTCTGACCGGAAGCCCCCGACAAGTCACGCATTGCCTGCATGACTTAGAGCGATGATGATGGAGACTCATTCAGCGACACAACGTATTCCTGGGTGACCATAGGCAGCACAAAGCTTCTGTGTTTATCTGGGTGAAAACTAGAACATTCATAAGCCCCGGTATGACTCCACACTAGGGGTAACGCTACATGTAGATCCATGGAGAGTAGTGTTATACTGCCAGCCTTACATACAGCACACTGTGTCCTACTGACTAATAATATCTTTAGGAGTTGTGGTTCAGTAGGAGAATTATCCTGTTCCCGCTGAGCTGGTTTCAGTTTCTGAGTTCATTAGTTTACACTGAATCTTCCACTCTGTCACTTATTCCTGATAACGGTTGTTTCCCTAATTTCTAGAGCCCGCCGGCGACTTGTCATTTTACAGCCCCTTTAAGTGAAACATTCCGCACTCTCAGGGATTTGTCTGTTCTGTGCAGTCTTAGAATATTTAATGTGTAAAAGATGAATTGTGTCCGTGCCAGGGACATTGTGTTAAGTAAGCAGTTGCTGCCCATACAATCAGTCTGACACGGCCATTGATTTGGAATGTGTGTTTATAGGGCAGGAATGGAGCTTGAGCACAATACATATTAAAGCTGTGAGCGCTGTAGTCGGTGATGCGTTGTCCTTTCACACACAAAGATGGATGTCTCTGCGCGATCTTGTTTCTAGAGCTGCAATAGATTTGTTAATATATAGAGGCAGCTGAAATCCATTCCTGTAAGTGACGTGCAGGATTAATTCCACCAAGATTTTTAACTGTTTATCCTGGTAAATGAAGAGGAAGACTTATTCCCTTTTACTGTCACTTACAGGGAGATTCCCAAATCTCCTGCTGTTTACAAAACCATGTGGTTACGTTAAACCTGTTTCTGTAAATGTGAATTGTTGGTCTTGGGCGAGAGTACAGTTGTGATTCGTCTAGTGATCTAGGAGGAAGGATGTCAGTTGTTGTCGGGATCGGATAGATGTAAAAGGGATGGAATTCCAGAAGTAAAGTGCTGGTGAGAGAGGTCTATGGTGTATTCACATCTTGGTGCTTCAGTGCAGTGTGTAGTCTGACCTCCTACCCGGCATACTGACGTTAGAGCACGTTGGTTTCTGTTGTGTTCTGATATGTTGTATCTTAAAGCATGTACTGGTATATAATCTAGGTTTCCATGCCTGTTTTCTGAGTGCTGTGTACATGGCCAGACCGCAGCTCGCTGACGCTCTGCTGTAGAAATGAGCCCCGATGGTGACAGTGCAGAGAGGATCCGTATTTAGAGAGTGACGACTCCTCTGGATGCTATAAGAGATCATATGATGCATTATTTACGTACTGTTTCTTTGTGGTGGTTGTTCTTGTTCAATGGTCATGTGACAGGAAGTGCACGGTGTACATCTTGTAACGTTAATCTTCTCTCTTTCAGCAACGTGCGCTTCCTGATGATCGCGCTGGCTTATGCTATTCCCCTCGGGTTTTACGCTGGGTGGTCCGGAGTCTTGGATCTGATTTTAACACATGTTCACATTAGTCAAGTAAGGATAAACCCACGCGTTTTGCTAACTGCTGTGTAAATATTTACATTTCTCCCATGTTGGACAAAACAGACTGCAGTGCTCTAATAAAGAGGCCTGGAAAGCTGTAATAATGTAACTTGGTGAATGATAACCATATTATGCTCCCATTGGAGTTATGACCATATAGCACTCAGTACTACGGACTAATACTCACTGAGGAGTTGGGCAGATACTAATAACTTGTCACATGGAGAACTTATGAGCCAAACAGTATACAAAGATCTCCAGATCCTCGTTACATTCTGCTGCCCGTAATTCAGATTGTGGGACATCAATAAGATTCCACTGGTAACTGTAGAATCATTCTTGTCCTGTGGAACATTTTACTTCCTATAATGTTCATTGTTCTCTAACCTGTACCAAAACATATCAGTTAATGGAACCCCCCAGAGTCTCCAATATCTCCACTTCCCACAAGGACCTGACAGTTATAATAATATTTCTGAATATTCACAACTTTTATATTCTGAAACTTAAAAGACTTTTATTGGAGGTTGTGGGGCCTCCGCCATGTGTCGCACATGAAGTGTAATAACTGTTCTCCATCACAGGTAGATGCCGGCTGGATAGGCTTCTGGTCAATTGTGGGCGGCTGCTTTGTGGGGATCGCAGTGGGCAGGTAAGACGGGCATTTGAATTGTGTAAATGCAGTTTTAGTGTTGATGGTGAAGACTTGTGTGGGTTGTGTAGTGCTGTTTACACATCGCAGATTATGTTTTGTGCACATTTGCTGGATGTTCTGTCTGGGGAGAGATGACTGATGAACGGTCATTATTGGGCTGTTAAATACAGGTTGATCTACAGGAAGACGTATTGTACCACTTGTAAATACATATGTAAAAGTTTCCATGTAAAGATTTTAAACAAATTTTGTTCTGTAACCCTGCTGGGATATGGTCAGTAGAGGTTTGCGGAGAGGTAATCAGTGGAGTTATTGCCATGAGGCTTATTAACATACATCTAGCTTATCTCTTACACTGCTATGCTGGCAGATCACAGTATATTTATATTCACATTGACCGGCCCAAGAGCTGAGCATCTGGGTCAGTGTTCTGTGACTACCTGTCTGTATTGGGGCTGTTGCCTAATAGTGCATTGTGTGCGGCTGGCGTTCTATAGATATTAGACAGGTTACAGCCGGTGTGAGTGACAATCTGGTTCTATAAAGGATTTGCAAATAATTACATGTCGCATACCACGAGATCCACCTGTCTAGGTTTCTGGGAATGAGTTAAATTATATTATGTTTTTGAATGTATTTTCTGAAAAACTTCAAAATGTGGATAAAATGTAAATTATTCCTGAGCTTTCGTTTGCATTGCAACTGTATTCAGCATAAACACTGTCTCAAAGCTTTTAATCATCATTTTAAACATTTTACTGCGAGATGGTGTCTGTAAATGTGAAGTTATACTATACGGTATTTGTTATCCAGGGTAACTTTACTGAATGGCAGTAATGTGGAGCTACATGTTGTAACAGACATATTTTAAACGGGTGGTTTCACCTCTCAGATTACTTTATTTGGGTTATGTGTCCTGCAAATTTGTTAGGGCTTAATGTTCAAAATACACTGTATATATGAAAGTACAAACAAGCACTATTCTATCTGTATTTGCTGTATATAGTATCTATTAGAGACTCACTGAATTGCTGTAGTTAGTCCTCTGTCTATGGTTGGGCACCAAAAAGACAACTGACATAAAGACATTGCTGAAAAGCACAGAGTGAAGACTATTACTAAGTCATCTGAAGATGGCCTGGAATAAAGGACAGGTTACAATATAATATGAAGTATAGTGTTAATGTGTTGTCTACATGTATAACTGGTCAGTTTATCATACATGTAGCTGTAACTTATGTTCTAGTGGAAGAGATTCGGGGCGGGAATGTGGAGGAGACGTGGGGGGGTCAGAGGTATTTGCTCTGATTTGTATGTTTGTAAAGCATGAATTTGAATTGATACATGTGTAGTGATCCAGGCAGATGCCCGGTGCGCTCGCTGGACGGGATTGGTACAGTTATTGGCTTTGGAACAGCAGAATTGTTAACGCAGCTTTAACTGCTGTCAATGTTATTGAAAAATATCCGTTTTAAGCGACCAGGAGGCAGCGCTGAGCATCTAATCTCCCAGTAAATAGGATGGACATAGATGTATCTGCCTGTGTCTGCCAGCGGTCGCAGTCATCGGGAGCCTAATGAGACTTGGGGCCACTCATCTGTCTTTCTGGTGAATCGGGACCATGACAGGTCCGGCCGTAATAATCTGCTGAAAGTTGTAATCAGGAAAATGAGGTCATAATTCTTGTCACATTTCACAGATCTTCCTGCAGCAGACGTGGGAGCGCCCCCCTCTCCCCTCTCCCCTCATTATGCCTCTGAAACGCCTTTGTGTGTTTTTGTTCCACCAGCTGCTAATGTTTAGTAAGGCAAAAATAATCACAATTTCAGCATTATGTTGTCATTTCCAGCAAGTTATTCCTCCATACAACCCTTCATGACAGCCTGTAATTGTTTCCAAAAGTGCTTAATTACAAACTCTATCTTTAATTCCTAATTTAAAAGCAGATTCTCATGTTTGACTGTTTAGTTCTTCTGGGGAAATTGGTGAAAAGTGACAGATTCATTGGGACCGGCTGATAGAACCTAATTAGTCCTGCAGAAGTATTCATCTTACACCGCTTCTATATTGGGCAAAGTAGATCTGTCTGTTATGTCTCTGAATTATTCCACCTTACTAGAGTACATCATATTTATGTAGGGGCCAAAAACTAAATTGGATATAATGCAAAGTGCTATGCTGTCAAAAGTGACTTAAATTCACAATCGCAACAAAGCTGTGGATTTTTTAACTGGGAAGAACCCATTGGCCTTTTTGTTACTTCATAGTGTAGAAGTTACTCACTTCAGGCTGCCATATTGCTTGGACAGCCTGTCCCACGTGTCTAGTCCCTGACCGTCCTTTCTGTCGCTCCCCCCCCACACAAGACTATAATGCTGCTCTAAGTTCCACCCATGTAGGAGGAAGTGGTGTCAGCATTTTGTTATGGTGTAGACATCATTATAGAACCAGGAGTAACGCCCTCTGCTGGGCAGTGACCATAGCTACTAATGTAGGAAGTATGATGTGTGTAAGGAAGTGGCCTGAGCGTCCCTGTTTCTTTCCCCAACAGGTTTGCAGACTCTATCCGGGGGATTCTGAAGCCTATTCTGGTGTTGCTGTTCTCGGGGGCCACACTCGCTGCTACGTGGCTCACATTGACCTTTATAAGTAACATTACTCATCTCCCACTCACCACAGGTAAGGGCACCTGCAAGAATATCACATTTATCCCTGTCTTTTAATCTGCATCTAGAACAACTGTCACAAGCGCCTTTTATCAGCGCACATAGTTACAGCGTAGTGTCTGAAGCTTTCCCTTAAAACCTGATTTCTCAACCATATCTTTATATACAGCTTCATATTACAATTTCTCATGCACAATATTCAGACTCGCTGCCACTTTGATGCAAAGGAATTTGATCAATGCAGGAACATTGCTTTTATTAAATCGCCCCGCAGGAAGCTCATTGTGCCCTATATCTGGAGGGTCACTAGCTGCTCTTTGTTTTGTTATATATTTTTTTTTAAGTCTACACTTGAGGTCAGACTTCATCTCATGGAACGTGTCTGACAATCCTGATTTGCGCTTCTGGCGGCAAATGGCTTTCCAGGGCTTGAATAGCTAATGATTTGTAAATCATCCTGATTGAATTCTGTTCCTCTTATTCATCACACTGGAATATGCAGCCGTGCGGATATATAGATGTAGCGGAATCTATGCATCCTGCTGGTCGCTGGAAGATGCTCCATAGAATGCTGTATATGTCCCTGTAATCGTGTGCTGAGGACGGGTCGCTGCTCGCACAGATTCAGGGCCTGTTTAGTGCATAATTTACCATACACCATTTCTTTCATTTTTACCTTTATAATTTTTAAAGTTTTATGTTGTAGATGTCCTAAATTTTTAACTCCAATCTTAATGTCTTTATGAATTGACTTCTGACCTCTCAGCACGGTGTTACATTGTATCACATTTCTTACAGCCACTCTGTATTCCTCCTGCATCCTGGTCGGAGTCTTCCTGAACAGCGCGGTGCCAATTTTCTTTGAGATGTTGGTGGAAACCGTATATCCGGTCCCGGAGGGAATCGCCTGTGGATTTGCCACTTTTTTGAGTAATCTCTTCACAGGACTTTTGTTGGTGTTTTTAACCTTTTATCATACAGGTGAGTTCATGGCTAACCCTAATTATAATGTCTGTTGTGGTTATAACCCCTCTGCATGGAGTGGGGGGCGATGCTGGGGCTGACTATGGACAACCTGGGTTGTACAAGTTACTCCCTGAAGATCTCTACTGTGTGGTATTGTAATATGAAAGCTGATATCTGGCAAGAAGCTCAGTATTACAATAGTACTGTGATAATCTCATTGAAGGGGGATACACATGGTTGGAGAATTGTCACTATCATTCTTTTGTACGAGGTCTTCCAGCCGCGCCATCATGCCACAGTGGAGTTGTATGTGTGATCTGGCCCTCAGCCTTAATGATGAATGGCCGGATCTTGCACAGTTCGGACCCCCCTTGTGGTCCTGTCACTTGACTTTTGTGTTGAACAGCTGGGTCCCCTGGTGCCTGGGCACTGACCGGGAGATGCTGAGTACTGCCCTGACTTCACTCTACAATAAGGTTCCTCTGTCCTGTGATAATTAGTAAGGGAGACTCTAGGGGGTGTTACCTCTGTCCCCCTGGATGGTTCTTGTTTGTAATTATAGTGGTTTCTCTAGAATTAGCACAGTGGGGTCAGTATGTTTTGTGTCTGGGCTCCTGGCATGGTCTCCATGTTCATCTTGTATTCCCCTGAGTGTTGAGTAGTAAGATCTTTACTCAAAAACTGCCCCCTCCCAGTAAAACAATGGTATAATCTGTCCCCGCAGGAGGTTCAGCAGATACAATTAGCATCGTTCAGTCAGTGCTGCCCAGTTTCAGCGTCTGGTTTTACCTATCCTTATTCATCAGACATCGGCTGTGGTAAGGTCACCTCATAGCTTAACGGGCGCAGCAGACACTGGTGCGGTTAATTGCACAGTGACATTTTAGGATACATGACATTTTGTCTTTAATTTCAGGCAAGACTTCTGCTCTGTATTGATCTCGCAGGGGCTGAGAGCGCCGTGTGCTCCGTTTTATACAAACACAAAGTAATTTTGCCTGTTTAGGCTGGATCTCTGGGAAGGACACTGATCCACTTGAATCCATGATTCATTTTAATGTTGTAATAAAGCCTATAATTACCTGCAAATCATTTAAGGCTGTAAAGTGAGCACTGCTCAGTAATGTAGAGAGCGGTGAAAGGCACATTATGAAAATACATAAAGTCAACTGATGGTCCAGGCAAATCCTCCTCTTGGCTGAACTTCACCTCACCTGTGCAGAATCTTCTCCTGTCTGCTAAGATTAGGTCAGTAGAGGGATCTCCTGAGTTCCTGTTGTGATGCTGTGTTCTGCCTGAGCTCCAGAAGAGTCTGTTTAATTATTTTATTGGGTGGTTTTTTTTTTTTTTTTTTTTTTTTGCAGCTTTTAGATGGGAGAGTCGTCCATCTACACACGCACATGCCTGCACACACACACATGCACAAGTTGTCTGCATTAGCCCCAGCTAATCACATGTATGAAGGGATGTTTGTTACAGAGCTAGTTGAGCATTAGGGGCGAGTAAGGAGAGATTAGAATATCTCTACCCATAATTCCTAGCGGGGGGGCTGTTTATAAACACTTTTAGTGTAATTATTATATGTGGGCCTCTTTGGGGCCCTTCTATCCTATCTCACACTAATGGGTGGATTGATAATTTAAAGAAAGCAAAAATAACTTTGATTCTCCACCATGAGGCGCTTGGATCCAACCTGTGTCCTTTTTCTACAGGAGACCATATTGGGAAGATTATAGCTAAATGTCAGACACTATTCAGCCAGCAGAACGAGAGCCTCTTCTATGCCTGGTTTTCTATGGAACTTATTTTAAGACTGCTGTGAAATCCAGTTAGAATCCAAGTACAAGATCCGAGCTGATGAATTTTCCTATCGGGATCAGCTCATGTGTTGAGATTACCCCTTGCGGTCCATCCGCTACTGCCTAGACCAACAGTCCATTCTGTGGAGGTTACTCCTCGGAGGACCTGACAGGCAGGGCGCAGGCCGTGGATGTAATAGGTGCCACACCAAGGACACTTTCTATTGATCGTCTGTGTAACCATTGTTTGTTCAAACCTCCACCACTTTGTGTGATGAAGATGGTTCATCCAGTCACCTGGCGTCCTACGCTGTCTATAGGTGATATGTTTTCGCTCAGGTCAATCTCTGAACTCTGATCGGTCTACGTTCATTAAACATCGGCGCTCATGGCCCAACACAACCTACGGCTCCATTTTGAATCCGGGTGGGAGTACACTTCCTAAACGTTACTTGCTGCACACTGTCACACAGAACAGACTGCAGTGTACGTGCGCGTGGAAGTAAGATAAAAGTTCACATCAGAACACACTTTTATTTTAAAATAAATTATAATAACTTCTAGAGGTATAATTTATATAAATATTTTCATATTTTACATTCATAGATTCCATGGCGTACTGTGCATACACCTGGTCTGTGTCTGCTACTGGCAGACATACATGTCGTTTTTAATACAAACGATGCCGTGTCAGCACTTACATCTGTCCTGCAGTGGTAGATACGGCTGAGAACCAGCGTACTGACCAGACGCACAGATCCGGGATCTTACGCCCTGACTGTACTTGGGGTACGTTGGTCTGCACCCTCCCTGCCCCCGTTTCACCTCTCGCTCCGTAGGAGTTTGTAAGTGTCCGTTACATACAGATATGAACTCTCTGCCGTTGCTCTCATTGGTGTAATGTCAGTTTCCGGTAGCGCGCAGTGCGGAATCACGCAAGATGCGCTACGCGGACAGACATGTCTGAACCTGAATCAGACCCTGTATGTATAGAAACAAATTGTCTCCATTCAGTATGTGAAATGCCCGAAACTTTGCCAAGTTCACAAAAATTCGAAATATTCCCTTAACGTTCAGAATACTCCCACAAGATGTGCTTAATATAATTTATATATTGCATCATTCCAGAATTATAGATTTTATACTTGGAATAGAGCCGTTTGGTTTCATCCCACAGATTTCATGTTTTTGGGTTAAATCCAAAATAGAAACCATATGTCTGATAGGTGCGGTGTTATATCACGTAAGGCTCTGCTCTCCTCATTCATCATGTTTATGACTCTACTGAAATATTCATCATCTGAGACGCAGCGGTTTCCTTGTGTCGATAATGGCCAATATCTTGCACACACTGATTATTACAATGTAACAATCTATGTGTTGCTCTCCACTCACAATCATCCCTGTTCCTGCCGGGAGCTCTAGCTGTTATATTGCTGTATACAGTGATGACCCTTCTTCCTCGGTGCTGTCTCTAGTTTCTGGTGAACTGAGGCTCCACAATGGTTACCTCCAATGTATGTGGGTGGTGGACGATTAACCTTCAGAAAGGACATCTCCATCTCGTCAGACAAATCCTGTGTAGATGATGTTCTCCTGTCTAGAATGGCAATTGCTAAAACAATCTATACAAAATTGATTTTTCACATTGTATTGTGATGTTGCATACAGTCTATATGTACGATAGACAAAGCCAGAACGCTTCATGGTGAGAACAAAGTGGACGCTGGGAGTTTGTGTAGATCAAATGAGGGATTTTAGGGCTTCGTGCCTGCTCTGTGCTTGTCCAGTGACTTACATACAAGCATCTTGTTCATGTACGACCCCCCACTAGTGGCTGCCTCTGCAGGGAGTGAAGGGACAGGTTTAGCAGATGTTCTGGTTGTAAAATAAAGGATGGTTCCTGTTTCTAGCTCTGAGAACAGTAATGCACCTTCTAGCCGCATGTGTCAGGTACTTCACCAAATAGTCATTTTCATTTCTTGGATATATCTCGTGTCCAGGGGTCGGGGTGAGGATCCAGGTAGATCAGACATTGCACGTTACTAGTAATACGGGTACATATGCTGGTAACATGTCTGCCCCCTGTGTAAATCATTGCTGAGGTCTTATCTTGACGGTCTAGTTGGATTTTGGATACCATGATGGAACTGGAGGGTCTGTAGAAACAGGAGCTGACAATCTGCTGAACTGGGTTTATTCACATTAGAGACTTCTAAGGAGGGGGTGGGGGGTACGTACAATCCTGGTCCACAGGGTAAATGTAAGGTCCCTGCAGACATAGTCACCCCTCGCAGCTGGAGGAAGAGCAGGATCACTGACCTACAGACCATACAGCGCTCCCGCCATTAATAAACACACAATACTATAATGTCTGGGTGTGCGGTCCAGTTACCAGTATGGAGCCAGGAAAGTCTCCCCTTTGTTATGTCATATCTGGGATGAAGGGTTGAATTGGTTTCATAAAGCAGAGTCCATCCACATTATAATGTGTGCAGTATAAACTAATAAACAGTGTTCAGACAGATCACTAACAGCGGCTGCGCTGTGTTCCCAGTTTATATAAACAGACAGATGTAGTATATACAGAAGCTGTTAACTGGGTGCTTCATATATTCATGTCGTAAGTGGCATCTGAGGGTAAATGTGCAGCTCATACACTAGTACAATGAACTGTGCCACATCATTGCAACTTAACGAGATTAACGGCGTTCACACTTGAGAGAAATGTTTTTCATATAAAGCGTACCGGTCGCCGACTCACGGTGGAGGCAGCCATTTTGTTTGAATTGATAGTAATCTGTCCGCTCACTCTCTCTCGTTCCTTGTGTATTAATCTTTCTGTATTCTCTAATTGTCTTCCTAGTGCATGGATGGGCTGCGTTCTCACCAATATTTGTTTAGAACACACCATAGCCGCCTCCACCGTGTGTGGGGGGCGGGGGGGAGAGGTTTGTACTGGTGTCTGGTCCAGATCTCTGTGGGGTGTTTTAGGACATCTGTCATTCAAGGGGTTTAATTTGTGTAATAGTTTACACAGCTCTGTGGTCTGACACCTATTTCATTTAGAAATGTTTTCATCTGCTTGTTACCCTATGTTTACATCTTCCATGTAACGGTGAAGAGAGGGTCTGATGTGTTCTTGTATTTACACAGCTCTGTCCTGGCTGAATTGGTGCCTGGCAGGATCTTGTATCCTCGGCCTCCTGCTTGTTCTCTGCTTCAGGGACTTCAGTGACAAACAGTCTCACCCAAAGTACACAATCTGAGTGGCCGGGATTACTCAATGTTGTCTTTTCATTTCCAGAGTTATCGTGGCTGAACTGGTGCCTGACGGGATCTAGCCTGCTCAGCCTGCTGATTATTGTCTGCGTCAGGGAATCCTATGATAGACTTTATCTTGACGTCTTTATATCTGTGTAATAGCCCCAAATGGATTGAACAATCCCGACACTGCACAATTGTCTCGTTTTGCACAATAGACTGGAGGAAAACAAGCGACACAAGTCCGGCCGTCTAAGGTTAAGAAGTTAATAAATTGTCTTGTCTTCACTCTGATCCTGGGAGCTGAGGAACCTTTATTGCTGGGAGTTCTGCAGAGACGTTCTGACGTTTTAATGACGCTTGGATAAGGGTGCGTTATCTCTTGTTACACATTTTGTCATTTGATTATTATTATTTTTTTTTATATATATGATCCGCTGACGCCTCACTTCCTCCGCTTTGTCTTATTGCCCTTTTCTGCTCCGTGCTGGGGGAGGGATGTGGAAACGGTGTTTGTCACTAGCGGATTACATTATTTTATGCTAGATGTTTTAACTGTAAATAACAAGTGGGCAGGTCTGATGGTGAACAAACTGGGCACAAAGCGATTGAGGCTTAAACTATTGGTATAAAACGACTGTTAGAGGACGTACACCTCGGATGAGGTCCTTCCGATGATAGCCGCCCAATGTATACTCTACCATGATGTTCACAGGTCACTTCTATGTGGCGGGACTGATCATGTGATTCTGCCTTAAGATTAATGGTCCCTTGACTTGGGAGAGGTCCGTAGCCCATTAACACAATGAAAAAGGGATTGGTGATGGGGAGAGTCCGTTCACTGCACATATCGTCTTTGGTTTTCTGGAATGATTTGTATCTGCCGCTCTTGGTGGAAGAACAGATGGTGAATTAAACATGGTTACCGCCCTCCAACACTGGTCCTCATCAATAGGGTGTCACTTCAATGTATTAACATAACGTTTAGAAGTTTATAACTGTTCCACAGGTCTGTTCTACTGTTTTATCGTTGGAGCTACAGATTCCCTCCCGGAGTCTCATTGGCCAGGGACTCGCAGTATTTATGGGTAACGGACGGCCTCATTAGAATAATAACAGTCCTGTCTGCTTTTGGGCTTATTTGGGTAACTGGGGATAACTTGCTGCAAATTGGAGATGTCAGTCTGGGTTAGGAGAGAACTATATTTAAATTGGAAGTGAAGCAAGTTAGTTGCAGTTAACACTGGTTTTTACATTTTTATATTAATAGCATTTTCTAAGTTTATAGGTAAATGTTCTAGTTGGAAACTTGTGTAATGTCCTTACTGGGAAGTGCTTGTTTCCTGGGACGAAGCTGCACAGTAATGTCCCCGCTCACGGCTGTGATGTTGGCGTCTTCCTCCCGGCCCCAGATGTACAGCGTTGTCTGTTTCTGGTCTCTTCACTCGATGCTGCTATTATTCCAGGGCAAACCGCTCTCCTGTGTATTGTTTTCTAACCTCTGTAAATAACAATGAAAACTGTTTGTGATTCTAAATAAAGTTTTGTGACATTTTGTTCTTGTGCATTAACCCACTCACTGCTGGAAAAGTGTCAGAACCTCTTTGTTTTGTTTTTTGATAGAACTATTTTTAATTTTAATGTGAAATAAACATTTTAAACCAGATCTCCAAATCTATTTGCATGAAATTGTTGCATTATGTTGACAATATGTTAATAAAACTCTGTATTCTGGGACATTTCGACATGAGGTGCCAGAAAGATGCTGGTTCTCCACCGCATTTAGGACCATTTATGGTCTGTCCCCCACCAACCATCAATAACCTAATGAGGGGTAGGAAGCACCTTATGATGGGTCGGGGGGTGTGTAAGATGCACCCTCTGTAAAATACTCATCTGTGTCTGCTGAGTTTCACTGATATTGCCCCCAAAGAGCAGACAGACATGGCAAAGGACTGTATGTATTTTAGTTTCGGGGGGGGGGGGGGGGGGGGGGTCAGTGCTAAAGCCATTCTGTAACTATTCCAGGTGCCAGCAGGTGTCTGAGCAGCTGATGGAGGGATGATTGGGCCATGTAAGCTGTGCATAGTGTACAGAACCAACATTCTCAGTCAGTACATAAATCCCCATGTCCTCTTTCTCCATGGCAGCATACACTGAGGTTAATTCCCCCACCCCCCCCCCCCCCCCCCTCTCTTTCTTTCCTGTCCTGGCAGTTCAGGGTAATTTTTTGTGCTTACCTAATTCTGTATTTTGCCAGAGGGAGAAGGAGGATGGAGGATGGCTTCTGAAGGTCTGACCGTTGTGCTTCTCTGTTATCAGAGTGAAACTGTCAGTGGTGGGACCGGCCTATTCACGGAGCGGTGCCCTCCTTGTAGGTGCCGGCAGCTAGGAGAGCTGCATGATATAAGGCACCTTGTCGACCCTGGTTGTACGTTTTGACACTTCCACGGAAATAAGGCATTGTGGGAATTGGTGTTATGACATCACCCATGTGCAGTGGATGCTGGGAGCAGAAAAGCCCACAAATATTTTGGCAGAAGCGGGTAGGGGAGTGACAAAGGAGCAAACAAATAAGGCGAATATTGAGAGAAACAGACTCAAGGATTCAGGTCGGGGTAAATACGAACATTGTATTTATAGTTAATTTCAGCTAGTTAGTGTGCAGGCTGATATTGGTATGTGATCTCCAAATCCTGCTACTTCCACCTTCGGAATATATCTAAGATACGCCCCTTTCTCGCAACGGAAGCTACGCAAACCCTTGTTCACTCGCTTGTTATCTCTCGTCCTGACTACTGTAACCGCCTTCTCTCTGGCCTACCTGATTCTCGCCTTGACCCTCTTAGGTCTGTCCTCAATGCTGCTGCCCGCCTCATTTTTCTCTACCGCTGCTCTGTCTCTGCAGTCTCCCTCCAGCAGTCACTACATTGGCTCCCCATACCCTACAGAAATAAATTTTAAACTCCTCACCTTTAAAGCTCTTAGTCAATCCTCCCCTCCCTACATCTCCAATCGCATCTCTACCTACACTCCTACCCGCCCCCTCCGCTCTGCCTGTGACCGCCGCCTCACTACTTCACTGATCACCTCCTCTCACTCTCGTCTTCAGGACTTTGCCCGGGCTGCTTCCCTGCTGTGGAACGCTCTTCCACGTTCCATCAGGTTAGCATCCACTTTCAAAGGCTTCAAGCGTGCCCTTAAGACTCATTTCTTTACTCAAGTCTATCAGTCTCCTCCTAACTCCCTTGTCTCAGATCTCTCCCCCAGTTAGTACCACCCTATTTGTGCCTCCCCATTCCTTTAGGATGTAAGCTCTCAGGAGCAGGGCCCTCTTTCCTTGTGTGCTCCTTATACTGTTCCTTCACCCTCTGTACCTCTTGGCCTGCTTCCCTAAGCTTCGGCCTACTACCCGCTGATTTCTACCATCACTTTCACTATCTGTCGCAGAAATAATCTGATTTGCTTTACCCTGTCACCTGTTTGCATATGTTTTAGTTCTTGCTGTATTATGATGCCCTTGGTTCTCTTTTCTGTATATGTAACGTATGGCGCTGCGGACCCTTTATGGCGCTTTATAAGTCAAAGATAATATGTATAATCCCAGAGTACTACCCTCACTTCATATTATGAAAGTGTCATGTCCCCAAATCAGTGTCTGCATCAATCTGGAATAATGGACTTTCTCTCTGGTTATTAGGAACGTTTGTCTCAACCATAGGGTCCTTCCACGTAAACGTTGTTTTTTCCTGGCCACAAGACTGCAGACAGATGATCTGATGGGAAGATATTTTCTAGCACCTATAGCAATTTGTCCATCTAATCTTTTGTGCAACATTTTATCTTGTTTTGGAAGCTCTGTCAGAATCTTTACAAGTTGAATTTAAATGGCTCACACTCAAGGTCCTATTCTTAGTGACCATCGCATCCGCCAGGAGTGGTAGAAGGTCAGACCTCATGGTGTGAGGAAGCGTTCTAGAACGTTTACACCAATAAATTAGTGCTGTGAATGAATTCTGCCTTCTTGCCTAAGGTGGTTTTCATATCGATCAGGAATTTGTATTTCTGTTCCTTTGTCCAAAGCTCACTAATAAAAATAAGATTACATGTTCTAGCCGCCCTCACAGCAATGTCTGTGTATCTCGAGAACAAAGGAATTCAGAAAGACGGATCATCCTTTGTACTTATTGAAGTCCTTGACAAGGGCCTTCAAGTTTGTTCTCCCCGTGTTTATGTGGGTTTCCTCCGGGTGCTCCGGTTTCCTCCCACACTCCAAAAACATACAAGTAGGTTAATTGGCTGCTGTCAAATTGACCCTAGTCTTTCTCTGTCTCTTGTGTGTTAGGAAATTTAGACCGTAAGCTCCAATGGGGGCAGGGACTGAAGTGAGTGAGATCATAATGTCAGTTTCCGGTAGCGCGCAGTGCGGAATCACGCAATATACACTACGTGGACGGACATATGTCTGAACCTGAATCAGACCCTGTATGTATAGAAACAAATTGTCTCCATTCAGTATGTGAAATGCCCAAAATTCTGCTAAGTTCACAAAAACTCTAAATATTCCTTTAACGTTCAGAATATATTAAGCCCATCTTGTGGGAGTTTATATATTGCATCATTCCAGAATTATAGATTTTATACTTGGAATAGAGCCGTTTGGTTTCATCCCACAGATTTCATGTTTTTGGGTTAAATCCAAAATAGAAACCACATGTGGTGACAACTGCCTGCTCTTCACTTTAATATCGTCACCAGACGTTACATTCTGGATGTTGTAGCGTCAGCTGACTTTCAGTTTGGGAGGAAAGTTCTGCAAACAGTTGATCAATAAATGATTTTATATGCATGAATTGATCAGTGTTGTTGCTCGGATATATCCCATTTCTTAGAGCTGCCATTGAGACTGATCATTGCGTTTCTTTGAAGTACTCTATGGCAGCTCTAACATTCCCTCCTATATTATCTGTTTAAGTAACTTTCCATGTAGGCTCTGAAAAATAGATAAAGACAATGCAGGTTGGAGTCTTACTATATACCTTTTTCAGGGGTGTCTGTTCCTGTCTCTAATCGGCTGACTAAGGGTTAACCCGTTCGTTCGGTCTGCCATGGAGTCCTTCAAGGAAATGAAATTATTGGAGAGTATAATTTGCTTATGTCACAAGCACTATACTTCAATTCAACCCAGCAATAGGAACTTAATGGTGTTGAGACATTACTTAGAGAAAACTTAATAGACCAGAAAGCCTTTTAATTTAAAGTTGTAGATTTAATTTGTTTTGCTTCTTAGAATTCTATGGGGGACATAATAGGGAAAGTGGAGTATTCATGTGACAGATTGCCGCAAAGGGTTTGTCCAGGAAATACGTTTAACCCTGTATGTCCCAGATCCAGTCAGGTACCGTGTTGAACCCTTGATTACAGGAACATTTTCCTCTATATGTAATTAACTCTGAGTACCTTCATTTGATTGTGCACCGTTCTTTATTTGGAATATCACAAGATCTGTCTGGTTACAGATGTCATTGCATTTACTGCCATACTTAAAAGTGGATCTTGTCGCTGGCAATTGTGGAAGATTTATGAGCAGATCTTGTGATGACCGCTAAATAGAAGTAGGCCTGATGGCTAAATCTCGGCCCACTCTTGTTTCCTATGATTTTATCTCATCTCCACCCTGCCGGAAACTCAGAGCTTGAACCAGGAATATGGCAACGTGTTCAAACTGTTAAGTCGGCTTCAAATGTCACCAGACCTCAATCCAAGCACCTTGCTGGAAAAACAAGTCCGGGCTGTGGGGGCCCCACCTCGCAACTTTCAGGACTTAAAGGATCTGCTGCTAACGTCTTGGTGCCAGAACCACAGGACACCTTCAGAGGTCTTGTGGAGGCCATCCCTTGAAAGGTCATCTCTATTTTGGCAGCACAATGGGAACTTACACAATATTTGGCAGGTTGTTTTAAAATGTGTGTGTGTGTGTGTGTGTATGCAATATATATTCGTTACAACTGTATGTGTATACCCCTCTTATTAGTGTGTTTGGTCATTTCAACCACCCCCACTAACGGGTGTGTAAATTCAAGCATTAAGTCATGTAATTATTATCCTTTATAAAGTGCCACAAGAATTCTGCAGTTCCGTATAGAATACAAACAGTAGACCATACAGGGTAAAAACATCGCTCCAATGTAATCTCCAGACATTAGCAACAAAATGAGTCGTACTGAAGAGCTCAACGTGGCCCTGTCCTAGGTTACCGCCTTTCCAGTTACTTCACCAGACGTCTGCTCTTCTCAACTGTAACTGCTGTTATTGTGACATGGAAACGTTTAGGAGCAGCACCCGCTCAGCCAAGAAGCGTTAGGCCGCACCAGATGGGACTGATGAGTGGTGAAGCGCGCAGCATGGAAAAATTGTCTGTCCTTGGATGCAACACCCCCTACTGTGTTCCAACCGCCCTGGAAGCAATATCGGCATAAGAGCCATTTGTAGCAAGTGTCATTGATTGACTTTCAGTGGGCGAACAGTCAGACACAAGCCTCATGTCACCATGTACAATGCCACACATTGACGAGTGGGTTAAAGCACTGCCATTGGATTCTGGAGCATCTTTAAATGCGTTCGTTAGAGCGATGAATCCTGCTTCATCATCTGGAAGTTTGATGGATGGATCTGGATTTGGCAAATGCCAGGAGAACGTTTCTTACCTGAATGCCTACAGTAAAGGTTGGTGGTGGAGGAATAATGTGCTGGGGCCCTTTTTTCAAAGTTTAACCTGTGCTCCTTAGTTACAGTGAAGGGAAATCTAACTGCTACAGCATACAATGAGATTTGTGTGCTTTGAACATGTTTAGTGTAGAAGAACTCGGCTGATCTGCACAGAGCCCTGACCTCACCCCCATTGGACACCTTTGGAATGAATTGGAACTGAGAGTGCCAGCCAGGACTTACTGCCTGACCTTACTAATGCTCTTGTCAGTGAATGGATGTGAATCCCTGCAGCCATCTTCCAAAACCAAGTGGAAAGAAGAGCAGAGACTGTTAAAGAAGCAAAGGGACCAATTCTATGTTAGTGCCCAAAGTTTTGGAATGAGATGTTCAGGTGTCCACATGGTTTTGGCCATGTAGTGCGTGTAGTCAAAAATAGTAAAAGATAAAATATGCTCTAAATTACTATTAAAGTATTAATATTAAGTCTTGCTGGCTGTATGCTGAACCCGTCCCCCCGAGGGACCACTAGCAGCACAGCTAATCCTCACTGATGGGCTGGTAAACAAACGTTCAGCTGATAGATACGTATAACAATCACTTGGCTTCTTGTATAAATCTATTGTCCTAAACCTGATATCACACAAAACAATCACATAGAAAGAAAACCAGAATCCTCTGGAACAATCGTTGATGAGATACCAGGTGCACATAAAGATAAATGCTGCATCTCGTGCCTCTTTCTTGGGCTCTGCCTCAAGTACAAAACATCAATAAGGAAAATCAGAACGTTCTGTACAACAACCTCAAACTGTGACAGGTTAGGACGCCAGCAGGGGAGAGCGCTTGGGATAGAACCTATGTTGTCCATTTTATCCCTCCCTATTGTACCAGCCAGTCATAAACTGCTCTGATTCCATATGTTTTATTGGACTATATGCAGTAACCTTGTAATTAGGTTTAATACAGCTACCAAATGTGCATTATACAATATGTTTTGCATGTTAGCCTGGTATGGGTGTGCTATTATTGTTTATTACGTGGTGGTGTGTGAGGTAACACCTTTCATAATATGCACCCCTATCTTGACTGCATACACTTATTTATTTGCTCCAGAGCAGATGTCTTCCCAGTTTTTCATTCCTGAGCTCTGCATGTTCCCAGCACTTAAGCAGAACACTAATCATCAGGCATACGGGAGCTGAGCTGTATGTAAGAAGATGTTATGAGTTCAGCTGTTACTTCTCCTTTAATATAGTTGAAAAACATTTCCTGTATGAAACATTCCTAAGTACTTTACAAGTAATATTATCACGTTAAATAAAATCATCGCAGCGGCAGCATCCCTGAGGTTAATCCCAATTGTTTGCACTTTCCATCTCCATAATCAGAGCAGCTCTGCTTGTACCGAATCTGAGGCAATTTACCCTTAATTACTATGAAGACACAGGATGCTGCAATTACCAGCAACACTGAAGATTGCGCAGTTCACAGTGCAGGAAATCTCTCTGCCTTTCTTCTTCTTTAAAACTTTTAAACACCTTTCTGTCTTCTAAACTAAATATCTCCAATAAACATTACCTGTTGCATATTTCATTACAGTTTACGTGATTCAGCCTTTGAGAAAAGATGTAAGAAGCAGCAAAAATATAAAAATAAATATACGTTTGAAAATACATTTTTTGATATTTGATTTTCCTGAAGAACTTCTTACTGATTGAGGGCAATTAGGGGGTGACTGGGGTGTTTCTGTTGATCAGAGTCTGTGACTGGCAATAAGTAACATTGGTTGAAGAGCTGACGATTGCAGTTTCAAAGGTCCTACGCATATTCTGTATTAATTTGGCTGATCTGATGGATAGACGATCTTTGCAAACAAGTTCAAGGCCGTTGAACCAGCCCAGGTAGAGCAAATTTCAAATTTGCTCAAACAGTTCCAGCTTCTCTATTCTTCTCCGTCAGGTCTGTCTTTAGGGTCATCTGGGACTGGTGCATGAAATTCTAGAACTTGAAGTAAATATTAGAGAACAAACAGGATCACAGAACAACATACAGTGAATCTACTATAGATTTCACTAGTCATAAATTGATCAAAATCTCCATAAATGGCAAAAAAGTTGCTGTAAAACCGCCATTCTCAAAATCGCTACAAATCGCAGTCCCAGCGTTTTGCCAAATGTATAAAGCTGCGATTTTGCAAACTCTCCCAAGTTTGAATAAAAAAATCGCCAGGTACAACACTCTGCTTTCTATCGGCGAGATCACTGTTACACTGCAGGACAATGTTACTATAACAGGAGGCACAATGGAAGATTAAATAAACCATTTTTCTTTGTTGTAGAGGGTCAAAAATTATGAATTTCCTTTCACAGACAATTTATTTAAAAAATAAATTAGTGGGCCAAATTTAATTATAGATTATATTTACGTGTTTTCTTTATTTACTTATAATTAAACATAGCCTACTAATTTATTCATAAAATATTTTGCCATAAGAAAATTATTAATCATTTTTGCAACTCTACAACAAAACACATGGTTTATTTAAACTTCCGTTGTGCCGCCTGTTATATTAACATTGACCAGATAGCTTAAACTACATGCTTTTATTTCTGTTCAAACTCGGGTGAGTGTCTACAACACGGGAGTGATAGGTGTTTTAAAATCAACAAAAATTACCAGATATTTTGGAAAGTCAACATTGCTGGTTAATACATATGGCGATTTTGCAATTAAAACTGCCGGTTCTTTCGCGATATGCAGTGATTTTTAAATCAGTAAAAAAAAAACGCAGCTTGATACATTTACCCAGAGCTGTCATTTTGTAGAATGTACTAAATAAATGATTACTAGAATCTGATTAGTTGCTATAGGCAACATCTCCACTTTGATAAATTTACCCTTTAATCTCGTTTATGGGACTTTAATGATAAATGAGAGCAGAACCCTCTTGCCTCTTTCTCAATTAATAACCAGTATTGTTTTATTAGTGCTTGTTTATAATTGTAAAATGAGGCAGAGTATGCTGGTGCTATATACATAACTGTTATTAATAATATAGATCCTACTGGCTCCAGGAGTTGGAAACTATAGCTGGATACACATTTTTGCAATTATCGTGCACATCACTTGATTCGTGACCGTTTGGTCAGATAGCACATTAGTGTGTACGCTCCCACGATAATGTTTTATCTTACCAAAACACTTCGCACCTGATGATTTAGTTTTCTAAACTTCATACAAATCGCAATCAACGATGGAACAATGTTGGACAAATGTGGCAGTGTGTACACACTCACCACCAGCAGTGTAGGCAGATATCTGTAGAGTGCAGTCTCGATCTTTTCATCAGATGGTTATGAGAGATGAAGATCACAGATCTGAAGATAAATCATATAGGTGTGTACACATGAATCGGCTGTTAATCAGGTCTTTTGATCCTTGGTGAAACCTTTACAGAAATTACATCTGAAGATCAAGACTGCTTCATCAGGCCATCCCCCAGGCATGACACAAGGTTTACTCCAGCGCAGAGATGACACAAATAAATGAAACTTGGTGCAAATCTTGTCCCCATGGTTGTACCACAGATTTGTTAATACAAATTATTCTGAAATCTAAAAGCAAATTATTTACATAATACCAATGAATTGACTTCACAGAATTTTAGTCCATTTGACAATGTAGCTATAATAAGTGATTATATTTACCAGTGTGTGTCCATTGCTGGGCACTTTCCCTGTGTTTACAGACTAATATTTGGCAAACTGCTACCAAGAGCCTGTGTGCCCAACAGCAATATTTGTATCTGAAATGAAGCATTTATCCATTAACCAATTATTGCTATCTTACTTCACTCGCTGTGCTCTTCCTCTGTGTATATATATTGGATATGAGGGTTTTTAATTGTTCATTAACACCTTGGTCCCCATTTATGCCTTTTAAATCGGTTCTATGAATTTGAATGTAATTCAGTTTGTTGATACATATGGCTCTATATTGTTTGGTGAATACCTCTGAAGAAGCGATTAGTCTAATAACTAAATGCATAGGGTTTAATGGGCCAGAGGTTACAGATAAAGATATACATTGTGCAAACTAGGAGCAGACGTCCTGTTCTCAGCATCCAAAAGTTCTTTTGAGCAACATTATTTCACATTTTTGTGACTTTAAAAAAGCTCTTTGCAGTAGTATCATAAGAAATGATGCACTCTTTTTTTTATATTTATAGGAATAAAAGTGTTTTTATGAGATTCTGACTGATTGTCACAAGAACTTGTGTATAAGATCTTTAGCAGAACGACAGCTTAAGTCACATATTTCACTAATCTCTTCAAAGTTGTACTCCTACTTGGTGGCCCTCCAGAGCGGCAGCCAATGGAGGACGGTGAATTCTGGCCTCAGGTCAGGAACATTTTTGGAAAGACGCAGATTGGGCCGGAACCAGCGTTCCTGAAAGGGCCATAAGAACCTCTCGTCAGGAGCTCCACCCCATGCGCTGAGTGAGCAGCTGCTGACTAATGCTCTCCCCTGTCAGCGGCTGGTGCCTTAGTGCCCTAGGTGACGGTCTTAGATCACCTAGTGGTAGCACCGACCATGTGTATCCCTCAATGTAATACAATCTTTGATAGAACGACTACTTTACACCCTACTCTTGAAAACACAAGGCCGGGATCTGTTGTGTGACAATGATCAGTGGGATCAGCAGCTATAACATAGAATGCTGCATTGTGGACAAAAGATAAACAGATTTAGGGTTGTATTTATGCTGCCTGGTGCCAGATACAGGTCCTCTCAGGATTGCTGTGTGGTGTGAGATACGCATCGCTCTGTATCCTCTCTATCTGCTGCTGGATGCTGTCACGTCTCCACTCCAGGATTGCACTGATACCAGGCACATACCACTGGGGGAAGGGCATGGTACGTTCCAGTCTTAAAGTGGACCTGTCACCTACACAGAGCTGTTGGCAGGACTAATAATAATAGTATTGAATATCAGTTCACTAGAGTGACATCACTACAGCATGTGAAAGAAAATGCATCCCCTAGGACACTAGTTTATAGTGAACGAAGGCTGCAATCTCCTAAATATTTACTTAGCCCAAAGAATGGCCACCCTCCAACGTGTGTATAACATATAGCATGCATGTAGCCAAACTGCACTCGGAGGAACCACAAGTCCAGCATGCCCTGCCAGCTTTTCATGCTGCAACTTGTAGTTCCACAGCAGCCGAAGAACCAGATTGTCGTCCTTTATGTTAGACGATACCAAACAGGTCCAGATTCCCAGGCTGATAATCAAAGGTTGGTGAACTAGAGCCTCCACCTTCCTGATTTAAACAATGATAAAATGTAGTTTCTTACAAGATGTAAAAATATGAACTTTAGACATTGATAAACAGTCAATAAATTGAAGTTCACCATTTTTTTTAGTAGTTTTATTTTTTACTATTTATTGATTTACTCTTCAGTCATTTCTAATGACATGCAGTACCTTCTTTTAGCCTTCAGATGTCACTGTTGCAACTGCTCTATAGACGTTTTTAGGCATCAGCTAGATGTCTCCCAGTGCCAACAGTGACACCTACAGGCTAAAAAGCTGAATGTGCTGATAATTTTTAAATGAGGCATCACCCCACAGTGGTAGTTTCCTTGTCTTAATCAGTGTGCTGACCCTAATACAAGATCTTTGTTACTCTGTAATGTGTTGCTCCCACTCCCCCGATCACCCCCTCTTTGGTGACAGGATCGGGTGCTGTTGAGATGAGCGAGCCGATACTATTCACACTCATCTCACAGTAGAGCGCCTTCTGTCCGTCTCACCAGACACACGTCTGTCTCCTATGTAGCAGTGACTTCAGGGACGTTGGAGACTTATATTGCATCATCATTATCTCCCATCTCAGTCACCCCTCTCCATACGTCCCCCGAGAAAACCACCACAAGTGATTCTTTTACTTTCTGTTCTGTTTTTTTTTTGTTTTTTTTTAAACATTTCATTTATTTCTGAAGTCGTTTGTTTTTACATTGTACAATATATAAAAAAGACAGAGTACCAAAAAAAGGAATTCACAGTGTCTAAAGGCAGTGATTACAATCTGTCACATTATTCTACAGTACCATGGCAAGTTCAATTGCATAGGAAGGTAATGAGCCTTCAGCACAGAGCCCACTAATTAACGGCAAGCTTTGCATAATGCGGGTGAAGCAATCGGCATAGTAACATCTGGGAGAGCATCTAAATCCCACTTCACAAACTTTCCACTTCCCATCAAGTTCCAGGTTGTTTCGTGGGCCGACTCGGCAATGTCAGGGCGCAAGAATGCGCCAGAAGTACCCAGATGCTGGCAGAACTACGATTTGGGAATATCACCGAACAGTAACTGTGCCCCTGCCCCAAAGAGCTTACAATCTGATTCATGTGTTTGACAAAGAAATAACACAAGAATTGTCTGTAAATATAAGGCACCCAGGACACGACGACTTATCACACAGCATTACACAAACGTCTGGGCTGTTAATACTGCGCACCAGATATTTAAGGTGCGATAAGAAGGATACTCTGCAGAAACTGCCTTCTGTGTTGTTACTGAGCTCCGGTCCTTCAGAAAAGTTGCACATTTTGGCTCAACAGCCCAATTCCTAAGATCGTATAAACCCATGGCACACACTACAATTCCTATAAGTAGCTAATTAAGTGATTAAACCTATACGAGGTAATGACGCTTGGCTGCAGTAATCTGGGCTGTTATAAGGCATTTTTAGATTCAATATCAGGACCCACCAAAAAAACAAACAACGTTCTCTCAGCCATGAACAAGTGGAAGATGAATGGGCCAAATCAGGCTTAGGCAAACTGTGACTCTCCAGCTACTGTGGAACTATAAATATCAGCATGCCCTTGGGAACTGTAGTTCCCCCAACACTGAACAGATTGCTTCCCTCTGCTCTAAAAGATGATTAAATGATTGGCATGGAAAGTGACCAATGTCTAACCACAAAACGGTCACATGATTTTATATTCAGTTGGGGGCGGTTACTTATAGTCTCATGAGATGTGTGTCTGATACCACAGAAAAATACTAACAACATCGCTGCAGAGATTTACAGAGCTCCACAGCCAGATGAAGAGGAAATTACAGGATGCAGTGTTTAATGGAAACATTTGGCAGGAATTATGGATAAGGAAGAGCTCCCACCAGAACTACCCCATCTTCCACCAGAACTCCAGCTCCTGGTCAAAGGTCAGGTCTCGGGCCAGAGTTACAAGTGATGTGGACTTTATAGAGTGTGATGGGGGGATATCTGGGCAGACGTCCAATCCGAGAGTTATTGGAGAACTAAAAATGAAAAATCTTCTGCCCTGTCCAGCAAGAAAATATTCCACTGATTTGTTCTTGGGAAATATCTGATGGATGACAATGGTGCTGGGCACAGGAACCCTGCAATACTGCTATGTAGAGGCAGGGGGCGCTACAGTATTATTTTAGGCCTGTCGGAAGAGCAGCCTCAGATAATGGACAGAAATACTGACTAACCAGCGATGACTTTATTTAGGCTTCACTTTGCTGCCTGTAAGACGCTGTCAAAATTCTTAGGCAACCTGTGGGTCTCTTGCTGTTGTAGAACTACAAGTCACAGCATGCCTTGCTGCAAAAGATGACAAATCAGTCCAAGCAGCTGCCAACATTTCAATGCAATATCTAGGGATACTTTGCTGCTGGTCTGAAAGCTGCGCTGTGGGAGAACCGCATGTGTCCAATGATTAGATTACAAATATCCTGTATTTCTTTGGCACTTAATTCCCCTCAGTTGTCGGACCAAACCAGGGAAGCAGAGAGCGTCTGTGGAGCGCTGGTTGGCTCAGATCTGGAGCGTAGCCACGGTCACCGACTACCAGACGGGTCAATGCCAATTCCTGCAATATGATTATCACTTCAGAAACAAGATTTCTTAAAGAAATTCAATACAAAATGTATGGTAGAAGCCACCCTGGATTTGTGGACGATCCATGTAGAACTGGTCCTAGAATTTTTTTTTACTTTAATAATATACATGAGGATTGGTGAGGAGGTGGCTGGACCCCCCCCGTAAAGTAAATCTGACATTATAAAGTCTACAAACTAAGGATAGAGAAATGAAGAATTACTGCAGGTCACAAAATTATCACTGGTCAGTTACACATCTTCCAGACCTGAGCGTGTACCTGGAGATATAGTCCATGGATTCTGAGAGGGAAGCACATTACTGAACATGACATTTGACTATTTGTATTTTAGTCATTTATCTCCATGCAAAGACTGGTAACCAAGTACCCAGCGTTGGCGGTTTCCCCTGGCGCTCGGTGAGCCAGTCTGTATAAATGACATTATCGCTCCCATTTGAAAGGTTACTACCAATATTTGTACTGTAGATTTAATGCTCGGTTATCTGTAACAGTTCGGGCGACTTTCCTCCCGCGTGTCAGAGAAAGA
Organism: Mixophyes fleayi; assembly: GCF_038048845.1. Taxonomy (NCBI): domain Eukaryota; kingdom Metazoa; phylum Chordata; class Amphibia; order Anura; family Limnodynastidae; genus Mixophyes; species Mixophyes fleayi. The sequence continues at coordinate 151,866,753 of NC_134408.1, read as the reverse complement.
TGTAAATATGCAAAGTGAAGGTTTATATGGAGCTGGGAAATGTAATTTGCTCTGTGCACTTTTCTGGATTTAGCACATAAAATTAATTTGTCAAAGTCAGAAGTCATTTGTATTCCGTGATTCCTGCGGGAACGTGATATGTCGGTTGGATGCGCAGTGTGAGCTGACTGCGGGTACAGAGGATCCTTCCTGGGGTCTGAGCGTAGGTTGTGTCAGCTGGAGAAGTACAAGGGTGGGCTCACAATGGGGGTCACAGACAGTCCCTACATTATTGAAGACGATTACTTTCTTTCGGTTACTTACTCAATGCCTGTTTGTAGGTGTAATATTAGTTTCATATTTAATGGAAAACTAAACCCCAAACTGAATAGAGTGATGTTGTGTTCCCCACAAATGGCCTCTGGTGTGTGGGCGACATGAACACAACGCACCTCTCACACATGGGAGACTGGATTCTGAAAAGGTTACAGCAGTCTTGTTACATTCTTATCGTACAACACAAATCTACTTTCTGACTGATTGTGGGATTCAGATCAAACTGCCAGCGGAATTCTGCAAACTCGCCAGTGTCACTTTACTCCGGAGGAGATTGAAGAGACAATTGTAGAGGAAATGTGGTGACCTTGGGAGCAAGCCACTAATATTGAGTGGTGAGAGAAATTCAATCTGCAGAAAACGTGTTTCTGTCACAATGAGGGAGCTGCTATGTCATTAGCAGCGAGAGCCGGGGCTCTGCTTCATGTCATTAGCTGGGAGAGTTTAACACATCTCGTTACATCAGGTACATGACAGAAACGGTTTGTGTCACTTTTCACTCTAGAACCTGGATCTGGGTACAATGTATTTATAAAGCTTCACTATCATATGGACCTGAAACTCTTCCTACTTGTGTTTCAATCCGGACCTTAAGTACTGCAAAAAACAGAACAGGCACTGAATGGGGTTTGCATTGCAATTATTCTACACTAAGGCGCAAAACATGTCTAAGTAAAAACTTTCCCCCTGTCTCCCAAAAGGGCTGAAATACCGAACCCACTCTGCCACATTCTTCAAAGTTTTCCTCTTCCCACCAAACATTTCTAAACATCAATGCTAAAATCTCAAAAATCTTCACATACTTCAGACAAAAGACTACACAGCCTAATGCCACCTCTCATAACTAACGTAGGACGCATCAAAGACTTCTACACACAACCCGTCCATATAGTACAAGACTCTGAAGTCCACTGTTTGTTACCGTCATCACTTTTCAGAACACAGTGCAGGACTATTGGGCATCATCTTATACTGCAACACTTCATACTACGTGGAATCTCCATATAAACTCTCACACTGCCGGACGTACAGCAGCGTCTTCCAGCTGTACCGGCGTCCTCCTCTGTGATATTTAAACATATTCTGGGTCAAACATTGTGGAAGACAAGATGCATGTGACATTCTTTGTCCTGTTATTCTTTATAAAAAAAATCTAAAAATAAAACAACAATTGCAATCCTAGTAAACATGAAATAAAAGAAAATCTACATTAACAAAATCCATAGCGTTCAATGATTCTTTGTACATCATAATGAGTTATTACATCAGAACATGCGGCCAATCTGAGGGCTTCGAAAATGGTTTCCCCACCTTCACCCATAAAATACAGCCCCAAGATTGGCTGCCGTAGTTGCCATGGACGCATCTGACCCCCCCCCCCCCCCCATCATCTTTGAGGTTGTTCCACACAAGCACACCCTGGAGGTGATGAGCCGTTCAGTCCGAGTGTGTCCCACCAGAAACTCTGTCTTGGTTTAACGCCAGCCTAATATTTTAATAAGTTATATTTCTACAAAGATGGCAGAACAGAGGAAACTGTTGCGACCCCTTTATAGGTGAAGAATATAACTCAATACATTTCACATGAAACGTTTCTGGTTCACATTTAGAACTTGTGGCTCACCAGAATCTGATGGTGGACGTAGGAACAGCTTTAGAAATGATGGGATGGTTGGTCTATCTCCCTGGGACTCCCCAGAAGAAGTTGTTAATTGAACTAGTACACATCAATAATAAAAATTCAGACACATGTTAGAGGCTGCGTGGAATAGTCTCTATTTAGCAAGCGTTCCACATCTTTCAGCGAAACGCATGAACACGTCTTTTCAAAAAAGTTCTTCACCCCCCTCACTGTTGTCCGCTGTTATGTCTGGATTGTTGCAGAGAAGGTTTGAGGCTGTTGGTAGAATCCAGGAATTATCCAGAGACAGAATAAGAGCCACGCTGTGGAGGTGAGCGGTAGTTGATCATGCAAAGCAACAAAGCCATTCAGTGTAACACGTTATTTTCTTTTGCTTACGGGAAAGTCACTCATTTATGAACATGTCAAATGCTTCCGCAAATCACCAGGAACTTTCAAACCAAAAAAAAATCTTGACATGTCCTGGGATCTCTGCAGAAGCAGCGCTTTCATCTTCAAGTAAACAGAGGTCTTGGACTATATTCCTCTCCTGACCATGAAGACCACTCGAGCCAAGTCCTAGGAGTTTCCTCCAGTGCGATGTCCACAAGAGTTCGCAGAGAAGGATCAGCAGGTCCAGTCTGAGAGTTGCCTGTCTCATTTGGCGACAGAGGATTAGCTGAGCCACAATTTATGGAGCATGAGAGGGGGAAGGAGATGGAACCTCAGTGAGACGACGTGAATTCCATTATGGGCGATGTCTCAGCTGTTGGTGAAAGTTCTGCCTGGGGAGGAATCTGGTCTGAAGTCGTATTTGTTCAGAGTACTCGGATAGTACGTGGTAGTGTACATGTTTGTTTGCTGTAAAGGGTAAAAGTTGGTTCGGTCGTCTGGAAGCAAATTATTCTTATTGAGCGTCTGCAAAGTAAGAAAATGAAAATGTTTAGAGCCATACGCTGCACCCAAATCCTCCCACCCAGCGGGCTCCCACGTAGGGCATTAAATAGAGGGTATGAGCTGCCGAAACACCTGGTTACTTCACTGACTCAGATACACCTTCCCTGCACTGTTTATTAAACTCGTTTCTTTCTCTGATGTCGGAGGTAAGAAAATAATGATATAACATCGGCAATGTCAGGAGGGAAATGAACGCGCTGTCTGTTACTGTACAATCATGAACGGCATAAACGGGAAGAATTAATAACCCTATTGGGGATGTTTATCACATTTTCTCTGCTTGGAAACAATGTGATATTCATTATAAATAGACAAAGCTCTAACTGGTGACTTGGGTTTGCTATTCTGACAGATTTGGTTGTGATTAAGGGTCTATTCATCAAAGCTGTAAAAACCTCACTCGTCAATATTTACCCGCTTTTGTATGCAAAGTCTCATGTGACTGCATCCAAAATAGCGTTTCATAGAAATGACTGGAATTATTTATAGACAAAGCATCGAGTATGTTAGAAAATGATACATTATAGAAAGTATTTTATGACTGGACGAAAACAGAGAGAGCTTCATTCGCGGAAGGCACTGGACACCTTGAGGCGAAGCTTTGGTGTTACAGAAGTGTTGCGGGATGGTTCCCCCAGCACATCTCAAGGACACCCCTATACTCCGACATAGGACGACGCCTCCACAAACTAAATGTGCTGCTAAGTACACGGAGAGGCAGGAAAACCTGAAGAGCCGCACTGCGCATAACTGTGTCACAAGTCCAACCTCCGACCACTTTACAGCTTCCCCTTTCATTAAATAAAACTTCAGTTTTATCCTAAAATACTGCTTGGTAAAGTCTCATTTATGGCTTAAGTTAAAATAAAGTCAAAATAAAACACTGCAGAGTATGACAGCACTATATAAATTAAAGTTAATTAATGGTATTTATAGTGCAAAATTCATGTCTTTTTGCAGACTGGAAATGGCTGCGTGCCCCTCCACATCCCTGGGGTGTCCTCTCCACCCTTTATCTTATTCGAGTAAAATTGCACAAAATAAAATTATGTTCTTGCATTGCTCCGCAGACTAAGATGCACACAGGTGCTTACTCCTTCCTTAGCAAGAAATGGTCTTACTCCACTCAGCTCCTCCCTTCTGTCGTCCGTTTTGCGATACACAAATGAGGCCACATATTCCCACAATCTGCTTTGGATGTAATTCACTTTAGGATTCAGGAAGGAATTTCCCTAATTTCAGACAATTTGGAAATGGGTATAATCAGCCAGAAATGGGGCAGTAGAGCACGGACAATAACTTATCTTCAGTTGTTCGGGTATATTGCTGGTATTTTAACTGCTAATTTCAGACTCACGCATCTGGAGACCAGTAGTCACCGCCTCATAACATACATCACAGTCTGAACACCGTGTGGGGCAGATAACTTGTGCGATCATCTCTCCTGGGGGAGTTTACCTGCTCTCCAGCTCCACTGGCACATCTCTAGAACGGGGGTCCCCGTTATTAAGTGGGTCACTTCTGTCAGCTATAAGCAACAGGGCACAATCACTGTACTGGCATTGGGTGTACGTGGTGACATGAGTATGACACTTATGGGGTTATGACAATGTGACATAAGTGTGTGATCCGGATCGGGTTCATTGAACAGATCAGCTGCCAGGAACAAACATCCGAGATCCAGGAGTACATCTGTTTCACTCTCAGACATCGCCGCCACTTTGTGGGCTAAACCAACATCAGTGAGAGGTTCACTACAACTAAGAGATGTCGTTGGTTCCTAATGACTTGATGGCCCAATGATTATTCCGCATACCTGACCTGTTGGGTGCACTTATGAATTGAGAACTCTTGGTTGGTAGTTTAGGTTTTTAACTTTGGCACAAACCAAGTATTGGATGGTTGGTTTCAATACCTGACATTATTTTTATATATTATCCAAGTTGGGTACTTGGGACACAAATGAAAAGGAAAGTGACGTATGTGCAAAAAAACAACCAAACAAAATAAAGAGTTTGACAGAATGAGTCCTAGTTCTGGTGCAAAAGATGTAATTGCTCAGAGAAAAGACGATTTATAGGCTTTACAGAGACCACTAAGGATATTTACTAGGAAAATGGGACTTGCTTAAATAAGGAATGACTGGTTAGTTAGTAGGGTGAGGACAATGCTAATGATTGCTAACATTTGGGCAAAAGAATATGAAAAAAGAACATTAAACTAACTTGATTTTGAGCTTTATTTTTTATAGATCTATTTTTAGATGGTCGTTGTTTTGGGTCCTATAATTAAGTTCATATTTTGGTTTGGGGAAATTCCCTCTACCATCAAATCATATATAAATGCAGGGGTTTTATTTATATATATATATATATATATATATATATATATATATATATATATATATATATATATATATATATCTTATTTTATACAATGCTGAAGAAGAACACATTTCTGACATATCCGTGGAGGAGATATAAAGGTCTATATAGTATGGAGCGGCACATTCACACCTCTTGTGTGCTTTGCACGGCTGTCCGCCGGGGGTGGGGTGGGGGGTTTGTAGTGTGCCTACAGCAAGCAGAGCTTGATCAATACCCTGCGAGGCCCTAGGCAAGATACTGGTCTGTGCCCCCTTCCTCCCCTCTATTTGTCAGAAAAAACATGTAATACAGGCCACTTACTGCCCCAAGGCAGGAGCCTAAGGTGTCTGATGGATGATCCGACTCTGAGGGGAGGAATCAGAGTGAATACACATTAATGACTACCGTGAAGTGCGTGCAGTGCTCCTCCACCACCACAGGTGGCAGCAGTGAGCTCTGCTCCATTGTTCTGCACATAACTAAATATTACATATGGCCAGGTGGGGGCGTATTCTCAACCTGCACAGTAAACACTACAAACTTGCTTTCCCTTCATTTTACATTAGTACATAGAGCCCATAGTTTATATTTCTATGTTTCTTTCCTATTCTTGGAGCAAATACTATCCTATGAAATCTCTGCATTTCTGCTTTAGTACAAGTGACCATTTAAATATCGTCCAGTTTACGGAACCATGTTAAAAATAACCACATTTTATTTTCCAAATTCTTTAAAATATTATAATGTCCTGCGATGAATGTTACATGAATGAAACGGTTATTGATTTGGAACCACTGTGTCTCTGAGAGCCTTGTACAAACAACTTGTTATCACTTTATGACGCACCTACTCCGGCCACTCGGTAATAGTGACACTTATATCATCCTAATGCCATGTGAAACAATTATACGTATAATAAAGGAAATCCCTTTTTAATGTTGACAGTTCCTGTCCGTCCTTTAATGTCCCCTGACCTTTATCTATAGATGGTTACATCACCTATTAATTAGGAGATCTCGTTACTGACTGGATGTCACACACCTATGCCCGATGAGACCGCACAGATAATGCTACACACTTGTTTGTACCTTCCATCGAGTTGACCAAGAAATTATAACTAAACACTTTCAAACATGGGAAGAAAAAGTGGAATAAAAAAATGAAAAACCCAAAAAGCAACTAAACCAGAATTATTGCTGAAACAAATAAAATCAAAATGCAAAAAAAGAAAAATAATTACTCCAAGCTATTATCAAACTACAAATACAAATATCACTTTATCGTTTGAATTGTTCCTCATCTCAGGAGCCAGTTTGATGTTGTGTTATCTCTGGCTCAGTAAGTCGGGTCAGTGGATGCGGTTGGTTTAGTAAATGGCAGTTACTGGCTCGGTAGACAACGTGTTAACCTGGCAGCGCTCTGTGATGAAGGGATCGCATACAATCATCAACGTGCAAAGTAATGACTTCAGAGTGAACCCGAGTGCCTGCATGCAGCCATGCACAAAGAACAGACGGCAGTAATTACAAGTGGGCTGCTCGTTACACACCTCGTTCTCACCACCTCTGCATAATAACGGAGCTCTGACTTCAGCTACCAGACTGCTGTTTCTGCATTCCATTATTCTAATAACCTTTTCCTTTAGTTGAATCCTGATTACAAATCAAAGCTCCAACCCTTGTCTGATGCATTAAACCTGGCGCCCAACATGGAGCCTAGATCCTCAGTAAAATTCTCAGTAGCAGAAGATCAATTTCTGCTTTGTTTAATGTATAGATTATATGGTAGATCTGTCCTGGCTTAGATTGGTCTATAGCTGCCACACAGACCACAATGAACTAAGCTCTCTCAACCTGCTCAAGAACTCACAGTCGATGCCGTGTAACAATCTTCTGAAGAGTCTGGTGTTTCTAAGACAGCCTTTTAAACAGCAACACTCTATAAAAATAAATCAAAGCAATGGGATCAATACCTCTAACAGGGAGCGGCTGCACTGATTTATGTCTACGGCGGGTAAGTGGAGACCAAACATTAATTCTTGTCAACTACCCCAACGAACTAACTAGAGCCGACATCGGTATATAACCAGCTCCTCCCTGGGGATCTGCTCAGGATAATACAGTCTGTATATAAGAAGAGTATGTGTTTGGATATACGCAGAAATACAATATAAAGAGCTTAAATTATATAATAGATCTTATTCCCGATCCCGCCGAGCCAAAACAGGCATACAAAGGTCATACGTGTCGAGGTGTCCACCAGGTACTGAGTATAACTACCTCACTATGTGCCATTTTCTAGAAAAATTCAGGAAGGTTCGTGAGAACTACTGTATATGGTTCAATCGTCAAGAGAAAAGAACAGAGATCTCAATACTTAGAAATAGTTCTGTGGCACGTGCTCCCGCTGAAAGGAGATTTCCACTTTTTTAGGCTACTTAGAAAAATCAGTGATCAATATGGCCACCAATGTTCTCAATCTGTAAGCAATTTAAATGTGATACATTCACCGGCCTGTAAGAACCTTCTATCTATAATGTAACGTGCAGGTACATTATCTGTAACATGAACTGTCAGTTTAAGCAGTACGGGGACACAATGTACTATAGGGTGTCTAGTTTTTAATTACTGAGAATATTTTAAGTCAACAAGGGACTAATATGACGTCATGATTAATATTCACAGCATGCGATCATTCAACATCCGCCATCTTAGTCCTTCACAGAGGGGATTTCTTCCCACGACTCACCACCTTCTATGTCTTAGCATGCTCCCACCACTACACAGCCCTCCCCGGATACGTCTACAGCGCACTGCATATCCGACACAGCACCCAGCATGCGTCCCTCCCAACCACAGCACGTGTTCCTCTCCATCTGATCCTCCTACCTTGAACTCCATAGGAGTGTACTTTTCATTCTTGGGTGTAGAGCTGCCCTTGTAATGAAGGTGGTTGGGGGTGGCCGGGTGGATTACGGTGGACTCTTGGGATTGTCTTTGGCAGCGTTGGCAATAAACATAGATGACAAATGTCAGGAGACTGGAGCCAAAGAAACAGGAGACCCCGGTGGCAATCAGATGAATGAGGCTGAAACCTGTAGGAGCAGCGGGAAGAAGACACCGGTCAAGATCTGATTCACGGTCATACGTCTGGTTTCATGATATAGTCACTTATCCCAGAGATGTCTCAGCAGATGTCAGAATGAAGTTACTGTGTTTTTACCTCCACATTCCTTGTTTTCGTCAATACTTGAAGCCGGCAGAATAACTGAAAGAGAAAAAAAGGTGAAATAAGCGACAGAATTTTCTGTTTCATGATATAATCATCACCTCGGAGCGGGTAGATGAGCAGATCACTGCTGGGGGTTACCTGGAATTTCATTGTATATACAGTCTCTGAACTGAGTGCTGTTTCCAACACACTGAGCGGGTCCAGGGTTGTGTGTGTCACAATAGCGGTTACGATATTGTGTTCCATCCTCATGACACATGCTCCATTCTGACCACTCTGCCCAGCCACCTACAAGAGAAAAAACTATAGAGAACCGAAAGAGCTTAACAGTGTCTACACCCTTGTACCCAGAGACAGGCACCATCTACACCCTCGTACCCAGAGACAGGCACCGTCTACACCTTCGTATCCAGAGACAGGCACCATCTACACCCTCGTACCCAGAGACAGGCACCATCTACACCCTCGTACCCAGAGACAGGCACCATCTACACCTTCGCACCCAGAGACAGGCACCATCTACACCCTCGTACCCAGAGACAGGCACCATCTACACCTTCGTATCCAGAGACAGGCACCATCTACACCTTCGCACCCAGAGACAGGCACCATCTACACCTTCGCACCCAGAGACAGGCACCATCTACACCCTCGTATCCAGAGACAGGCACCGTCTACCCCCTTGTACCCAGAGACAGGCACCATCTACACCTTCGTATCCAGAGACAGGCACCATCTACACCTTCGCACCCAGAGACAGGCACCATCTACACCTTCGCACCCAGAGACAGGCACCATCTACACCCTCGTACCCAGAGACAGGCACCATCTACACCCTTGTATCCAGAGAGATACGCACCGTCTACACCCTCGTACCCAGAGACAGGCACCATCTACACCTTCGTATCCAGAGACAGGCACCATCTACACCTTCGTATCCAGAGACAGGCACCATCTACACCCTCACACCCAGAGACAGGCACCATCTACACCCTCGCACCCAGAGACACGCACCGTGTACCCCCTTGTACCCAGAGACACGCACCGTCTACACCCTCGTATCCAGAGACAGGCACCATCTACACCCTCGTATCCAGAGACAGGCACCATCTACACCTTCGTACCCAGAGACACGCACCGTCTACACCCTCACACCCAGAGACAGGCACCGTGTACACCCTCACACCCAGAGACACGCACCGTGTACACCCTCACACCCAGAGACAGGCACCGTGTACACCCTCACACCCAGAGACACGCACCGTGTACACCCTCACACCCAGAGACAGGCACCGTGTACACCCTCACACCCAGAGACAGGCACCGTGTACACCCTCGTACCCAGAGACAGGCACCGTGTACACCCTCACACCCAGAGACACGCACCGTCTACTCAAACTGCTTTCAGGTTGTACACTTACATGGGTCTCATTTAAAATGTTAACACTACATATATTTTTATATTAATTATATGTTAATTTTATTAATACTTGAATGTCTGGTAATTGTTTTTTTTATAAGTACTCTTTCATTCTTATACCCTACAATAATTAAAAAAAAAACTTCACAGAAAAATACACTTTGATATCAGGATACACTGGATACATCTTTATATTTAGACATCTTATAATCTGATATTCTAGACTAGAGGCCTGTTGGTTGGAATCAGTCTATGCGATATATATAATATATATATATATTTATTACATTGCGGCAACCACTTCTTTTGGGGACACAGAATAGTGACACGCTGAATCGTGGGGTCACGGATTAAATAAAGTTGAGCTTTACTGTTCTGACAGCACTGATCTCTAGAGGGAGATGATTGTGTCATGTAAGACGGAGATTAGTAGTGTAAGAAAGAAACATACATCTTGCTCCGTCTATAATATCCCTCCACTCCACCCCAGGGACAAATCACTGCCAGTTTGTTAACACCCTGAATTCAATCAGCATAACTAGTAGTTCCATGATGATTCCCTTGTCAAGCGTCTTGGAATTATTTCAGTGGATTGCTTATAAAATATTTATTAAAAATTTAGAAAGAAATAAAAATAAATGAAGTAAAATAAATTGCAGACAGTGGAGAACAATTTGTGTTGTCATTAGAAACCTGTTCTGTACAATCTCTCCTATATTCCTGGTGCAGGAACACTTTGTGGGTGCCTGTGGCATGAACGTGTTTTTCTCTACTTGGCGAGTGATACAAAGGACTAGATCAGTTGGATACTTATCAAAGAGCTGACAGAAGTGATTTCTTTATTACCGGAGCCCTAACCTTTGCAGACACAGATTACGCGCTGCATGCAGAAGCCACTTGTCTTCTCGCCGTCCATGCTCAGAATGTACAAGTCTTCCAGGTGGTAATGTCATTTCTACCTATACGTGAACTGCAGCTCAATGTCAGCTGTGACAGGAGACTGCTGGGTTATTAGGCTCTAATCAAAGAGCACTGTGTACCCGCCTGTGTCCTCACCAGCCTGGGACTTACTTACACAACTTCACTCAGCATCCAAAAATCAGATGAATTATTTATGCTGAAGCTGGCTGACTTCCACAGCCATCGCTCCCTGTTTGCCCGCAAACAATTATAACAGTTCCTGATCTACTCCCCAACTCGCTGAGCGTTTACAAAGTGATATTCCCCTTTCTTAAACTATCCTGCCCAGGCGCCATGTTAAATAAATTCCTCGTTGTCTTTATAGAGAGTGTTGTACGGGAATCAGAAGACAGGCAATTAGCACTGAGGCTGACACGTATTACTGGTATATCACTGTATTCACCCACTGCAAGGGAGATGTATCCGCACTTCGCTGTATCTCACACTACTCATTAGAAGCCTGTTATGGTTCTAGTGTTTCTTCTGTAAACCCATCTCCATCCTGAGGGGTAATTCCCGAATGTATGGAGAATGCTTTATAAAAACACCTCAAACTGACAACATCCTTGTAAATTGCACCGGCTTTAAGGGCAAAGCAAAATCTGGGAGCCAGTTTTATAAACAAAGGGCCCCTTGTAGAAAGCAACCTGGGGCCCCTAATATTGAGAATGATTTTGATTGAAAGAAACAAACATACCAGGATAGTTTGGGGAGGAAAACTAGAAAGATCTTGACAGGGATTAGTTGCGTTAGTTTGTATAGAGCCAGCAGGTGTCACTGTTGATATTGCTGTCTATTGTTAGGTTTATACTGTGAATGAATATACTCCACAGAAAGCTGAACAAAGGGGGCTTTAAATAATAATAATTTCTAATGATTTATATTGTAAGGCTCTGTGAAATGAGAATGTAACTATTTACAGGGACAGACTGGTTATGTTGCTATAGAGTGAGACACGTTGTATCTGTATGTATATGAATCCATCCCTGCCAGAGTGACCCGGGTGACCTCCGCCCTGACCCCCCCCCGACCGCCGTACCTTCACACGGGTACGTGTTACAGAGCGCCTCCTCTGTGTGCAGCCCGATACAGATGTCACCTCCGTTAGACGGTGCTGGGTCGGTACAGGTGCGGGTGCGCTGATAGTGTCCGCCCCCACATGTAGCTGAGCACTGCGTCCACGATGACCAACAGGACCAAGACCCCTTCACTAAAACAGAAATGTTACATGGTCATTATAACGGTACAGGTGGCCTATTAACCATACAACTAACGTAGTATATATCACCCACCATATAACGCAGAATCCCTATTCTCTCTGTTAGTCAGTAAAGGGTTATTTCATTTTTAGAATACTGTTTTGAATAATGTTAACATAAACCTTTTAAAAGCTGTGTATAAAGAGATTTGCATAATCAACTACTGCTGTTAATTAAATGCATCTTTCATGTCAACCTTATTATACATATTTAACAGTAAAGAGCAGAGATACAGTATATAATGCATGTAAAGCAGAGAAAGAATATATTTTCCAAATAAAGTCAGTTTCTTCGGCTTCTGGGGATTCTGGGTATCAAAATGCAAATGAGCTTGGCCCGAAGCCATACATTGGTTAGGAGGAAATGCTGCCAATATCTACAAATGAGGATTGTGATCAATCAATGCTCCATTCCAAATAATAATAATAATAAGTAATAATAGAATTTACATGGAAATGGAGAGAACAGACTTGCTGTGATTCACTACAGGTAGAGCAGAATTTATTGTAGTTTAGAGTACACAATGGAGCAAAATATTTTTCTCCAATGAACGCAAGTATCCAAAACCATTCACAAATAAACTTATCAGAGGTCTACACACTGTGCAGACATACATACATATAACTGTAGACTGCTGGTATGCAGGGGCCCCATTATGAGGACCCCCCACACCAGTGACCCCTGTAGTTCTGATCAGATATTGCAGACAACATTTGTAGCCACTGTGTGAATTAGTGATGACCTCAATGTGTGACATTGCTGTAGTCTTTATAATCTCACAGTCCGTGTAAAACACTGCTTCAAGGCTGAGTTATATACTTATATTACAGCTCTTAGCGTTCAGAGATATATTTGTGGTTGGTTTGTAAAGCAGAAAATAATGATATTAGGAGGTATCACTAGTTCAATAATGTATTTTATAAGTGTTTGAAATTCTTCCAAAATCTAGACATTTAGGGCCATTACGAAATCTGTAAAAAGCTGTTCAGCAGCGGAGAGAGATACCAGTAATGTCAGAATTATTAGGACCTTCTAGTGCTTCCCCTCCCATAACTTCATCCTGACCCCCTACATCTCCTTCCCCATCCATAAATACTCTGCCCGTGACCCTCTGCTCCACTGAACTTCTAGTGTCCCCCCCTCCTCCAGTGACCTTCTAGTGTCCCCCCCCTCCAATGACCTTCTAGTGTCTTCCCTCTCCAATAACCTTCTAGTGCCCCCCCTCCAGTGACCTTCTAGTGTCCTCCCCCCCCTCCAATGACCTTCTAGTGTCCTCCCCCCCCTCCAATGACCTTCCAGTGTCCCCCCCTCCAGTGACCTTCCAGTGTCCCCCCCTCCAGTGACCTTCCAGTGACCTTCCAGTGTCCCCCCCTCCAGTGACCTTCCAGTGTCCCCCCCTCCAGTGACCTTCCAGTGTCCCCCCCTCCAGTGACCTTCCAGTGTCCCCCCCTCCAGTGACCTTCTAGTGTCGTCGTCCCCCACCATCCCAGAGTCTCCTCAACGTTCAAAATCTTTAAATGGTCCCTGAAGACTCATTTTTTCAAAGAAATCCATCTCTCGTCCGCTTCTCCATAATCAACATTATTACACCAACTCGGCCTTTAGTGTCCAGTCACACTTATCCCATCAGCAGCTCTATCTGTTCTTCCACCGCTTTATATATGATGCCCCCCCCCACAGGCGCTTATGCCGTGAGCTTGTTTGGACAGGGTCATCTTTATGTTCTGTTTCATAGCATTGTATGTTATTTGCATTGTGATCCCCTTCGTGTACTGCGCTCTGTAGTATGTTGGTGCTTTATAGTTACACAATGATAATAATAATAATAATATAGACTTAATGACTGAGGAGCTGGGGATAATACAGTAAAATAAAAGTAAACTTCAGTACAAGTATCTGCATAAAAACAAATTATTGCCTGTGCTGAGGCAGGTTTATTATTCATTACCGGACCTGGCGCGGTTTACACCGCAGTAAAGACCAAGGTTATGACGGTAAGAAAACAATTACCCCATAAAACAGGGACCTATAAACACCTTGTTGTTTCCAATTAAGATGTAATTGTGTTTTCCATGTATATTGTCCGACTCCTGATAAAGCTTGTGGCACCGGCGACACCAGAGGCCCCAAGAGATCAGTCCGGTCTGGACCAACGAGAGGCGACAGGGATGAATGTTCGGGACAGGAGACAGGTCCCAGAGAACACGTTCAGCCAGACCCAAGGTCTCTGTCTACGGACACGGCTGGGAACTGCTCTGCCGAACCCATTACTAGCTCCAGACTGCATCAGTAGCCAAGGGGTTAACACTGAGGTGAGGTCACTTTTAGTCTCGTAAATGGTTGTGACAATATAAAATTAACCCCTGCACTCCCCCGCCGCTCATTGGAGAAGTGTTACATTCGCATTGCGGTTACAGATCTAGAATTACAACAGATCCATTTCCTGGGCTTACAGAACAAGGGGACTTTTCTCTGACCCACAAAGAAGCTTTCAGTCCCAGACCACTAACTGACTTCAATAGCATCAATAAAATGACATTTAAACGGGAAATACGACCAGTTTACAATTTTTCTAGAACTGTTCAGTATAATGTGGGAACGAGGAGGTAATGTCTCCCTGTATAATTACATTTATTTATAGACCCGGTTATCCAGCTTGGTAAACCGAAACAGTGTCCCTAGTAGGCAACTGGGTAACGTCCTACGAGGTTACTTTTATATGTTTTGAACAATACACCGGTTACACACTGGCTTCATTCAACAAGAGCTACAAAAAAATTACTTTTAAGAAGATTTTTCAGTATTATGTCCCTTGATATTCCTTGTCTCCAGTTTAGTACATGGTAATACAACTACAGTACAGAGACGTTTGCAAGCGACAACTGGGCAATGAAGGGTCTTATTCTCACCTGGGCAGGGCTGAGGGTTGCAATCCTGGAACTCGGTGGCAGATCCTGGGCATGGAAGTCCCCCGTTACGAGGTTCTGGATTGTTGCAAGTCCTTTTTCTGGACCAGAATCCCAGTTCACACTCCCGGGAACAGGCAGACCAGGCCCCCCACGGACCCCAGCCCCCACTGATCACACGGGCCAGGTTCTTACCACTCCGCATCAAGTCATCCACAAGAGCTGGAGAGAGAAGAAAATAACGTGTCTGCATCAGTCTATATTGTAGCTGAACTACAACTCCCAGCATGCCCAGGCAGCATATAATACAACATAACATAGATGAGGCAGTACTGGTACCTTCACTAAGAGATTTATCATGAAACACGATCCTTCAGGTTTGTAGTATTAATATACAAATTCCAATTTAAACTCACAGTCTGTCTCACAGGCCGCGGAGCCGTCATTAGGGCAAAACCGGGTCTCCGTCTTCTTCCTCCCAAACTGCAGCTCGTGGGGGTCAGAGAGCTGAGCGCGACAGGTGTACCGGAAACGCTGCTCCTGGCGTGCGCCTCCCTGTGTGATATTTACCGGCATCCAGGGCGTCCAGGGGGTGTTTCTCCGCACCTCAGGACATCCTTCAGCGTTACACGTGCGGAATTCCTGCAGAGTCAGGAATATATCATTTATATACACAACTTCCTGCCCTTGAGGCTATAAATGGACGAGGACAATAACTTACTGCGCTAGATAATAGGATTACACACAATGTACAGACACTAGGTCTATATAATGATAACATCCTCATGTATCAGACTGGATGGAGTGTTTACCTGGGCGCACCCGGGGCAGGTGTTCCCGTTCTCACAGGTCCGCTGTCTGGTGTGAATGCCGCCTCCACAGTCAGTGCTGCACTTGCTCCATGAACCCCATGAGGACCAGAAGATCGGAATGGGACACGGACTCTTTTCATTACAGAAGCTGAGGAGTCAGAGAAGAAGGAGATGGAACTAAATTCATCTCCTCACAGCACCAATCTGACCAGACTGATACCAGGAATAATAATGTCCCGCGTCCTCTGCCCACCGCCCATGAGAAGACAACTGCTCGGCCCTTGTCTTACAAGGCACCGCTTGTGTCCTTTTTTGCTTGATAAGAGCTTGTTTACCGATTATTTATGTCTGTAAATACGTTTTGAAGACTTCGTATATCTTACACTCACTTTCTCCACCACCAGCTACAATTCCCTGGTCTTCTTAGATTGTAAGCTCATTGGGCAAGGCCAGCTTTACCTTCTGTTTCATGTCATTGTATATAAATTGTTTGTATCATGATCTGCTCAATATTCGAGCTGCGCAATGTGTCAGCGCTTTATGAGTAAAAGATAATAGTAATAATAGCATTCAGCCCACTCCTGCAACTAGGCTGATCCATGTTACCCCAATCTCCCAACTGCCAGAAAAATTATAAAATATCAGTAATATGTAATTATAACTGGGGCTGCCGTAATTTTTGCTATAATATCCAAAATAAAATGATGTGGAAATATTTTCCTGCCAACTTGGGGTGACGGGCTATGTTGGGCCTGTGAAACGCAACACACGGATCTAATCGTGTTCGTATTGGTGTATATATATATATATATATATATATATATATATATAGTGATGATGATGATGTATATAGGACATTTTTCTCTGAGGGTCAGATTAAAAGTGCAGAAATCAATGACTTCAGTTCTTTTGTTATTTTATCTGGTTTACATATAAGGACTAAGGTCTAATAAATACATTTGAATTAAATTATCAGCATTTTGATAATGGCGTTCCTTAAAGAAATAATCAGCATTTGTGTGTTGAATGCACAGTTCTAGGAGTCACGGAGAAGGGATCTGACATTAGCATATTACAGCGCAGAGAACTTATAATGAGAAAGGGCAGAGGGAGAATGAGAGAGAGACGTGAATTAGCTCAATTAACAGAATATTGATGAAGCAGAAATTTCTGCTCTCCATCTGGAATCCAGTAAAAGGTCAGATGGGCGCAGACACCAGGCCAGGGTTAAACACCCTGCAAATGTCAAATTAAGAAACTAGAAGCAACACCAGAGGAAATTAATTGTGTTAATTAACGGAGGGACCTCAGACCCTGGATCAGCCTGTAATATGTGACATTAGCATTATATATATAAATAAAACATGATACACTGACGAAATGTCACAATCACAGCAGCTTCCCAAGTAAACTGACGTGTTCTCCATCACTGTGCCATAGTTACACGTACATCATATTGTGACCCATTGACAAAGGTCCATCAAGTTTAATCTAATTCTAAGCGGCATAACCCAGGATAAAATCCAAAACCTGCGCACTGGTAAATACAGGTGGAGCAGGATGACTTGTAACACGACGTGTACGGAGAACCAGTGCATGCGACCAGAGTTAGGTCACGCCGTTGGTTCAAATGAACCCTTCTCCATCTGTAAATACTGGTCTGACAATGGCTCAGGAGAAAGAAAGAGGAAAGCGGGAAGTTAAATATCGATCATTTGTTGGCAGCTTACAAGGGTCTGGAAAGAGATATTTGGGGAGCAGTTTGTATCCCTTTATGCTACAGACACAACTACAGATCTCTTCGGTGATACAATCTCCACATTGTTCAGGGTCTAATAAGCTGAATAATTAATCACTAAACAGACAGCACAACCACAGACTAACGGCCAAACGACTGACGAGTAACAAAGTGACAACTAATTATCTCAAGTATATGGACAACTGATGAGACGGATTAACCCTCCAGCTGCCACCATACACCATGAGTTGGTGTCTTCGGTCCATAAGAGAGTTCTCACCGTTCCTCTCTGCTCTGCCCCACGCACACTCTCCCCCCGAAGCGCGGAGCGGGATTACTGCACGTTCTCTGCCGCACCTGGAATCCTATCCCGCAGGACGTACTGCACTGCGCCCAGGATGACCACGGCGTCCACCCACCGTTCCTGCAGGTAGAAGAGAGAAGATTAGTCCAAGATAGTAAAATCTTGATTTTGGGGGTACACCCATCCAGAACCAGCAATTCCCACTCGCCCCCACTGTAAAAAGCCTCAAACTCTCACAATAAGTCAGAAAAAGTTTGTGGATCCGTGTTCCTGACAGGAGACGCCTCAGAACAGTGAGAATACAACAGGCTCAATGAAACTTTTATCATTCAATAAATTATTTGGTGCAACTGGAAATCTTTCTATCTTTGAAAAAGATGTTAGATGTTTTTTTGGGGGACTAAGGGACTTTCAGACTGAAACTTTCTTTCCTGACACCTATATATCTGGGCGAATCTCAGGGGTAGAATAGAGATAATAGAGATAACCACAAAACGCTGAAAACATCAATATATTCCTACGCAACCGCGTCAGTCAGTAATGGCGACCTGAGATGGAGGCGCTCAGTTTGCGACTTCTGAAGGCGGCCCCCGGAGCCCCACTGTGACCTTTGGGGGATCTCTAAAAACCGATCTCCCTGTAATACATTTTCATTTTTAAAGTCTAAAATACAAACCAACTGAACATGAAAACGCCTCTTGTAACATTCAACAACTATGCAAATGGTCTAAGACTTCCTACGTTAGCAGAGCAGGAACTCTGCTGTGGGTGAAAAGACTGCTTCCCCCATACAGATCTCTCTTTACCCCTACATATCCGTGGATGCTGTCGGTGGCTGTTTTAAAGAAACTGGAATTTTAAGTTGAGATAATTTTAAAAGCTTTTATCATTCCGGTAAGTGCTACATTTAATAGGTTTTAGCCTCATTAATACAGTGGTAACATTGACGGGGTGGGGAGTGGGTCTGGGGCATTAGGCTGAGGAAGGAGCTGAGAGACTCATTAGCACAGAATTAGCATAAAATTAGCACCATCAGCAAAACACTTAAACCTAACACCTACCCCCCATACAAGATATATAGATCTCTTTCCGCTTCATTTATTTACTCTTCTAAGTTCTTACAGATTTCCGAGAAGCCATTTATTAAAAGGTTTCTTAGTTCTTGATTCCTCATTATGGTTTATTTGTATATATTATTAACCTTTATTTTTTAGGGGACCACATGAGGTCCGCAGCGCTGTACAGAGGGCAAACAACAAGACAGTACAAGGTAGAACGGTACAGTAACAAATAACACTACAACTCTCAACATAGCTGCGAGGGGTATATTCAACACAGACTTATTCCTGTGCCCATTAGCGTGGGCACAACTAACAGGTACATAGTAACCACATGCAACGCAACAACAATCTTAAGTCCTGGTCGGCAACTGTAGCATATGCGTCAGGTTGATAAAACCTCTGTAAGCTTAATATATACCCGGATGATGAAGAAATCCCCAATCAGCTAACACGGATCATTAGCAGTCAATCAAAACCGCTTCGCTATGGCTGGCGCCCGTCATCATCATCCGTTATAACCTGCTCCTGAACACTTGCAAATAATATGACAGTGGTCTCAGGCACATACGTACCCTTGTCCCGGACTGCAGCTGTACACAATAACTGTGCGCAGCCTACGTAAAAACACAAACAGGCAGACGTGGCAGAATCACGCATATGTATGTACCCTGTGTTCTGGGCAGATCGATTTCACCCAACATACGCAAATAAGCAGAATACTGCACTGTCCTCTCAGTGTGTATTCTACACAGCGTTACCGAGAAAGACTTCTGAGAGCTGTTTGTTATTAGAATGAGGGTGAAACCTTCAGTTACATGACTTCAGGAGGGTGTGCGAGCAGTGCCATCAGCTAGAGGACGCACTTCTCAGATGGAAAAAAAACGAGGGGCATTTGTTATATATCATCATCATTTATTTATATAGCGCCACTGATTCCGCAGCGCTGTACAGAAAACTCACTCACATCAGTCCCTGCCCCATTGGAGCTTACAGTCTAAATTCCCTAATATAGACACACACTCACACACAGACAGACAGACAGACAGACAGAGAGGGAGAGACTAGGGTCAATTTTTGATAGCAGGCAATTAACCTACCAGTATGTTTTTGGAGTGTGGGAGGAAACCGGAGCACCCGGAGGAAACCCACGCAAACCACAGGGAGAACATACAAACTCCTCACAGTTAAGGCCATGGTCGGGTTTTAAACTTATGACCCCAGTGCTGTGAGACAGAAGTGCTAACCACTAGGCCAATGTGCTGCCCATATATATATATATATGCAATGTAAAACCAATGACACCCCAGAGGCTCACGGAGATCCTGTCTCTCTATGTGGTCCCAGAGACTAGAATGTAAGCTCATATGCACAGACAAACTCCGGCTGAAACAATCTGTGTATAGTAGGAATTAAATAATAAAGCTTCCTAAAAGTACGATATCCTGGATTGTTGTCTCTGGTAGAGATTGTTACCTATATAAGCAGCAGTCGCAGATGTCTCCGTTCAGCCCCTGGGCACTACATGTGAATTACGCAGAGTGAAGCCTCTTCCTCTAGTGACATGTCTGGCAGCCAGCGGAGGTGTCAGACTATCAATGTGCAGCGTTTGTGTAACAGGCTACAGATGTTGTTCCAGGTTGACTTTTCTTGGTATGTTAATGATTTTTACATTTCACTGATCTGTACTGCTGGGCAGAGCCCCTCACCACATCCTACCCCACCAGAGCCCCTCGCCACATCCTACCCCACCAGAGCCCCTCACCACATCCTACCCCACCAGAGCACCTCACCACATCCTACCCCACCAGAGCCCCTCACCACATCCTACCCCACCAGAGCACCTCACCACATCCTACCCCACCAGAGCCCCTCACCACATCCTACCCCACCAGAGCACCTCACCACATCCTACCCCACCAGAGCACCTCACCGCATCCTACCCCACCGGAGCCCTCACCACATCCTACCCCACCAGAGCCCCTCACCACATCCTAGCCCACCAGAGCACCTCACCACAACCTACCCCACCAGAGCCCCTCACCACAACCTACCCCACCAGAGCCCCTCACCACATCCTACCCCACCAGAGCCCCTCACCACATCCTACCCCACCAGAGCCCCGCACCACATCCTACCCCACCAGAGCACCTCACCACATCCTACCCCACCAGAGCACCTCACCACATCCTACCCCACCAGAGCCCCTCACCACATCCTACCCCACCAGAGCCCCTCACCACATCCTACCCCACCAGAGCACCTCACCACATCCTACCCCACCAGAGCACCTCACCACATCCTACCCCACCAGAGCCCCTCACCACATCCTACCCCACCAGAGCACCTCACCGCATCCTACCCTACCAGAGCCCCGCACCACATCCTACCCTACCAGAGCCCCGCACCACATCCTACCCCACCAGAGCCCCTCACAACATCCTAACCCAGCAGAGCACCTCACCACATCCTACCTCACCAGAGCACCTCACCACATCCTACTCCACCAGAGCACCTCACCACATCCTACCCCACCAGAGCCCCTCACCACATCCTACCTCACCAGAGCACCTCACCACAACCTACCTCACCAGAGCACCTCACCACAACCTACCTCACCAGAGCACCTCACCACAACCTACCTCACCAGAGCACCTCACCACATCCTACCCCACCAGAGCACCTCACCACATCCTACTCCACCAGAGCCCCTCACCACATCCTACTCCACCAGAGCCCCTCACCACATCCTACCCCACCAGCGCCCCTCACCACATCCTACCTCACCAGAGCACTTCACCACATCCTACCCCACCAGAGCCCCTCACCACATCCTACCCCACCAGCGTCCCTCACCACATCCTACCTCACCAGAGCCCCGCACCACATCCTACCTCACCAGAGCCCCTCACCACATCCTACCCCACCAGAGCCCCTCACCACATCCTACCCCACCAGCGCCCCTCACCACATCCTACCTCACCAGAGCCCCTCACAACATCCTAACCCAGCAGAGCACTTCACCACATCCTACCTCACCAGCGCCCCTCACCACATCCTACCTCACCAGAGCCCCGCACCACATCCTACCTCACCAGAGCCCCGCACCACATCCTACCCCACCAGAGCCCCTCACAACATCCTACCCCACCAGAGCACCTCACCACATCCTACTCCACCAGAGCACCTCACCACAACCTACCTCACCAGAGCACCTCACCACAACCTACCTCACCAGAGCACCTCACCACATCCTACCCCACCAGAGCACCTCACCACATCCTACTCCACCAGAGCCCCTCACCACATCCTACTCCACCAGAGCCCCTCACCACATCCTACCCCACCAGCGCCCCTCACCACATCCTACCTCACCAGAGCACTTCACCACATCCTACCCCACCACAGCCCCTTACCACATCCTACCCCACCAGCGTCCCTCACCACATCCTACCTCACCAGAGCCCCGCACCACATCCTACCTCACCAGAGCCCCTCACCACATCCTACCCCACCAGCGCCCCTCACCACATCCTACCTCACCAGAGCACTTCACCACATCCTACCCCACCACAGCCCCTTACCACATCCTACCCCACCAGCGTCCCTCACCACATCCTACCTCACCAGAGCCCCTCACCACATCCTACCCCACCAGAGCCCCTCACCACATCCTACCCCACCAGCGCCCCTCACCACATCCTACCTCACCAGAGCCCCTCACAACATCCTAACCCAGCAGAGCACTTCACCACATCCTACCTCACCAGCGCCCCTCACCACATCCTACCCCACCAGAGCCCCGCACCACATCCTACCTCACCACATCCTACCTCACCAGAGCCCCGCACCACATCCTACCTCACCAGAGCCCCTCACAACATCCTACCCCACCAGAGCACCTCACCACATCCTACTCCACCAGAGCCCCTCACCACATCCTACCCCACCAGAGCCCCTCACCACATCCTACCTCACCAGAGCCCCTCACAACATCCTAACCCAGCAGAGCACTTCACCACATCCTACCTCACCAGAGCACCTCACCACAACCTACCCCACCAGAGCCCCTCACCACATCCTACCTCACCAGAGCACCTCACCACATCCTACCTCACCAGAGCACCTCACCACAACCTACTCCACCAGAGCACCTCACCACTGCATCAGGGCCGTGGGATATAACAGAAATCTACCACAACATTCCTATTTGTCAAACAAATATATATTAATTGAAATGTAAATGACGTTTTATTTCACACGTCTGTGTAGACCAGAATTGACCTCTCTTAATGTACAGATAGGAAACAGAGCGTCTCCCAGGTTTAGTAACAATACTATAAGAACTCCGCTACATAGAGGTGACGGCAGACAATCACCTTCCCTGTTGTCGCTCCCATTCTCAGCTCACCTAATCCTTCCTCAGTTTCACACTGTGCGGTGAGACGTAAAAATGATTTATTGATTGTTCCACGTTACAAACTGCAAACAACTCAACGCAAATACCACAATGACCTTCTTCATTCTAACACAACATGAAACTGTGTCTGGAAACGCTGACATCAGTTCTTGGTACAATTCACCAGTCTTTTCCATCATATCCAGTTTTCAAATGACAAATAAATGAAGCAAGTGTGAAAGTGTGGGAAAGGCCGACATCTGAGTCCGCATTAATCCACATCTCAATAAAACATTGCATATGTCTGTGTATTATAAAACAGGCATGCACCAAACTAATCAGAGCTTTTACATGGATCATTTCTCTTTAGGGCGTATCGTGGATTCAGGAATATAACGCAGCCTCTCAATGCATGAGGAGTATGGCGGGATGAGGCCACAGAGGCGCTTTAATCAGTAGGAATATGAGTCAAATGAAAAGAAAATATAATCCAAGTACATCTGTGGATGCCGTGGCTAACGTGATGCACCTACAGCTGTATAAACAGTAATAGCTCTCTCTCTCTCTCTCTCTATATATATATATATATATATATATCTTAATTTAAATATCTCCACCTAATATAAACCCTGAAAAACGCGTTTTAACATCAGCTGACTTAGAATTTCATGCAGGAGTTTCCCACTTACCGTGAGCAGTTGGCGATCTCTATGCGCGGCCCTTCGCAGTCTCGCCCTCCGCAGCGCGGCTGAGGATTATTGCAGATCCTAGAGCGGCAGAGGCACGTGGATTCTCCATCCGAGTGCTGGCATGGCTGCCAGGCTGACCACGCTCCCAGACCTCCATTCACCGTCAGGTTCCTGACCTGAGACATACACAAAGACAATCAGCGCAAGGGATATTTAGGGTCATTTACAGGCTGGGAAAAAATGCCCCAGCAATGTTAATTTGCCTAGTTATCCGTCCATGTCACGGTTTCAGGAGGTGCCCCAGGAAAATCAGTCTGCCTAATTTTATGGGATTGGAGATCCAGCTGGAAAGGTCCATAATAACATATAATAATATAATGCTCCAGCCTCATTTGTGTTACGTATCACTATTGTACATATGCATTTTCATCACGTTGGTATACACGTTCCTGTATAGCGTGCACTGGACAGAACTAAAAGCGTTCAACTGAATGTAAAGGCCTGACCTCCGCTGCCTCCGAACATGTGCAAACAGGGAGCTCCACCCATTAAATCTCATTTACATAATCCTGTTCCACAAAGTGGAGCTCTGTTTCCACAGGCTCCTCCCACAGAGAAAAAAGATACATTCTCTGTACGGTGCTGTGTAATATGATTGGTGCTATGTAAAATGATCTGATTGGCTGCTACTGCCATATTACATATGCACTACCTAAACTATTTTATTAAAAGGAATAATTAAGTTCTAACAATAAGACTTAAATTGGGTAAGGAGTCAGTGGAAAGTGTATATATCTATATCACTATTGTCTGTAGCCGGCGCTCGGTTACGGCGCCGTGTTCTGTACTCACCGGGCATTCGGTGATATTCTGGAACCACAGGCTCATGTTGGAGCTGTCCTCCAGCGTTGTACAGCGTTTCTTCTTACTGTCCCAGCCGCAGTACGGGTCTCTGGCGCCCAAACAAGTCCTGGAAATGGAGAGGACGAGCACCGTTATTCTTTCTCCACATTTACTAAACAATCCGGACATTTAATCTCTGGCAGAATATACATATTAACATGTAACAGTGACCTGGTCATTGCCAAATATGAGTCTTACTGGGGGGATAAAGTAGGTTATTCTGTGAGGAGATGGTGTAAATTCATTAAGTACCCATCATCCTGTATTCTCTAATTCATGCCCTCTAGCGCCTGCTCTCTAATTCATGCCCTCTAGCTGCTGCTCACTAATTCATGCCCTCTAGCTCCTGCTCTCTAATTCATGATCTCCAATTCATGCCCTCTAGCTGCTGCTCTCTAATTCCTGCTCTCTGACTCCTACTCTCTAATTCCTGCTTTCTAATTCATGACCTCTAGCTCCTGCTAATTCATGCTCTCTAGCTCCTTCTCTCTAATACATGCTCTCTCGCTCCTGCTCTCTAATTCATGCCCTCTAGCTCCTGCTCTCTAATTCATACCCTCTAATTCCTGCTCTGACTCCTACTCTCTAATTCCTGCTTTCTAATTCATGACCTCTAGCTCCTGCTAATTCATGCTCTCTCGCTCCTGCTCTCTAATTCACGCCCTCTAGCTCCTGCTCTCTAATTCATGCCCTCTAGCTGCTGCTCTCTAATTCATGCCCTCTAATTCCTGCTCTCTGACTCCTACTCTCTAATTCCAGCTTTCTAATTCATGACCTCTAGCTCCTGCTAATTCATGCTCTCTAATACATGCTCTCTCGCTCCTGCTCTCTAATTCATGCCCTCTAGCTGCTGCTCTCTAATTCCCGCTCTCTAATTCATGCCCTCTAGCTGCTGCTCTCTAATTCCCGCTCTCTAGCTCCTGCTCTCTAATTCATGCCCTCTTGCTCCTGCTCTCTAATTCATGCTCTTTGGCTCCTGCATATGGAGGTTATCACTGCAGGTAGCACTATGTGGTTCATAGAGACTGACATAATACAGAGACTTATTCTGGAGAGATGTGATTGAATAAATGTCATATAATACAGTCAGGATGTCTATACATTGTCTCAGGGACACATCCGGCACCTGAAGCTCAGAAGCTGTGAAGAAAAACTGGATAAAGTGAGGGAGAATTATATTACATAACCATTCACTTTCCCCTGATATATTCCTCATTGTAACATTTGTTTCCAAAAGCTGGAAATCGCTATTGTGCTCGTCTGATCTGTCTGTCAGTCAGTATGCGCTCAGTGATCTGGCTTCGCCCACTTTCAGCATGACCACTACTGCTCCAATGTACATCTACATCTGGTCAGTGTGCTCTGGCTGCACGACTGCTATAAAGTGAGTAACTGACAGGACATGGTTATTGTACGGAGACCCGAGTGGTGTGTGCCAAATCATCGTACGTGGTGACAGTGCAGGGGGTTAGGTCCTTGGACCCTTCCCTAAAGGTAACTGGCCTTGTTCCTCCACATCTCCCACTGCTATGAGACCCCTTAGAGGAATAAGGGTCTTCTGGTCTCCTTGACATCCCCAAATCTGCAGCCGTATACCCTTAGGGGTGAAGGGTATTCAGGTCCCCCTCTCAGGGAACTCAGGGAGAATGGTTGGGCCCCTTTATCACCGAGTTTGGTCAAAGCTTCCAGAATTGGGGATCCTACGACAACACTGGGAATGGGCTGCCTATCTCTTGCCAAAACTCCTCAAAAAGACGTGAAACACACAACACAAAAAACATAAATCGTGCATCAGTGGTAATTCCAGTAGTTGACTCAGAGACGGATATTCCGGATAACGGGAAACTTTCAAACTCTGCGTTTCCACCAGTGACGTAACTGCTAATTCACAGCAAAACACAAATGCCAACGGAGACAAGGCCGGGTCAGTCAGAAGTGTATTATTAGACACTTGATTCTTGCTTTGTCTTCACAGAGCTGGGTCGGAGTCCTACTTTATCTCGCTACATAACGCCTAAAGCTCACGTTCAAAGGCAGCCTGACATTAAACACGGCTGTGAATACAAAGCAGCCACACATCCCGGCAGACACTGGATCGTTTCACGAGGACAGAAGAAAGTCGGACGATGAGACGCGTATAAACACACAGCGCCGTCCCTCTCAATAGGACGATTATTACAAGTTTTTTCTCTCTTCCAAGGAGGAATCATTGTCCGAATCTTCTGAGCTCCAGTGATATCCTTGGGCTCTGAGCTGTGGGTTTATCAGGCCAAATGTTACACAAAGCTTTCTCTGTTGGGGTGCCGCTGTCTGTCTGTCTGTCTACACAGTTTGCACAGGCTGCAGTAGGAGGCAGCCCAGATCAGATTTTGTTTTGTTAGAAAACTTAGAACAATGGCAGCTTTCAGTGCTCAGCTCCCCAAGATCGGGCACAGAGGAAGCCGGGCAGGATATGATTTGTGCCCCATAGAAGGGAAAATAAAAATACAAACTTCCAGAGTCACCTCAGTGCTATCCCAGGATAGAAGACTAACTCCAGATGAAGATATTAATAACAGCAGCTTAGGAGGACCACCCAGTACTTATGGGTCTGTAGCTGCAATGAATCTGACAGTCACCTTGGGGACTCATGGGGTTAACGCAGTGTCTGATAGGAGCCCTCTTGGCAGTAATGGGGGTGAATTGTTCCTAATCAGCGCTGTCTGAGTGGGGGGCTCTTGTGGTCCGTGCAGCGGAGCACTTTGCCTATACTTTGTCCTAGTATTCTATTATAATGTGATTTAGCCAAGTGTGAAAAAAACCCTTCACTTGTAAAGTGTTGCCATTTCTCCGAGTAACGAGTCTGTTTCAAATGTGATTAGGAAACTTACACAGAATGTCAAACAGAGCCGGGGCAGAAATGATTATCTCTCACCGTGAAAATGGAGGCATCAGCGACGGTGCGAGAGGAGCAGGGAAAACAAAACGTCAGAGATAAAAAATAAAAAATAAATTGTAGTTTAAGATAAGAATCGAACGTTCTCTGTTCTAGATAGAAGTCTAGGGCTGAATTATTAATATGTATCACAGATTGCACTCTCCTCTCGGCCGCTCAGCACCTGTATACAGGAAGATCTTCCCTTTATCAGCAGGAAATTTAGATTACATGGCTGGTAAAACTGAAGTGCAGGTGGAACAGGGGACCCCGAGTCCGGTATATTACACTGGACACATATGAAATACCTGTGTTGTATGGTGGCAGGATGGCACGGTGATGAGGATGTATTATTATTGTGTATTATAATAATCATATTAAGCAGCGTTGTACAGAGCATATATAATCGTGCGCATCAGTCCCTCCCCAGTGGAGCTTACAATCTATATTACCTATCATATAGACCCATATAGGGTTAATTGTATCACACGCCAATTCCCAGTATGTTTTTGGGACTGTGGGAGTTAATTGAAGCACCCCAAGGAAACACACGCAAACACGGGAAGAACATACAAACTCCACACAGATAGGACCCTGGTCTCCTGTAGCACTATAGCGCTATAATAAGTTGTTATACTGGGGCTGTACATGGGGACATTATCAGGTTAACCTTGCAGCTTACTGGGATGTGGTTTGTGTGACAGAAACTGATCTGTATATGGTAGCTATAGGGCTGTATGATATCACTGTTCTGCTGGACAGTAGGGTCTGATCTGCACAGACTGTTATACTGAATATTTTTTTAAAAAAATAAGATTAAGATCATGTTGGACCCCTTTTTTGAGAACGGTTAAATTTTGTGCATCATTTATCCCGCGAAAGTGGAATCAACTACTGGATCCCCCAAAAAAGAACCTAACAAAATTCCTATTTCACAAATATTTCTTTATATACAGTTCATGGGACCACAGCTATGAGCATTTATATTTCTTTCATCCGAGTTACCGACATCGAGAATGGCGCGGCCTCTTGTTGGCTGACTTTATAGGCGTTGACGTGATATTACCTCTGTCCTGTTCGCTCTTCCATTGTTTTCTCTGTGACGGGCAATTTGCTGAGGAGTCAGATTTACATGGTGACGACGATTACGTTCTCTTTGGTCACCGTCAGTCTGTCCTCCGGCTTTATCCCGCTACGGCCTCCGTCTCTTTGCTGCTTCTTACTCCTCAGTTACTCCCACAGCAGACATTTACCTTTTAGGTGGCATCGCAGTTACTTTGTTGTTTAAATTAATTAGTATATTCCTATTAATATAACAGTAAGTGCAAATAACATGAATGGATAGAAAATTGAGTCAATTTGGAACAGCAGAGGTCGTTATAAATGGTAACTGCCACCCAAAAACCTAAATAAACCAAACAAAATAAGGCCAATAAATGAGGAAAATCTATTCAGTAGGAACAGTCAAGTACACAAGAGTCATTTACAAACATTTTACAAAATTTGTCTGTGTTTTGGGTGTGTATTTATATAGGTGAGGAGCAGCGTTAGCCTTATATATTACAGATAGACAGATGATAGAGAGATAGATGATAGAGAGATAGATGATCGAGAGATAGATGATAGAGAGATAGATAGATAGAGACACACTAGGATTTAACCTGTTCCAGTCCAGGTGTACTTCTCTAAATTTCAGAGTATCAGCTGAGAAAATAAAACCAAGTAATAAAATGGTGTAAATATCATGCTGTGTTCTCTGCGCTGTGCGCCCCCCTGCACGGTTTGTGTTATATTGGGTGTATGTTACACCCACTGTCCGATGCTGTAGTTTTCTTGCGCCGATGATGACAACGCTTGCAGTGACGGCGCCTGGCTGACAACAGAGTTTGGCTGGTAACCAGGTGACCTGTAAAGGAATCTCCCAGAATCACCTCAGGCTCAGCTGGAATTTCCAAACATTTCCAGGATTAAAGTAAAATCCATTTATGGTCTGGAAGATGCCGGCAGGTGAGGACGTGAGACGCAGACTACAATGAGTTACCTGTTTATCCGTTACTGACATTAACATATTGGCAAGGCATGATGGGAGTAATAGTTTATGTACAGCTGGCAGAGGCAGCCTGGTAAGGGGGCATGAGGCTGGAAGAGGGGTAATCCTTCTTGTTTGTTCACGTTGGGGGACTATAATTTATTGGTTTGTCCACGCACTCCTGTTCCTTTTCATAAATGCATTATATTTCTGTATCCCTTCTGTGCTTTGCCTGGAATAGGAGCTTTGCTCTCTGTATTGGAGACAAATGTGTCCAGGCAGCATCTTTATATTGTATCCCAGGACACGGACATAGGCAGCTCTGTCTTCCGATATAAACACACTGCTGAGAAGCACAGAAGGAAGTCAGACACAAAGGCATGCATAGTTTGCACGAGGGTGTATATAAGATGGTGCGCTAACGTCTGAAAGAGGAATCCCTTTTATACTCAGCACTGTGTAGTCACCATGTACTAAACACACGGCCCTCCAAGTCCCCCCACCTGCGGACCCACGAGCCCCCCACCTGCGGACCCACGAGCCCCCCACCTGCGGACCTCCGAGCCCCCACCTGCGGACCTCCAAGTCCTCATCTATAAGCCCCTCCGTGCGGACTCCCAGCAGTGGACCATCGAGCTCCCACCTGCGGACCTCTGAGCCGACCACTGCAGATCCCCGAGCCCCCACCTGCGGACCTCAAAACCCCCACCTGCGGACCTCAGAGCCCCCACCTGCGGACCTCAGAGCCCCCACCTGCGGACCTCAGAGCCCCCACCTGCGGACCTCAGAGCCCCCACATGCGGACCTCAGAGCCCCCACCTATAAGCCCCTCCCTGCGGACTCCCAGCAGTGGACCTCTGAGCCCCCACCTATAAGCCGCTCCCTGCAGACTCCCAGCAGTGAACCTCCGAGCCCCCACCACTGTCAGATTTGTTTGTAATACCTTATAACACTTGTTTGTCCTACAGTAATATGCCTGCTGATACGTTATTACAGATAAGTGTCTTTCTTTTATTAAATGTATTGTCTTCCACATACATACAAGATATATTCAAAATAAATAATATAGTAAGTCAATATACTAATGGATCATCAAATATATCCCAAATGATAAAGAATCATAATGTACCAATCAACCATAATGTAAAAATAATATAATGTAGCAATATACTCCAAGTCCCTACAATCTATTTTGCACACAGCGGCTAGATTGATTTTCCTTGCAAATCGTTTTACATCTGCTGAGTCACTCTGTCAGTCTCTACATTGGCTGCCTGTTTTTCAACAAATCCAATATAAAATTCTTCTGCTAACAAACAAGGTCGTCAACAAAACTGCACCGACATACATCTCCTCAGTTGTCTCAAAATATCTCCCAACACGACACCTCCGTACTGCACAAGATCTACGTCTCTCTTCCACTCTCATCACATCCTCCCATTCTCGGTTACAGGACTTTTTTCGGACTGCACCCACTTTGTGGAATTCCCACCCTCGCACAGTAAGACTTTCCTCTAGTCTTCAAACCTTCAAGTGTTCTCTGAAAACCCACTTCTTCAGACAAGCTTATAATATTCCTCAACCACCATCTTAATCTCCCTAGGGTACCCTATTACCACCCTCTACACAGCTAACACAAGACAACAACCCTCTGACCAACATTGCTGTGTGACTGATAACACAGCCCACTTAATACTTTTTACCTTTGCATTCTAGCTGGACCAATGTGCAATATGATGTAGCACATGCCCTTGTGTATCAAACCATTGTCCCATAGATTGTAAGCTTGTGAGCAGGGCCCTCTTACCTCTCTGTCTGTATTACCCAGTATTGTTTTATTACTGTTTGTTCCCAACTGTAAAGCGCTATGGAATCTGCTGGCACTATATAAATAAATGTTGATGATGATATACTCATAAATCATTCAATTCTGATTCTATTATTACAGAGATCTCCAGTATTGTAGTCACTTAATGATAGAATATGTTCTGCAAATAAACAAAACCTTTAGAAACCATAAAGAGAATATGTTACTAGCTACACAATTATTATAGACAGGGTGAGGTGTAATATAATAAGGTCACTGCTAAAATCTGTTGATAGTTAATGAGTAAGTCTTATAATCATTATATAAAGACTAATGAACAGTACAAGTTGATGATCCATTAGTATACACACAAGTAATATGTATATCGTGGGAGCCTATTGGCGCTCTCTGTGTATAAAGGAGGGGCACCCGTTGACAGCGCAGAAGGTAACAAGGCCGCTAACAAATTAGCAAGAACAAATCTCTGAAAATGAGACTGGGTAGTATTACCAGCAAGAAGCCTGTGCAATCCTATTAGCCTGTAATCAACGGCTAATTAGAAGCCGGGTCTCTCTTTCTGCTTTTCTCACATTTATTATAACACAATAATATTGTGATTGCCCCGTGTAGTTCTGTAAACCTGCTCGTACGTGGCCACACAAGGAGAAATGTCCCAACATAATTTGCTGATCCAATAACCTTTGAATAAAGATCATTTGTACCATCATCCAATTACAATAGATATGTAATAATCATACTACTCTCCTGGGACAACAGTGAGAATCCCGAATTACAGATAGACCCCCGGAATCCCAGGAGGGCAGTCACCCACATCCCACCTACCTGTGGGAGGGGGCTGGATGATGCAATTTGCTGCGAAATGTGTCGACATTGTACAATGTGGGGGGGCCTTAATGACACAAATCCGCCCCACAACGGCAACATGGTTCCGAGAAGGTGCAAATTTGCTCCTATTTTCTTTGCTTTTAACTCTAAATGAGACACTGAATGTATGTTATTGTGCAAGAATAAGATAATCACATCTCATTCCACAGCCATGACCTCCCCCCCTCAGTATATACTGTGTGCTTTAGTAAGAGGGAGGGGAGTGTTCAGTGCGGTAAGGGGCCCCCTCCAATTTATAAGCTGTGTCTTACAGGCCCAAATGCCCCCACAACCCGCTCAAACTTCTTCCAGCCAATCACTGGCAATAACAGAAATATGCATTTACCACAAAGATCGTTAGCGCCCCCTTCAGCTCACAGATAGGGAGTACAGTTCCCCGTGATCCACTCTCTGCAAACAGACTGTGTACTACCAACTAGTAGACTAAATAACCATCTTATAATGTTGGTATTTTGTCACCGATTTCCGCTATTACATTTTTAGGAATAACATAGTTATGCTGTAAGAAACTTTAAAGTGATTGAAAGGAAGTAAATGGAAAATCCTGATTTCTAGGTATAATTTCCATTCCTGCGGAGACAGAGAACCCTACACCCACATTTCAATAATTATTCATGAACAAGCGAGGTTTGAGTTCCTTGTATATAATTCCTGGTTTGTTCAGAATCATTAATATTCCAAGCGATGCTCACATTCGTCTCCTTTTTACGGACTCAAAAATTAACCTTTTTAATGAGCAGATATATTATATTGTGTTGCAGATGTGTTAGCGCTGTAGGTAGCTGGGTTTTGCAATTATCTTTGTCATTATAACAAAGGAGTGCTACTACCCATCATGTGTCCTGATGGAGGACGAGGGCCAGAAGTCAGATACCAGCGATCACACAACCACAGGGTGCAATTATCATCCAAGACACCAGGACATTGGAGCCCACTCTGCCCTCTCCAGCAGCTGCCGGCAGACACTGCAGAATGCAGAGCAAACAGCCAGCACCTTCTCTCTCAGTAATACAGGACTCAATCACCCGGCACAGCCGTTACTGAGGGTGAGGGGTAATGCGATCTAGGCGGAGGTAACCGCTCTCTCTGAACAAACCCTGATAATCTCTTTGTTCTCGGCCATACAAAGTAAGTGGAAATATAATGCAGAATGATGGCAGCATTCACCAGTTCTCAGTCACTCCAAACCATTGGTTGAAATGTTTTATTGAAACAGACCTAAATTATTTCACAATTTTCCTATTTTTTTTTATCCTTTGTGTAACATTTTCATACTTTCATTACTAATACAAGATTAGCAATTTACAGCATATTCTAAAGTATCCACAATGTTTAAGCAAAAGCTCATTCAAAGGACGACTTCATCTGAAATGCTTCTGGACAAGCTTTTCTAAGTATTCTAGCATAATGACCAGGCCACTAGGGGGTGCTGTCCCAGTGAACTCTGTGGCCAAGGTCCTGGTTTTTCCAGGACTGACCTCTACTTTTACAATGCTTATTTTTCTATATTCATATACCCATGTCAATAAAAAGAAATATGCAAAGAATAGACTTGCTGTGTGTGCGCATGCAGACCGAATTATGTCTATCACTAAGAGAGAGAGAGAGAGAGAGAGAGAGAGGGGGAGAGGGAGTAGAGAGAGACAGAGAGGGAGTGAGAGAGAGAGGGGCAGTGAGAGAGAGGGGGGGGGGAGTGAGACTGATAGTGAGAGAGAAATCAAGAGAGAAAGGGGGGGGTAAAGAGGGGGGGACAGAGTGAGAGAGAGGGGAAGAGAGAGAGAGAGGGGAAAGAGACAGTGAGAGAGACAAACAGAGAGGGGAACAGAGAGAGCGAGAGAGGGGGGAGAGGGAGGCAGAGAGAGCGAGAGGGGGGGGGAGAGGGAGACAGAGAGAGCGAGAGAGGGGGAGAGGGAGGCAGAGAGAGGGGGGGGGGAGAGGGAGACAGAGAGAGCGAGAGAGGGGGGAGAGGGAGGCAGAGAGAGAGAAAGAGGGGGGAGAGGGAGGCAGAGAGAGGGGGGGGAGAGGGAGACAGAGAAAGAGGATTGTAAAACCTACTTACAGATAAGATTACATTCTAGTTTATTACACACGACAAACACACAATACAGGTCATTATAAGACAGCAATAATATGGTGATGTTAAGGCTGTGTCACCACAAACATTTCCCCCCAGTTCTATGGCCAGTGGGGTCTGCAAAATGCTATTTCAGAGAGGGAACTAAACGGTGCAGAATCCTACAGTCACAATTACTGCACTAAGTAGATGAACTGGCCCATGACTCACTGGGGAGAGGAACCTTTAATTACAGGCGTATCACAAACATATGGAACACTCAGGTTTTCAATCTGAGCCGCCTAGAATTTAATTCTCGGATTTGTACGGTTATAAATCCATGGAAATGTCTCTGGTGAATTGGTCATACCCTGGGAGAATACATCGCCTATTTGTCGCACCTGCAATACTGCTAAAGAAATGTCACCATATTATAACAAAGACAATAAATTATCTAATGTCCACAATGCTGCTATGCGACCAATCAGATGTTAGGGATGATAATCTGGTGCTAGGGGTTACAGCACCTTATTACACATTGCACCATGTCATTAAATTAGCATCAATGTATTTTATACAGATGCTGGTGACAACCTTTCTACTGTACCCATCTAATATATAAAAGAGAAAATTTGTCCTTCTGTCTGTCTTTCTATACAAATCCACATTTTTCAAGCGAAGATCATGAAATTTTGCATACGAGTGTATTAAAACATGACGGAGGCAACTAAAAAAATGTAAAATTGAAATTCATTACGGGGTGGGGGTGGCGAGGGGGGGGGGGGGGGGTAACACCTAAAAATCATCGAAAACGACCATAACTCTGGAATGTCTGGAACAATTTACACCAAACCTGGTACACATATGACTTACAGTCTGACAACAAATATTGTGGGGGCAAGACACCCCTAGCACTCCTAAGGGTGGGGGTGGCGAGGGGGGTAACACCTAAAAATCATCAAAAACGACCATAACTCTGGAATGTCTGGAACAATGTCTTGGAAGAAGTTCCAAAAAAAAAGGGGAAATATATTTTTTCTGGATGCACCCGGAGGAACAGGTAAGACGTTTCTCATCAAGTTGTTACTTGCTAAAATTCGAGTACATTCCAAGATAGCTATTGCTGTGGCCTCTTCTGGAATTGCTGCAACTTTGCTCCCTGGTGGAAGAACAGCACATTCAGCTTTCAAGTTACCGCTTAATCTGGCCCGAAGTGAAACTCACGTCTGCAATATCACTAAACGAACAGAAAAAGCTCAGATTCTGCAGCAATGTCAGGTCATTGTATGAGATGAATGCACCATGTCACACAAAAATGCTTTACAGGCCCTCAATCAAACACTTCAATTTTTAAGAGGCAATGATTTACTAATGGGTGGAGTCACTGTTGTATTGGCTGGAGATTTTCGACAAACATTGCCGGTCATTCCAAAAGGAACAATGGCGTTTGAAATTAATGCATGCCTTAAATCATCACATCTTTGCAGGCATGTTCGCACTTTGCGACTAACCACAAATATGAGAGTTTCTCTGCATGGCAACACAATGGACGGTCAGTTTGCTGATCATTTCCTAAATATTGGGAATGGTTTAATGCCGCTTCATCCAGTAACTGGTCTCTTCAAACTCAGAGAAACACTTTGTAACACAGTTGTGTCTTAAAATTCTTTAAATCCCGGGCAATGCCGGGTATTCTGCTAGTATGCTATAAAAAGGACATTATAATAAGTAGGTTCATATTTTATAATCTACTCAGATAATTATTTCAAAATGCAATTATCTGTCCAGTTCTGGCTGTACATCAATAGTATGGATATAACACAACAAAGGATGGACGAGGGACCTGTCTGTCAGACTGCAGTTGACACTGCCTGGCGCAGCATCAGGGTTTTGTAGGTCAGACACTATCGTTTAGCAGCTGATGAATTGAGGCTTCACCGTCTGTGCATTATTTAACTGTGTAACACGTTTTGGTTTTCCTGTGTCCTGTTACATTGTAACCCTGCAGCATAAGAACTTTAAAATGTTCCAAAGAATCATGTTTCCTCCATTACCAGGCTGAGGGAACGCGGAGATAAGGCCGGGTACTGATGCTCGGAGGCAGATTTCACAATGGAAATGACAAACACAATATTGAGTCCTGCCAAGACCATTCTTGTGCTAAATCCCCTCATCACCCAGTTGTATTATCCAGTTCTACCGATAGGGATATTATACCACATGATGTGCCAAGGGGCCGGAGGGGAGAAGGAGTTCATGTACAATGTGTATAGGTGTAATACAGGGGCGCTATATAGGTGTAATACAGGGGCGCTATATAGGTGTAATACAGGGGCGCTATATAGGTGTAATACAGGGGCGCTATATAGGTGTAATACAGGGGCGCTATATAGGTGTAATACGGGGGCGCTATATAGGTGTAATACGGGGGCGCTATATAGGTGTAATACAGGGGCGCTATATAGGTGTAATACAGGGGCGCTATATAGGTGTAATACAGGGGCGCTATATAGGTGTAATACAGAGGCACTATAGGTGTAATACAGGGGCGCTATAGGTGTAATACAGGGGCGCTATTTAGGTGTAATACAGGGGCGCTATATAGGTGTAATACGGGGGCGCTATATAGGTGTAATACAGGGGCGCTATATAGGTGTAATACAGGGGCACTATGCCCACTTGGCAGCCACTGTAGATAAAGTTATTGCTGTATAAACAAGTGATAATATTTGGTCCTAATAGGAGAGGACAATGATTTAGAGCCTCATTGTTTGTTCCCGGGTCTCTGACACGGATACATCATTCATGTGAATTGAGCAGACAAACGACATGACATGAAATGCTGATTTTTGTTTCCTCCTCTGACAGTGCTATAAGTGCCGATATATATTAATCGAGGACCCTGATGGCAATACAATACCCCCTGACCAGTGGCCGCGCCCTTTCACCTTACGTCACATACTGGAAAAAGATCATTAATCAACATTCCACAACATGATAACGATCGTTATTTATTTATTACACTAGAAATGGATTCTTGTCTCTCTAACCCATCACAAGTGTATTACCAAGAGGTGTGGAGCTGTCTGCCGATGTAACAGGGGCTTATTAGCAACGTGCAGGACGGTGCTCAGTGTAATAACTCTGCAGAATACGACATAGGAGAGAAATACTGAGCTGTCGACCATTAAACCTCATTGAAATAATAACCCTTCATCTGACCTGTGAACGGGATAACACCATGCACAGATGTGCAGTGAAAGCAACAGGTTCTCTCTGATTCGTTCACAACAGTTATGGGTTAATAGTCATACAGGATAATATGTAATACAGACAAAATCTAACAGAATAAATATCAACCGGAACATTGCTCTACAGCAACAGGCATCAGCAATTACTCTACCCCCCCCCCCCCCACCCTCTCTGCAGGTTGATAGACCGCTGTTAAGAGTTTTGCATAAAGAGCTTCTACTATAAGAGCTCATTATATCACTGTAATGACACAAGTGAAAACATCCGGACACACTGAACAAAACTGCATCCATAAATCAAGTCTTCTCACTGCCGGCTCACGGAGGGGCACCTGGACTGGAAACCCCAAAATATCGTAAAACAGAGAGCGAAGGAGCAGTCGCTTTATTTCAGCCGTTACATTTTTATAAGTACAAGTCGTGAAAATATAAAGACGCAACTCAGAGTAAGGTCAGAGGCGGCAGCATTAACCAACACACAACAATTTACCCACAAATCAACACAACGTTCAGAATCTGACAGCCGCACAACCAGACGCCCTCTGATGTGGACTGTACACAAATATACACAATGAGGAGTATGGGGAGCGGAACATCCGGGGACATTTATGGAAACTGCTGCACAGAAAAAATGTGCTGTAACTCATAGCAACCAGAAGTTTACCAGAATCTGATTGTTATGAAACATAAACATAATATAAACACCAGTGATTCCTTTAATAATGCAAACATACTGTCCTTGTGTGTGGCTGAGATTTGTCCTACAATGTATATATTGATATAGGTATATAGATGTCCAGGCCATGTATAAATCACAGTTTGGCCTTGTGGTTGCAGAATGAAGATCATGAAAACATTCATGTGTGCACTTTACATAACATTCCTCGTTTCCCATTAGATTGTAAGCTCTTGCAGCCATGGCCTTCCCTCGGTTTGTCTAAGGTTAGATCAGGTTAAGATTAGATTAGGTTTCTATGTTGTAAACAATTCATGTTTGTGTTCTCTCCCCGCTGCACAGGATGTGGGATATGTTCTCACTATATAAATAAAACATAAGCAGAGATAAGAGTGGGTGTAAAACCTGTAAAGGAAGGTATCTGGATGTGATCCTATCTGTATTTCAGTTCCCCAGGGTGTGAATGGACAACGCAGGAGCTTATGATGTTTGACAATGAACCATGTAATGTGAATGTTTAATGTGTACATTAAATGACTTTTATCTTTCACCATGAGTGGGTTAATTTTTCAGTGTTTCAGAGCCCTGGCTGCCCTCCTCACCCCTGGCACTGCCAGCGCCCTCCTCACCCCTGGCACTGCCAGCGCCCTCCTCTGTGTGTACAGTTCCGTTTTGGAATCTCTTTCTGGCTGAACCTCTCACAGTCCTGTAAACGCAGCATTACAGGACCAGGTGGGAATAACTGAGATCTGTTCAAATATGTGTTAATCTTAATTGAAAATCGCACCTTGGGGGCACAAAATATACTCTGCAAAGCTCAAGGAGACACACGTCTAACGTAACCGCTAGAGGCTTATTCTAGATTTATTCCTTTATTCCAGAGAAACCAAACACATTACACTGAGTAAACATCTCGGTTCAGCGCTACAATGGAATAAATACACGTTTTATAACTTAGAACAGTTTTTCTCTCCTTCGCCTGTGCGCTCTCTATTTGGATCCTTATATAAACCTGGTGCAGGCTCTCCCCAACTCCGCCAAGTGTCTGATGCCTAAATAAACAAAATATTAACAAATCAGACACTGAGGCCCTTATTTATTAATGACTGAATTTTTAACACAAACCCTTTTATTCCTTATCGCAATGACAAGGATTGAAAGATGCTGTGTATTTATTAACAATCTTCAACAGGAACAACAGTCACTACTGTACCTGCAAAGACCCCTCTCCTATCTTTCCTATGGTCACTATCACAAGGTGACCGGAGGGGAGAGCAGTAAGATGCGGTGAGGGATCCGAAGATCCCTCTACTCTACCGCCATGCTCTCCACATACAGCAGACCTGAAAGATGGCGTAGTGGTTAGCACTTCTGACTCACAACACTGGGGTCATGAGTTCAATTCCCGACCATGGCCTTATCTGTGAGGAGTTTGTATGTTCTCCCCATGTTTGCGTGGGTTTCCTCTGGGTGCTCCAGTTTCCTCCCACACTCCAAAAACATACTGGTAGGTTAATTGACTGCTATTAAATTGCCTTTAGTCTCTCGGTCTGTGTGTGTGTGTGTTAGGGAATTTAAAGTGTAAGCTCCAATGGGGCAGGGACTGATGTGAGCGTGGTCTCTGTACAGCGCTCTGGAATTAGTGGCGCTATATAAATAGATGATGATGATGTACGGCAGCCTGAGCTGTATGTGCCTGCGGTACATTCACCGTATGTGAAATTACATTTGCACAACTTGCGGTACAGAGCAGTCCTCATACACATTTATGGGGACTGCTCTGGATTCCACAGATATCTTCGATATCTGCTACGATGTTCATAGATCTACAGGATACTTATTGTGTCTGTTCCCCGAAAACGGCTGTTTTACAGGAAAATAAGGTGTAATAAATCGGCTCCTGAAACTGAAAACTAATTGTAAGATTTGATGTTTTACTTATTTCTTTCTAGAATTTTAGCGATATAGACACATCTCTAACTTACATTCCAGCAGCATTATGTCCGTTTACACTAATCTATCTATCTATCACTGTTCTATTTATTTATTACATAGCTTAGTGTGAGCTTTCTAGATGAAGTCAGGTCAGACACGATCGGATCCAGGTGAGATCTGCTCAGACCCACTGATCTAGAGGAGATCTGGTCATGGAAATACTTCGGAAGAGGTCTCGGATACGACCACTCTGTCACACACTGAGGCAGAGGTACAGGCCACAGACAAGGTCAAAAAAGTGTCTTAATCGGCCCCAAAGTAAAATCTGTGTAGGCTCCCTGCAAAGCTGCCCTATCCTCTCAGGCTTTTGCTCTTCTATGTGAGGTCCGAGGCATTCAGAAGAGGCCTCCGCTCTACAACCAGCAGATTAGGGGCCTCGGAGGGGGTGAGAGACTGGCAGTGCCAGGCACCCTTCACCTCCGGCCCCGTAGTGGTCACACGGCTGGGCCCCTTCCGCAGTCAGAACACGGATATGAAGAAACATACTTATCCAAATGTTCTAATCATCTCTCTCTTTGTCTAAATACATAATGGCTGATATATCTGGATGCTGGGTACTCCGGGCAATGACCAATGTGGTGGGCACCATTAGCGCAGTTAGACAATGGTTACATGAACAGTCAATTATCCTGATCTGACAAATCGCGCCGTATACGGCGCCATCACTTCCACTGCCTCATACACGTATAACGGGACCGTCCTGTACATTGCTGCAAGTATTGGTGATCTGTGTCTGCAGCGCTGGATAATACATCGGTTTAATTACATTTTTCTATAGTTTTATGGTTAAAGCCAAAAAGTGCAGTTTCTGGGACACATCTTGTGTCCCACTTTGATACATTAGGAGATAAGAATTTATCAGTATAATCAGGATACCAGGATGTAGCTAGAACCTCATCCTGCTGAGACTCCGCTAAGGACTAATCCACAAGATCTTTAAACAAGGTTAGTCCGACAATTCATCAGACATAGATGACACTAATGCTCCTCTAATTGTCCTGATGCAGCCAACTATATATCCTCTTAACATAAAGGTTTCTGTTAAGTTTGACAAAACACTCGGATATAATGCAAACATTGAGCACATCTGTTGTTCACCCCCCCTCAGCACAGGGACAGTTTGGGAAGTGGGAATCTGTGACTTATACTGGGTACACACTACACAGTTTTCATCCAATAATCGGCTAAATCAGCCGACATACGACCGCTCGTTCAAATCAAAAGTCGGGTCAGTGTGTGTAGTGACACGATGATTGAAAGTCTGCCCGAATGGACGATTGTCGCCTCATTTGGTTGGTCGTACCGTTTAATATTTTCGTTCCAATCTCGTTTCCGTTGTGTAGTGTGTATAAACTTCCGACCGATCCACAA
Organism: Mixophyes fleayi; assembly: GCF_038048845.1. NCBI lineage: Eukaryota > Metazoa > Chordata > Amphibia > Anura > Limnodynastidae > Mixophyes > Mixophyes fleayi. The sequence goes on along the minus strand of NC_134408.1, from coordinate 151,824,813 downwards.
CAGTGAGTACAAAACTGCAATCATTGCTCACGACAACATGGCTGTAAAAAGTCACTAAAGGGACGTCCGCTCTTCCCTTTATCGTCCTAAACAAGGCTAGTGAGTATGCAGTCCATGGACCGAGCGATTGGACCATCGATCGCATGTAAAATTGATCGGCATAAAAAGTTGGTGGAAAATTCTGTAGTGTGTACCCAGCTTTAGCAGAAGTGATTTGGTAGCACAATGAGTGTGTTTACAGTGTGATCGTTGCGATAAGAGGCCTGTGGTACAGGCAGGATTAAACAATCATTACAGACTTTCCTCACATAATAAATATTTGGGTCACAGACAGATACTAGAATGGACCACACACATCAGACATTAGATCTTCATACGCAGAGCACAGGACAGCGACATGAAAAGGGTAACTATAATCAGAGCCTATTTATATCAGAGTCCGAATACTTTATTGTATTTAAAGTCCATTTACTGCTTGTCTGAATGTAATCAGCAGCACAGAGTATTTCAGGAGATGTGTGCAGATCTTGTGTGGGGTTGTGACTTGTCCTCTTGTGGGATTGTGTTATTGAGGACGGGGCACATAGAGATATAATATTCCTTTTCGCATATGAATGACAACAACAAAATAAATCACTTTAAAATACAACCACAAGATCCAATAACCTATGTACAAATAATGAGGAAATCAGTCTAAGGAAACGCCCGGCTCAGGATGAGCCCCCTATAAGTCTGTAAAACGTCACTAATATGAAAAGTCTGCCACAGAGTTTGTATCATGAGACAGCCGTATGACATGAAGATATAATGGTTGGTGACGAGGAATCTATTACAATTAAACTGCGCTGACAACGTCTCACTCACAGTCACCAGTACTCAATTATCAGAGAATGGATTCTCGCCCTTCGGATATAATGAATGAAAATTTAAAGCAAAATGTTCTCTTTAATCTGCCAAAACGCTGATGAGTCCATTGTCCTCCTGAGAGTCCGGTCTGGCCGAGACATCAGAATATTCTCCGTCTTCTGTCAAATATTCCGCTGTGGAAATATCCGCGGCGGGTTGTCAGGAAGACATTTCTATTGTGAAATCTCAACCTTCTCCCGTGCCGTAACATCCGTCATTATTAATAGAATATTCCCAGTATTACAGGCAGACGTGACAGTGACCTGTGCCGACCAGAGCGGACTTGTATGGACCCCATACCGGACAGCTGCAACTACGGAGAGTGATTATTGTGTGTTTATAGAAGGACTTGCTATACTAAGACGTGTTATAATAAGAGCGGATTACAGAGTACAGATGGCCGAGGAGTAAAGGCTTCAATAGTCCCAATATTTTTATTTTGATGGCTCTACGGACCATTCGCTCATATCGCTTTGGATCTCTTTGCTGTTGCAGCAACTTCTGGGAAAGTCGTTTATACAATATCCTGTGGTCCCCAAAATATTTATTAGACATAACCACAAACTGGTTTGTTCTGCAGGGTCAGAAATCATTTACTTTACACATGTTCTTCAATCTGTGTCTCATTCTTTTCAAATTCATCATAATTTGTTACTATTGCTAAAAGGTGGAAATCCGCAGCAAAATCAAATCTCCAGGACGACTGTCTCATACTAGACTGTGATTGGTTCCTGCGGGTTATTGTCCAGTCTGGAGCAATGTTAGTATATTGTATCCTGTATACATGCAGTATATTACTACAAGTGTCACACAACAAAGAGGTTACAATGTAAAGTTACATCACCCCCTGGGAAAATATTTCCTAATGTTACCACCCCGCGCCCCCCCCCCCCCCCACCCGCTGTATAGCAGATCAGCCAGAACTTCAGGAAGAACAGCCGCATGTAGTAGCAGCCCCCAGCGGCTCCAGCAAGGGGGAGGGGCCACATTAGGTGGTAATGCAGCTATAACCGTATCATATAAGAAGCAGTACCTGTGGATTAATGAAGCACAAGTGAAAACAATATATTAAAAAATATTATATAAATTCCTCTGATATCTGTGTTTTCTCTGTGCACCCCCCTCATGTTTCATCATAGGCATCACAAATGCAGACAGGAGTGAGCCCTACATCAGGGTTACAGACCAGTAACACTAATATCACAAGGTCAGCGGTCAGGGAGCAGCCGCAGAACGGAACTAGAAATTACTTTTCTGCTCTCTACAAAACAGTTTAATTGTTTCTGAGAGTTGGGCGGTGAAGTTGTGTAATCAGTTAAAGGAGAATGTAATCCCATAGGCAGTGTATCTGCGTAATGCGCTCTACATCATGCAGATGGATTAAGGACTAGTACAATGCTCCTCGTTGGGGCTTCCATAAACTTAGACAAACAGAGGCCTCTCCGTGTCGCTGCCAGCGCGAGTCCGCACCGATGGGAGAGACAAGCGCCAGGTTCTGTAATAATGGAATATACTTGGGGGGGCGAACACATGATCCCGACACACTGTCCCAGAAAACAAATAACCAGGTGGCTGGTAGCGGTTACAGCCAGAGACGCTTCTGTCCTGAGGAAGATGATTCTGATTGCACGGTCTTTAGACAGATATATAGGTGCCCTGACTGTGCATGAGGTAGATACAAGAGACTGCACTGTATTTATATGTGTAAACATCCTACACAAAGTATTGTACAGGTCTAGTATCCATTAACCAGGAAGGTCCAAATAAGAGAAAGGGGAAAAAGTTAATCACTCTTGCAAGGTAATGAGACTACAGCTACTGCAAGGAGCTCTTATATACAAGGGAATGAAAATAATGTCATACACAGCATCATGAGCACTGAGCTCCTCCTACTTCAGCCACTGTGAGGAGCTCTGCTAAACAAGGTAATAAGAATAATGTCATACAAAGCAACATTGGCTCCTCCTATTGCAGTCACAGTAACAGTGTATTTATAACTGACAGTATAATAACAGTGAATCCCCATTACTGTCACAGGATCCTTACACCGAGTGTTTACTGAACACTGAATTATATACACATACGATAGTCTCTGGTAAAGCGGGTGCGCTGTAGAGTGACGGATATAAAGTGTCTCCACACTCTGTACCTGGCAGCACCTGAACTCTGCAGCGCAAATAGATTTCACATTGCAGCAAAGTGACAATTACACGGTACACCACACAATACGTCCCGGAGTGCTTCCTGTGTAGTACCAATCAGCAAAATACATATGAGATAAACTCCTGATCTGTCACACTATAATACACTATAGATGAAGGGAACACACATACAACTCTCTCCCTCATACCACCTTAATACAACCGTGTTCCCCCCATGCCACCTTAATACAACAGTGTTCCCCATACCACCTTAATACAGCCGTGTTTCCTTCATACCACCTTAATACAACAGTGTTCCCCATACCACCTTAATACAGCCGTGTTTCCTTCATACCACCTTAATACAACCTTGTTCCTCATACCACCTTAATACAACCTTGTTCCTCATACCACCTTAATACAACCGCGTTCCCCAAACCACCTTAATACAACCGTGTTCCCCCATACCACCTTAATACAATCCTGTTCCCCCATACCACCTTAATACAACCGTGTTCCCCAAACCACCTTAATACAACCGTGTTCCCCCATACCACCTTAATACAACCGCGTTTCCCCCATACCACCTTAATACAACCGTGTTCCCCAAACCACCTTAATACAACCGTGTTCCCCAAACCACCTTAATACAACCGTGTTCCCCCCATACCGCCTTAATACAACCGTGTTCCCCCCATACCGCCTTAATACAACCGTGTTCCCCCCATACCACCTTAATACAACCGTGTTCCCCAAACCACCTTAATACAACCGTGTTCCCCAAACCACCTTAATACAACCGTGTTCCCCCCAAACCACCTTAATACAACCGTGTTCCCCCCAAACCACCTTAATACAACCGTGTTCCCCCCATACCGCCTTAATACAACCGTGTTCCCCCATACCACTTTAATACAACCGTGTTCCTCATACCACCTTAATACAACCGTGTTCCCCCCCATACCACCTTAATACAACCGTGTTCCCCCCCATACCACCTTAATACAACCGTGTTCCCCCCCATACCACCTTAATACAACCGTGTTCCCCCCCCATACCACCTTAATACCACCGTGTTCCCCCCATACCACCTTAATACAACCGTCTTCCCCCCATACCACCTTAATACAACCATATTCCTCCATACCACCTTAATACAACCGTGTTCCCCTATACCACCTTAATACAACCGTGTCCCACATAAGCATAAGAGACAAGAAAAGAACATGTAACTTAATAAATCATTCAGAAACAATCAGCAAACTTTGTAGCTATCGAATCAGGAAATATCAGTGTATGAAAATGTCCCGTTGATGAACCTCAGTCATATAAATGACTACAGACATCACATCCAGATATTCGTTGCATCCTGTGCCATACGGGGCAGTTCCCCGACTTACCCTTCTGTCCGGTACATGGAGCACCTCTCCAGGGGCACTTTCAGGACTCCGTGCTTTAACCCCACAAAGAGCGACCTGTTGCTGTGCAGAATCTGCAGGCTGAGGATGGCTTCCTGCTGGCTGCTGGGCAGTATGTGCATCTCTTCCAGGTAACAGCTGCGCAGGCTGCGGTTGGCCGTGGACAGAGCCTTAAGGATGGTGCCGTGTTCTGGGGAGAGAGAAATGGGAGAGCTCAGTGACGGACTTATATTCAACTCATACTGAGCTTATATATAATCACCTCTGTATAATTACTGATGCCGCATTTGTGTTGCTACAAAGATGGTGCCACAGTGACAGAATATGTACTAAGGGTTCAACGATGTACGGGCTGAATTACTGGCAGCAGCGGAGTGATCGTCACATTGGGGGTACTCTACGTTCTCTGGTGGAATCACTACATGATTTTACCATATTCTATTAGAAAGTCTTTACTGACAATGTAAAAATGTCCTTTTATTAATTAATTCCTTTTCTCCAGAGGAGCTTTTATAATCAGGATAATTTTCTGCTCTGGGGTAGAGGGGCTGTGATTAGTTACCTGTGCCGATGTACATGACATGGTAGAGGGTGTCCTTTCCTTGGACAATGTCCACCACCAGCTTGGAGAATCGCACACTGTCCTGCGTCACCAGCGGATCCACAGAAACCGGCTGTACGACATCGTTCATCAGGAAGAGGCGCTGGGCGTCCTGCAGGCTGCGCTCTGTCAGGTTCTCGTTGGGGCTGTCGTCATTCAGGATTCCGCACTAAGAGTCATGGAGCAGAATCTGAGACCGCAGCAAGGGGCTATGAGTAATGGGGAGGGCAGGGGGGGGGGGGGTAACGTGGGTGACAAGTCAGACAGTAGAGAAAGTGAGTGGGACAGGAGACATGTGGCAGTAAAGGAGGGGGGTATATACTATATACTGCAGTACACAGGATTGACACAAGGGCATTAAATAAAGGAACACAAATTTGTGCTTCATTGCACAATATAGAGCCAATGTATATGAGTCAATGTAGGTGGCACACGCTACATTTTGCAGATAGAGGAATTCTGTCTGTAGCTCCAAATCTGAAGCGTCATCTCCACTGGTGTCTTCTGTCCTGACATCTAGACACACTGCAACAGTCACAACAGCACTTTGTGTAACGTAGCGATCGCTCACCTGAAAGTTGGGCATGGGGTTTGCGGTTGGTAACCAGGCCGATCGAGGGTTTTCCTGGTATCTGAATGGCCCATTGAAGGCCTGAGTGATAGCGCTGAGGTTGAAGGCACAGACTGCAGAGGCAGCGATGCTATTTCTGGAATAATAATAAAGTCATAATTACATAAATTCCACAACTAACATGACTCACTGTGAATCAGTGATACATTGTAACACAACGATTAGCAGGATTACAGCCTAACTCAGGACTGGCCGCATTACGTAGTAATCAGAGGCCTCATTCACAATGCGCCACCTGCTGAGTAGCGCAGAAATCCTCTTTGGTGACATCACAAGCTTTGATTTGCGCTGGTGCGTCTAGCCCAGAATTCCGCCTAGGCGCATGGGTAAACGGGAGGTGGGAGGAGTTAGAGAAGTGACGGTTCTCCATAAAATACAGGGCACATGCAGCATTGCGCCTACTTTTGCAAAGGAGTAAAACAAAAAACAAGATTTTGTGATTGCTGAAATAAGATAAAGGGAGATGGCGCATTTTAACGGTCACCCCCTGCCGCGTGGCGCACAGTCATTTTCACCCAGCATAAGGACTTGAATCTTGCACCAGCTCAATACACAGGGTCTGCTTCTTACGCCTATAATGGTGTACTCAGGGGTGGAATTACTGCAATGTGGGGTCAACTCTTCCTCCAAGGCCACTGTGCCCCCTTACGGCCCCTGCTCTGAAGTCCAGTGAATTCCTAATCGCCATTATAGGTTATAGGAAATATTCAGAAAATTCAGGTGCCAGCAATAAACGTTTACAGGCCGTGGGTAACTTGCACCTTATATGTTGTTATTGGTTCACAATATAAAACAATTCCACTCACTCGCTCTGATCTTGAGAGCTTACAATATACAGTGCAGCCTTTCAGGCATAGAATGGGTTAAGTGAAGTGTCCTAAATGACACTCTTACACAAATACCAAACATAGAGGCTCTGTCATATTACCGCTACCAAGCTACACTTTAATTTCTTGTTTTTCAGATCATTAACACGACGGGCTGTCCTCACCCGGACACATAATTGCTTTGTGTTAAGACGCAGAACGCACAATTACAGGATCCCTCGGGATTCGATCAGTTCATTGGCTGACGGAGCAGTGACAGGTCGCGCTACCACTTTATTAAACACAACAAACGTGAGTGACGTCTCCACAGGGGCTTCCAAACCCACTCAAAGTAAATAAACTTGTCCTGGGGCTGCTTAGACGCTGCTCCCCCCACACACACCCTATTAGGTAGTTGCAGTCTGACCCCATTACTGTTTGTTACCAATTGTTAAGCGCTACAGAAATCTTCTGGCGCTATATAAATAAATGCTGATGATGATTATGTGTATATCAACACTATTTCCTATATGATATCATTGCGGTGTATCAACAATATTTCCTATAGACGTCACTGTGTGTGTGGTTTCTGTTCCATACATTTGTGCAATAAGCTGATTAATAGTATTTGCTGCAGACATCCTGGGTATTTTTACTGGTTTCTAGCGGTTACTGTGGAAACTGCGCTAACACGTTCTGTTTACAAGTCAGCGGCCATTTTTATCTCCCAATGAGGCCAATTGTTGTTGGAAGCGCTGTGTATTATACAGAGTCTGATAGGAGGCTGCACTGTGAACGATGCTGCTATTTGCAGTATTACTTTACACTTTCTATACATCACCAGTCCGAGCACGTTTCCTCCTGAAGTTTACGCATAAGAAAAACTCTCCAGACACATCACATAGTAACAAACCGGCTTCTAACGAGCTCTCTAAGAAACATTGTAAACCGTAATGCAGCCATTAAACCCCGTAGCGCGCTGCCTGCCATTCATCACTATTTCCAACACTGATTCTTAAACTATGAAAACTATAAGAACTTTTCCAGAGATCTGCATGGTCCAGAATATCAGATTGTCAGAATGAGGAAATAAAATAAACAGCAAATAAATCGAGCAAAAAGATTTGCATCAAAACTGTGATAAAACAGCTATCGCACCTTTATAGCGGGTACTTATTCTGTGTAATTATGCTCCGTAAAATTAATGTCCAAAAATATGTCTCTAACAGTCTAGCACTTATAATTATTCTTTTGTGAGAATATATATATATATATATATATATATATATATATCTCCTCTATAAAAATGTTCTCTTTCCTCCCCAAAAATCAACATGGACAATGCTATCAGTGCTGTGTGTACTAGATACCACAACTTCCTTTTATTCACCATTATTACATCCACTACGAATGTAATCAATAAAGAGATTGTTACATTGTTGCCGAGCACCCTCCTCGGTCATAAACACAACTCTCAGATTCCACAGATATACATCATCATGGATGTAAATTACAGGTGTGTAGAATACACGGAGGACCTTACAACAGGTACTCTATGAGCCCCAAAGATTGTACAGGTCTTTTTTGTGCAAAACTCCTTCTGCGTAGTGGAAATGGCTGTAACGCCCCTAAAATCGCACTCTTGACCCTTTTATATAATTTCAAAAATCTCACCCTGCAAAATGCCTAGTTTCTATACTGCTTTACAAAACCAGGGGAACCGGATGCGCTCACTCTGCCCAGCTTCTCCCCCTCCGCCGGTGCCAACTTCTCCTCCACTAGCGTTGCCATCTTGCTATACAAACCTATGCGCTGTTACGCAAATTGAGGAGCGGGAGGGACTAAAGCTGACTCTGCACTGCGCCTCGCCATCTTGTCTTGAGTTTACTTCCAGTGTCAGTCATAGATAAGAGAAACGTCTGCACAAGTCAGCAGGTAAAAGGACACATCTGACGCACAGTGTTATAGCAACGCATACTACGCAGAAACAGCATTCCCCTCGTTTGGGTGAGCAAGAAGGCAGCAGGGCAGGCTGGGACTTGCAGTTCCACAAGAGAGCACATATATAATAAAGCGTTAGACTCACACATTGGTGGTGAAGACGCCGTAGATGACGTCTTGCTCCTGCAGGAGGAACGTGCTCTGCAGCTCATTGTAATAAAACGGGATCTCTCCGGAGCGCGAGCAGTTCAGTCTCGCCTTCATAAATGTCGTCCAGGTGTCTTCCAGCAAAAACCGCCCCCCAAAGTCATTCTTACAGACTCTGGCCACACGCGAGTACACCGTCTTCCCGCAGTCGTGTTCCACCGCATTCTCCCGAAAGAAGAAATACGTGAACAGTCCGATGTCGTAGGCAGCCACAAAGTTGGGTTCTGAGTGAAAGAACAAAGTTAAAGTGTTGTGGGATCATATACAGTGAGTGTGATATACACTGTACAGTACATAGTTATACAGTTACATAGGTACATGGTTACCTAGTTTTAGTTACATAGGCGCACTGGCCAGGCCTGATTCATTAAGGAAAGTACAGCAAGGAAAAATGAGCAACTTTGCACCTGGGCAAAACCATGTTGCTTCGGGGGATGGGGGGGGGGGGGGGGGGTAAATTTAAAATGTGATGGCAGATTTATAGGTGGGGTAAGTCATGTCCTAGATCAACTTTAAATTTCAGTGTAAAAATAAAGCTATAAAGTATGTGTGTGCTAGATGAAAAAAAAGCCAGTATTTAACGGATATGCAAAATAATAAACTAATTTGTGTTGTAACATGGTTTGTCCAGGAGAAAAGTTACTCATTTTTTTGTCTTACTTTCCTTAATGAATCAGGCCCTGTATCTCCAGAGCACTTGCAGTGTTCTACTCCGTTCCTGCATAAAATTTCTTCCAAGACGCTCATTATTTGCAGACTGAGCCCAAGCTATACGAGTTGTAATGAGCTCTGTACCAGTGGTAGGCAATATGTGGCTCTCCAGCTACTGTTGAACTACAAGTCTCAGCAGGTCCCTCCAGCAAGAGTTCTACAACAGCTGCAGAGCGCCAGGCCCGCCCTGTATTAATACTCCTCCTTACCATTCAGCCACTTGGAGTTATACTGCGCGGTGCGGAGAGGGGGGATGCTGCCCAGGCTGCGGTAGATGGCTGGGTCCCGGCCAGAGAAGTCAATAACGGTGGCGGCGTACAGCTCTCCCCGGGATGTGATGACGGCGGTGGAGTTGTGACGGGGGTCATAGGGGCAGCGAGCCACTCCGTTTATCTTCTCAATCACTCTGCTAATGTTACCCACCTGGATTACAAAACAGACAGATGTGTGTCACACCCTCCAGCAATGCAGAGGTTAAACTGCCGGACAAGTTTATTATTAATTCCACTTCCCAGGTCAGTAATCTCTTCACTCAGTGATGGATCAGATAAAAGTCACCGTAACAATGTAACATTACATTTAAATAACAGTTCTTTTGAGGTTAATGTGATTTAATCTACTTCAACCAATCAATTCAAAGCTGATTGATTGCTATAAGTAGCATTCACTAGAGTCTTTTAATTAATAGGAACAAAAGCAGACAAGTTCCTGGAATCTATATGTAAACGCTGGAAAATATAATTTTACTAGTCTGCAGCCTATCCAGTCACTAGGAACCAGTGACCTCACTGAGAGTGCAGCCTATCCAGTCACTAGGAACCAGTGACATCACTGAGAGTGCAGCCTATCCATTCACTAGGAACCAGTGACATCACTGAGAATGCAGCCTGTCCATTCACTAGGAACCAGTGACATCACTGAGAATCTAGCCTATCCATTCACTAGGAACCAGTGACATCACTGAGAGTGCAGCCTATCCATTCACTAGGAACCAGTGACATCACTGAGAATGCAGCCTATCCAGTCACTAGGGACCAGTGACATCACTGAGAATGCAGCCTATCCAGTCACTAGGAACCAGTGACATCACTGAGAGTGCAGCCTATCCATTCACTAGGAACCAGTGACATCACTGAGAATGCAGCCTATCCCGTCACTAGGAACCAGTGACATCACTGAGAGTGCAGCCTATCCAGTCACTAGGAACCAGTGACATCACTGAGAATGCAGCCTATCCATTCACTAGGTATCAGAGAGGCATGAGGCACTTGCTAGCTCCCTGTGAATTGATAGGCTGCATATTAGTTCAGCCCACAAATAACTGCCCCATTATCTGCAGGTGCCACATCGACTTTAAACGAGTTATAAAATCCCATCCTGGTGCGTGAACTTACACTGACACTGACACTACCCCTCCTGCACCAGCAGAGCCAAGGAATGTGCAAATCGCTACCATCTAGCAGCCGACTATGTGAGTGACGTGAAAATATACTTCATCAGTATACTCCATCTCCCAGGTGGGAAGACGCCCTCAGGGTGACCCGCTACCGCCCGGGCGACTGCAGACTCTGCTGCAATGGTAACATTTTGCTGTGGCCACAAGCGGTTTTATTTCTGGTTATAGGGAAACACGTATCCCCTAAGCCGCCTCCACACTGCACAGAGAGCCGTTCATTCCTCCTATTATTCTTATCAGTAATCTGTTTATAGGAACCTCATGCTTCCAGAGAGAGGAGGAGGGCGCTGAACAGTTCAATGGAAACAGATGTTCTTCTAGAAACACACAGAGGAGATTTTATACAGTTACTCAGAACTGGCCAAGAATATTCCGCTGACACTTTTCCGCTTTTCGGTGCTCCGAGAAGCCGCCTGCGGGAAGCCAACTTCCTGGTAACCTGCACTAGTTGCTGCACTTACATTTTCTGTCTCAGATCCAAGGTTAAGTGCTGGTAGCGCCACCCTAACACTAGTATAATGGGCGGTCTGCGTACAACAGCGCACACACAGCAGGGTATGGCTGAAACTGGACATCTCCTATCAGATAATGATCAGGAGGAAACACATATACATACATACGCACATTATATACATATATATATATAAACACACACACACACATACACAACTGGATTCATATTTAGTGGAAAAATATATATTCGTCAAACACAGACGTAAGCAATTAAAATATATTTTAGAATCATAATTAACAGATATGGGGTATACTGGTTTCACCTTTGTATAATGAAGAAAATAATCTTATATTCTATGATTCCCATAAGGTAATATTATATTATTCTGTTAAAGGAGAACTAAGCCCAGGACGGGTGCTGTGTAATCCCAGTCTGCTTATCTGTGAGGCACGAGGCACCTTATTTCTAAAGTACCAGCATCGCTCTGCTCCTGACATTGCCACGTCCGCTACTGATACATAAGAAGAGCGGCTCACAAGGGGCCCCCAGGAGGTTACTCCTATTATCCTACATCTATCTAACGCCGACATATTCTGCAGCGCTGTATAAGTATAGGGGACAATTTAGAAGATTAATAACCAATCATTGTGTTTGGACATGGGAGGAAGAATACAGGACATACAGACACCATGCAGATCGCTTCCTGGTTCAATCTCCAGCCCGTGGCTCCAGCGCTGTAGCGTAGCCACGAACCACTGCGCCATGCCGAGTTCCAACTCCGGCCATAACCAGCAGCGTCACTGGTAGGACTGGTGGCTGTCCGTCCACTCAGAACACCCAACAATCAAAGGGGCATATTTAATAAAGCACGATAGTGCTTTTAATGGATAATTAAGGTCCCTGAAGCTGGCGTACATGAGAAAATCTAATGCTGTCAGCTCTGCTCCGGAGAGCAGAGCTGGACAGCGCATGTGTGGAGGGATCACATGATCCCTCCCTGTCAATCACAGCTCTCTCTCGGCAACTATCGTTGCAGAGACAGAGAGGGGAACTGTCTGCGCATGTCCAGTTCTTGGAACTGGACATGCGCAATTGAAGAGTAAGGAGAAGACCCGAAGACAGCGCTTCCGAAGAGGGGGGTAAGTATGATTTTTTTTTTCACAGAAACAGCAGATTATCGGGACTGCTGTTTCTGAACTCTGGTTTTGATAAATTTGAGAAATGAATCAATACTTATCCGTCCGATAAGGATTGATAACCATTTCTCTATTTCAACGTTAAATGATAAATGTGCCCCCAAAGGTGTCAGAGATGACGGAGAGGCCACCAGCAGTGCGACCGGAAGATGGCGGGATGGCGACAACGTGAAGAGACGGCAAGAAAAAAAAAAAGGGAGAAGTGAAAACTGTTCAGGTGCTAATTACTGGTCAAGCATTGTATATTACTATGGTGACCGTGTCCATTGTCACTGGAACGTACACAGTTCCTATAAATATCATGTGCGGCTACCAGAACACGGTTCTGCGCTTAGAATGTCTGCTCAGGATATACAGTATTAATGTTCCAATAATTCTCAGCGTGTTTGTAGTTCTGGATTTATTGGCTGGATGCACTATGAAGCCCAAAGTTCATTCTGCTCTATATAAGATGACAAATAATACAAAACAATATATCATATTTATGTGTATGGTCACGTTGTATCGCTGCGACCAACACAAATATGGAAACACGCTGTACCTGGCGACTGGTGCAGACCGGAGAGAAGGCGTTAGTCCCACAGGTGAACACTCGCTTCCCGTTCACGATCAGCACGCGCACATAGTTCTGGCACTCCTCCTGCAGCGACAAACAGAAAGCGGTTACATGACAGACAATACGCACCTCGAGCACTTGTAGAGTTTTTCCAATCTGTCGGTTTATCCGTAGTTACTTAAGAAACTGACCACACCCTGACATCGCTCATTTTCATATTTAAATATTTATATTCATATTTAGTTTGGAACTGAATGCAACTCTAATGGGTGAAGAAAACGTACACATAGCGATGAGGGTGATGACAACTGTTTATGTACGAGTCCCATCCCATTGCCCCCAGTATATTTCTGGGGGTCTGATGGATCTATCATCATCTCTGTAATGTAGAGATCCGGCCTCCATCCGAGCTCAGCCTCTGCTCTCCTGTTTGTAGTCTCCTTATACCCGCACTCTATGTGTGACAACGTGAGGGGGTCACACAAGGGGGCCCAGGTTTAATTCTCTTTACAAATAGGCCACAGTGATTTACGCCCCTTTCATTGAAGTGTCAGAAATCTGTTTGGTCTCCTTGTAATTTGTCTGCCCTGTTTCAGACGTGTTTACTCTACATGAACATGCAGCCTGCACCATATATGGCGTAGGTGAGAGATTAAAGAGCTGAAGCCCCAGGCCTTATACCAGACCAACAGTTTATTAAAAGAACATGGAAATACCAGAACCCCCGAGACACACAAACACTTGGATGGAGGAACTTAACAGCGAGAAATAACAAATCCTACCTAATATATAAATATAATTATACACATATAATATAGTGTATACGAGAACATGGGAAGCAAACAGTGTAGTACATCAGAATTAAGCCCAAAATAACGGTGGTAATAAAGTAACTGTATATTTATGTGTGAAACAGTGTCTGGATATTATTATAAATATCAGATTAACCTAGATACAAAAATTGGAGAATATTCTAGGTCCCAAGAGCTTGCACTCCAGAGCAGTCTCAGATTTGCATCTGTGCCATTTTAGCACACTTTCTGTGCGCTCTAAGTCCCCCACTACAACAGATTTACAGGTTTCCGGTCCTCACTGTATTCAATCGTAACAAATTAATAAATAAAAAGCATCGCACCATGGGAAAATAATATACAACTAATGCACAAAATAATACAGTGGTACAGAACGTGTGTTGGGGACGCTTGTTCACCTCTGCTGGGCGCCTTTCCACAAATGGGGTTTTGGCCCAAAGGGAGAAAAGGGGAACGGACACAAGTTACGTTACGGGTAACATAGAACGGTTTATCCGTAATGTAATTATTATGCCACGTTATACAATGTATGCGTTTCACAACAAGAGAACTGGTTCATCTCAGACCAGAACCAGACTACATGTGTTCAGAGTGTCGTGTTCGGATCAGAATTCTTTAACACAATATAGAATTAATTTTCTGTTCTCTTAGCAGTGACATTGAAGTTCCCCAAAGTGAGGCCATTGATCATAGGAAGCTTGCCATAGGGGACTCTGCGGTAACGTATTGTTCTGGGAGTTGGTCATGAATAGATTAGGACCTGGCAGGAGGTATGGCTCAGTGGTCGGAGGCACATGGTCGGGGAGTAAGATTGGAGAGGTCCTTGTACATGTTGGCATTAATGGTCTGTCCACCAGTGATAGCGTCTTGTAGGGTTTGATCTGACAGTCAGTGTCTGAGATTTTTCCTGTTCATAATACCGAGGAACAGAGTTGGGAAGTATAAAAATCAGTTCTCAGAGGCCCCGCACATGATTCATCAGAGAATATTTACACTACATAGGGGGAGCAACTTAAAAAACAAAATGTAGATCCCTCTGCCCCTGTTCTCACTATAAAATACATAAATCAGGTTGTTTTAACCCAAAAGACTAAATTCAAATAGAAGAAAAACATTCTAGAGTTTCACTGCAATTAATATAATGGATGATATGTGACTCACCCCAAGAAAATGATTGTAAAGACTTTTCCCAGATCTTTTTAATTGTTGTCTTACAATACTTAGTAATGCCAGCGGAGGTGGGATTCTACAAGAGAACGCTGCGGGTCTCATTTAACACATAGGATCCCGACAAGCGTTAAGAAAGCGGCTTCATCTAGAAAACAGTTATTTAAATCGACTATTGTAATAATTCAGATTCACGGCGCCCGTGACCCGGAATAAATCTGCATCATCCGTCTATAAAACTCTTCCAGCGTTTGTTTGTTTCATTCTCAGTAATTTTACTGTCACAGTGATCAGTGTTATTACGCTCTGGTTATATTCTCTCTTAATCCCTTTCTGCTTTCTACACACGTTCTGAAATAGGATAAAATTACTAAAAATAGGAGGGAAGATGCTGCACAGAGGAGGCTGTTGTTCTTCGTATTATTATTATTATTATATGGATTATTTTACCATTTCCCTGTTTAGCATATACAGTGTTTACCCACGAAAGTTTCACAAAGTGACTAATTTAAATGACATTATATGACACAGGACAGTATAGATTAGTGTCTGCATATGGGCGCAGCCATGTATCAGAGAAACGTTCCAGTAAAGGAAATATTTTGCCATTTTCCATAATAATTTGAAGTAATTGTTCCATAATACAAGAGAATGTGAGACAGATCTTCCTGCACTGACTGTATATAAGTCCACAGAGATGACCCTGATATTGCTGGTTGAAAGGATGAAACTAAAGAGTTACAATTTGTACAGCACATAAGTGGCTGCTGTGGTGGATGTTATACATTGTATCACTCTCTTCTTGGCTTCTGATTGGCTCTAACTCCCGTTTTGTTTGCATTTAGCAGCGTCTCACTTGTAACATTTCTAAATTAATACAGATTTTCTTTTACACGGTCGGTCGCCACTTTGTCTCTTATTGTCCGTTTGAAAAACAGATAAATTTCAGTTCTGACAATGGCCCTAGGATTAGATTCCTGCGGTGCTCGGTATTAGCAGCTAAAACACATTTAACTTGGAATATTTCTTAATCTGTGTTTTTGTATTGGTCTCCCAAACGGGTGTATAATACTGATGGTCTGAGTAATGTTCATGTCACACAGTTTCTTGACTTCCAGTTCTGTTATATGGAACATATTGCTGTGTTACACGCTGCTCCGGTCATGGCTGTGTTACACGCTGCTCCGGTCATGGCTGTGTTACACGCTGCTCCGGTCATGGCTGTGTTACACGCTGCTCCGGTCATGGCTGTGTTACACGCTGCTCCGGTCATGGCTGTGTTACACGCTGCTCCGGTCATGGCTGTGTTACACGCTGCTCCGGTCATGGCTGTGTTACACGCTGCTCCGGTCATGGCTGTGTTACACGCTGCTCCGGTCATGGCTGTGTTACACGCTGCTCCGGTCATGGCTGTGTTACACGCTGCTCCGGGCATGTGTATCACTTCTTGAGGACATGTGAGGATGGATAAAGCCACATGAAATCGTTTCTCTATGATTTACCTGTGTAGACAAATGAGAACTTCACCAGGAATTAGTGTGTACCCCAAATAATCATCTGCAATGTTTGATGTTTCCACCTGTACAATGAATGTCAGAGACACAGATTATAGAGGACTATTAGGACTGATGGGATATATATATAACAATACTATGTCCTTTCTCACATGTGTGACTGTAACATGGCTCAGGGTAATGATCGGTGACCACGGGATAATGATCTCTATATCTCAGTGACTGAGGTTCAGGGTGAGGACCACGCTGTCTATGATGCAGAGAGTCCTCCGTGTTACTGCCAGCATGTTCCCAGAGCATCTAATTTTCAGAAAAAAATGAATCTTTCACTTTAAATGTAAAACTCTGAATATTGTGAAATGTGATCCAGACTCTGAGCCGTGAATCCTGCTGTATCTGCAACTCCCAACACTCACATAACCCGCTGAGCGCAGCCTGTGCCAAGGATCAGAGGCAGCCTGGGCAGCGATCCAACATCTCTACTGAGCGGTGACTGAGGCCCTCCATAGCCCGGCCGAGCGTGTATCACCTGGGTGATTACCTGTGGCTTCCTGGGCTGGCACACTGTGCTCGGAGGTACAGAGAGGTGTAATGCTGGAGTCTCACATCAGCTGGATCATGTCCTTATTGTCTCTGTACCTTCCCTGGAGGTATATTGTTGGAGAGATTGTAAGAGGAGAGAGGGAGACTGAACTACCACTAAATATATATTATTTTTCTCTTGTATTCATAAAGCGTTGCACATTCTACAGGGCCGCACAATGAACTGGTTCACTGACACCTAAACTCCAGCGAAGCAGAACAGACAATCATCACTCTGCTGTACATCTAATCTTCCGTAATTTCTAGACCTGTGGGGAGAAGAATGTTTACACACTGATAAGAGGAGATGGCTCGGCAAATAAGTATCACCCCAAATATCTAACCCAAATTGTTGCCTTACTAGGTCATGTATTGTAAGAAAAGGTTAAGAAACAAACTGAAATTATCCCTGTTATTATTAATTTTTATTTATAGGGCGCCACAAGGTGTCCGTGGCGCCGTACAGGGACAAAACTAATTACAATACAAGGTAAGACAGCACAGTACAGTAAACAGTAAGCACAGTAACTCAGTAAGCTCAATGCACAGCTAGAGAGGGCGGGGAAAGGGGGAGGGAGAATCGGCAAACAACGGAGCCCAAGAAGGAGGGCGCGGAAGACAGGGAGATCCCCAGAGGGGACGGGGGAAGGAGGGTCCTCGAGGAGGAGGGCAAAGTAGCTGGAGAGCAGAGTTAGAAGTGGTGGAAACAGGAGGCGAGATGGCCCTGCTCAGAGGAGCGTACAATCTAAGGGAAGGGGTGGACAGACAGAGAGACGCAGGGGAGAGAGGGAGAATAGGGGGACAGGGGCGGGGAAGGGGAAAGTAGGAGGAAAGGCAGCAGAAAAGGTAGGGAGTTAAGTGGGAGACTGAAAGGCTTTAAGAAAAAGGTGGGTTTTTAAAGCTCGTTTAAAACTGGACAGATTAGGGGAAGTTCTGATGGAGGGAGGGAGCTTGTTCCAGTGGAGGGGGGCAGCGCGGGTGAAGCTTGGATACGCGCATGGGAGGAGGTAATAAGGGGGGAGGAGAGGCGACGATCAGAGGCAGAACGGAGAGGGCGGGATGGAGTGTGAATAGAGAGGAGGGTGGAGATGTAGGGCGCAGTGGAGTTGGCGAGGGCCTTGTATGTGAGTGTGAGGAGTTTAAAGAGGATTCTGAAGGGGAATGGGAGCCACTGAAGGGCTATGTAGAGGGGGGAGACAGAAGAGGAGCGGCGAGAAAGGAAAATAAGTCTAGCAGCAGCGTTAAGAACAGATCGAAGGGGAGCAAGATGAGAGTGAGGGAGGCCAGTGAGGAGGAGGTTGCAGTAGTCTAGGCGGGAGATGATCAGAGAGTGGATGAGACATTTGGTGGCATCTTGGGAGAGGAAGGGCCGGATGCGAGTGATGTTACGCAGCTGGAAGCGGCAAGATTTAGCAAGAGAGAGGATGTGGGGGCAAAAGGAGAGAGAGGAGTCGAGGATGACACCAAGGCAGCGAAGTTGGGGGACAGGGGAGATAGAGGAGTTGTCGACAGTGATGGAGAGGTCAGAAGGGGATGAGGTATGAGAGGGAGGAAAAACTATGAGCTCAGTTTTGGCATTAGTGGAGGGGAAGGGGGAGGACGGAAGAGTGGGAGGGGTGGAACGGAGAGTGGAGGAGAAGATTTCGAGTCGGATGGCCTCGATTTTAGAGGAGAAGAAAGAGGCGAAGTCGGAGGCAGTCAGGGAGGAGGGGAGGGGGCCAGGAGAGTGCTGAAGGTGGCGAAGAGGCGGCGTGGGTTAGTGGACTGGGAGGAGATGAGGGATTTAAAGAAAGAATGTTTGGTGAGTGAGAGGGCAGAGCTGTAGGATGAAAGAATGAATTTAAAGTGGAGGAAGTCCGCCAGGGAGCGGGATTTTCTCCAGTGACGTTCGGCGGTTCGTGAGCATTTTTGGAGGAATAGGGTAAATTTGGAGTGCCAGGGTTGAGGTTTGGAGCAGCGGGGGTGGACGGAGTGGGCAGGGGCGACTGCATCCAGAGCGGAGGTGAGGGTGTGATTGTAGAGGGAGACCGCCTGGTTGGGGCAGGCCTGGGAGGAAAGGGGTGAAAGGAGGGTATCGAGAGAGGAGGACAGAGAGGCAGGGTCAAGAGCGTCGAGGTTGCGTATGGACAGAGTAGGTTTGGGCAGGGGGAGGGGAGCAGGAGAAGAGGAGAGAGAGAAGGAGAGGAGATGGTGGTCGGATAGAGGAAAGGGAGATGGAGAAGTCAGAGAGACTACATAGGTAGGAGAAGACAAGATCAAGGGAGTGACCAAGGCAGTGGGTAGAGGAGGAGGTCCATTGGGTGAGACCAAGGGAGAAAGAGAGGGTGAGCAGTTTGCTGGAAGCAGGGTCTGTGGGGTTGTCGATGGGGAAGTTAAAGTCACCGAGAATGATCGAGGGTAGGTCGGAGGAGAGGTGGTGAGGAAGCCAGGCAGCAAAGTTGTCGAGGAAGAGATAGGTGGGGCCAGGGGGGCGGTAGATGACAGTGACGCGGAGGTGGATGGGGTAGAAGAGGCGGATGGAGTGGGCTTCAAAGGAGGAGAAGGAGAGGGAGGGTTCAGGGGGAATGACACGAAACGTACAGGTGGAGGAAAGGAGGAGGCCCACTCCGCCGCCTGGGCGGGCCCCAGGCCTGGCGGAGTGGGTGAAGGAGAGGCCACCATAGGAGAGGGCAGCGGGGGAGGCAGTGTCAGAATCGGAGAGCCAGGTTTCAGTAATTGCAAGAAGGTTAAAGGAGTTGTTAGGCAGAAAGTTACAATACGAGGTATGTCTATTAAATAACGAGACTGTGATTCCACCTAGTAAACAAAGCAGTCAGACCCAGGTATAACTGCATACATAGTAACCCTGAATCTGTCTGAACCTTCATGACAAGCTGCAACACTCTATGACGTTCAGTTGATTGTGATTCGCCATTTAGTTTGGATGTGTTTTCTGTAGAGTGCCGAAAAAGTGTAAAAGTTTAAAAGTCGAACAACGTGTCAATTTGAAATTTTTAGTAAAATTGCACGAAACACCAACAGAATGTTTTCAAATGCTTACTACGGCCTATGGGAATGACTGCCTGTCTCGTGCGCATGTGTTTGAGCGGCACAAAAGATTTATCGAGGGACGTGAGAATGTCGAAGATGATGAATGCTCTGGACGACCTTGCACTTCAAGAACCGAAGAAAATGTAGAAAAAAATCAGTCAGATTGTTGTAATAGACCGCCGACTCAGTGTTCGAATGATTGCTGAATTCGTGAACATTGACAAAGACACAGTCTGGAAAATTTTACGTGAGGACCTTAACGTGACGAAAGTTTGTGCAAAGAGGGTCTTAAGGGTTCTCACACTAGAGCAAAAAGAACGTTGCAAGGAATGTTATGTTGACATTCTGCAGCAACTTGACACAGATCCAAACCTGTTTCATAAAGTAATCACTTGTGATGAGACCTGGATCTTCCAGTACGATCCTGAAACCAAAAGACAGTCAATGCACTGGAAAACACCGTCATCACCAAGAATAAAAAAAGCTTGCCAAAGCAAATCAAAATTCAAAGCAATGCTTAATGTTTTTTTCGATATCAAGGGTGTAATTTTAGAAGAATGGGTTCCAGAAGGCACAACAGTTAATCAGCATTATTGTAAGGGAGTTTTGCAAAAGCTGAGAGAAAGAGTCATAAAGAAACGACCGCAACTGTGGAAAAAATGGTTTCTTTCTTCACCAGGACAATGTGCCTGCTCACAAAGCACTTTCTGTGAAGCAGTTTTTGACCGACAACCACATTACTACACTTAAACATCCTCCATATTCGGCCGATTTAGCACCTTTAGAATTTTATCTTTTCCCAAGAGTTAAATCAGTGCTTAAAGGGACACATATTAAGTCAGTTGATGCTGTAAAGAAGAAAATGGCAGATATGTTGAAACAAGTGACAGAAATCGATTTGCTCCATGACTTCGACCAGTGGAAAACGAGACCACAGCGATGTATTCGTGCAAATGGGGAATATATTGAAGGGGGCAAACATTAAATTTGTAATACCAATAAATAAAGGCTAGTTATTTAATCAGTCTCGTTAATTAATAGACGTACCTCGTATAGGAGGAGATTCAAGAATGGAGTTAATGCTTGTGATGTTTTATGACGTTTAATTACACGGCTAATGAAGACTTTACATCATACAGAAGAAAGAAAAAACGTGTGGATTCAAAGAGCCTGATTCATTGAGGAAAGGAAAGCAAAAAAATGAGTAACTTTGTACATTGGCAAAACCATGTTGCATTGGAGGGGGAGGTAAATGTAAAATGTGGGGACAGATTTATTGTTGGGGAAGAGCATGTCCTAGATCAACTTTACATTTCAGTGTACAAATAAAGATATCAAATATTTGTGTGCTACATGAACAAACAGCCAGCATTTAACTTATGTGTAAAATAATAAATTAATATGCACCCCTTGTACTGTAACATGGTGGGCCTGGTTCATTGAGGAAAGTAAGGCAAAAAAAAAAGGCCAGTTTTCTCCTGGACAAAACCATGTTACAATACAAGGGGCCCATATTAGTTTATTATTTTGTACATAAGATAAATACTGGCTGTTTTTCATGTAGCACACATATACTTGATAGCTTTATTTGTAAACTAACATTTAAAGTTGATCTAGAACATGCTCTACCCCCAGGCCCGGCGCTCCCATTAGGCAAGGTTACTTTAAAACTGTGCGGTGACCGCTGACCATGCCTGTCACGGCCACCGCACAGCATTCAGATGCACGGGGGAGGGGGGAAGAGGCTATTGCTCACCACCGCCGCCTCTCTGCTCCGTTTCCTCCCCTCCACTCACTGTCAGTGAGTGGAGGGGAGGAGACGGAGCAGAGAGGCGGCAGTGGTGAGGTAAGGAAAGACGGGGTGAGGGGGGGGGGGGGGAGGGAGGAGGGCGCCGATTGTTGTGGGGAGGGGGGGGGGCTGGGGCGCCGATTTTGTAAAAATGCCTAGGGCGCCATGGAGGCTAGCACCGGCCCTGTCTACCCCAACTATAAATCTGCCATCACATTTTAAATTTACCTCCCCCTCCAATGCAACATGGTTTTGCCAAGGTGCAAAAGCTACTAATGTTTTTGCTTTACTTTCCTTAATGAATCAGGTCCAAAGTGTTTTTATACACTGATAATGGTCCTCATTTAGAAATTTGCACCTTGGCAAAACCATAATGCACTGCAGGGGGACATATTTAAAATGTGACAGATTTAGAGCTGGGAGGGAGTTGTGTCCTAACTCAGCTCTAAATTACAGTGTAAAAATAAAAGCTGCCCAGTATTTATGTGCTACATGTTATGTGCTACATGTTATGTGCTACATGTTATGTGCTACATGAAGGATCAGCTAGTATTTTCTCTGCACGCAAAAACAAATTTGTGTTTGCGCCTCAACATGGTTTTTCCCGAAGGAAAATTGCTTTTTTTTTCTCTGCTCCTAACTCTAAATGAAGCCTAATGAGTTATTCACGGAACCCCCTGTGTATTATTATTATCGTATACTTATAAGGAGCCACAAAAGGTCTGCAGCTCCGCACAGAGTGCATTACAACAAGGGCAACACAACAGAATACACAGCAAACAAACAGCCAAACCAGCAGGTAGTAAAGTGCTTGGAGAGGAATAGTCCCTAACAAGGACTAGAGACAGGGGAACAGGTTAGGATAATCTGAGCCTGTACCGAGGAGTGTTGGCGTAGCGAGCAGGAACAGAGACACTGAATGAGAATAGAAAGCAATAGACAGATGAGCTGATGGATAAAGTAATAAGAAGAGGGAAGAGCGGCCTGCTCGTGAGAGCTTACAATCTAAGGGGAGAGGTAGACAAACCGGGTTACGAAGAAAGAATAGGACAGCGTGAAGAGAGGCGAAGGGGAGGGTCAGGATTAGAGCGGATAGGTTTTGCTTGTGTAAATATTCTATAACCTTTACATTGTTGAAAACTGCCACAAAAAGCATCAGGCAGTCTGCACGTGTTCTTGTTTGTAAGCTTTATAGCCTTATTTACAAGTTATAACTATACAGAATCCATCTCTGTCTGTCTGTGATGACGCTCCCCCAGTAACTGTGTAGACTGGCTCAACAAGCAGAAACAGAATAGCTGCATTTACAGTGTTTTGTACTCGATTTAAATCACATCAGCTGCTGCACCCCCCACTGATCAGGACGGGGTCCCGTCATCACAGCAAGAGGAGTGCGCAGAAATATTTTATACTCCCAGAAAGAAAATCAAATGTCCCTTTTGTGACTGCTGCAGTGACGGCACCGAGTGGGAGATGATGTGAGCGCAGCTTGTAAGTCCTAGAACAGCTATCACACAAATAATCTCTTATGTTAGAGCTGAAAAATATGCGACAAAGAAAACGTCTTCAAGCTGGTAAATTTGTGTCAGTTACACTTCTGAGATAATGAGGATTAAAGCGTGAAAGTGTGGAGTCACAGAGATGGTGCACTAGGGCCAAGAATAGTGGATGAAGCTGGGGACTAAAGATAGGTTTAAGGGCGAAGGGAAAGAGAAAGTAAACTCTGTATATGTGTAGGTGTGTGTGTAGGTGTGTGTGTGTATATATATATATATATATATATATATATATATATATATATATATATATATATATATATATATACACACACACGCACAAAGAAGAGTTTATTGTAGTTTAGCGCCCCCATATTATACTACAGACAGAACCTTTCATCGTCTATCACTCCTCTCTATCTAATGTATTAAATCTCATCACTAGCAGTCCATACAATATACAGCACCGTGCAGTCCCGGTAAAGAAGCACTAGGTGGTGCTCTATAGCTCCCACGTCCAGTCTCTAAGTTGTGGAATGTAAATCAGTATTGACATTTTTTCGTGTTGGTTTTCTGCTGTGTTTTAATCTAATAAAGAACATGGTCAGCAACTGACAAGAGCCGCATCATCGGAGCAGCGAGTGTTTCATAATCTATTTGCTGTAAGGAGACCCTGCCGGGTCTGAACACAAACCCCCTTATACGATGAAGGGAAACTTACTTACCTATAAGGAGTGACTTGATAAAATGATGCTACTCCCATGACTAAGGGAGGGAGCAGTTATAAAAACTGGTATAAGGGGCTATACCCATAGCAACCCACTGAAAGCAAATCGTTATTACAAATAATACAATATTTAAAGGTCGGCTATTCTCTGCCAGTGATAGATCTCTGTGGACGGACTGGTTAAGAGTTGGCACTCACCCATGAGGGCAAAACCAACAGATCTCTGAGAGCAGCTCAGTGTGTTACCAGCATTATGGGGTCCCCAGTGATAGAAGATGTGGTATTGAGCAGACCCCTGTAGCTGGTTATAGTTTCTCTCAGCAGGAACCCTTCACCACAGCAACACAATTATTAAAGTGTTTTATGCAACAGTTGCTCTTGTCTGCAATTATCTCTCCGAGCGGAGCCGAGGTGGCGTCCGTCCAGAAACTCGCTGTTCCCAGATCGGGAGAGACTGATACATCCACAAAAACAATATGACTGAGTCACACGGCTGCTGTTAGATATCTCCCCCACCAATAGATTTACCCCGCGGCTTCTGATAACGGTGACTGAGGGGGCTTCAAGCTGTCACTAGGGGTGTTCCAAATGAGCAATTAACCCTCCAGCTTCCACACTTAATGAAAGAAGCTCTGGCGTTTATTAGGAACTGTGCAGAACTATTGGGTCTAGTTGGATCATTGGGGGGTAACTGGCACAAACGCTGGGCAGATTGGCAGCCCACGAGTTGTAGACGCGGAGGGCAGTTGCTGATCTTACCTCGGTCTTCCCTTTACTCTGACAGGATTTGCGGGTATCGTCATCTGAACTCCACTCTGTGGCCTAAAAGACACAATAATTCACAAGTTACACAACAGAAACTATTCTCTGCAGCTTTATGTGTGGATATGATGATCACAAGGGAAAACAAACGAGCAATAATTAATATTTTCATGAAAATTAAATTGGACTTTCCAATTAATTTCGCGGATTGAAGGATAATTCCATATTTAAATATTTGCAATAAAAGCTAATATTTGCCCAATAAATGAGTCTGTGCTTCTATTTAATTTTTGTGGCGCTAGAAAGACCCTTTCTAGAAGCTGCTCTGATCTTAGAAGTCATTGTCTTGCTTTGTACCTTATCAAAGTGCAGCCATGGAGGTTAGGGGCGCTGCTAGGGTGTACAGCTGGCAGTGCCATCACAACATGCAATGACTGACAGAGAACTACATGTACCAGCATGCAATGCAGTCTACACGCTCTGATGTAATCACTGATTGGAGCAGTTACTGTTTGAATCATGCAGAGGTAACATCTGCAGAAAGGAGAACACTAAATGGAGCTTGAAGGGACAGACAGTCCTAAGACTTCACAGCCATGTCTGTTACATGAAGCAACTTAACCATACAATATTTCTCCACTGGAAGTCAGGCGGTGTTGTATCTTCTACACTAGAGTTGACAAATATGTATACAAGTGTCTAAAAGATTTAATAGAGTCATCTTGTTTAAAAGTGGCAAAATCCTGGACTGCTCCAAATCTTTAGTATCTAAACCACGTTGTCATATCACAGTGTGTGCGGCCAATATGGATATCATCCAACCTAAGTCTGATTTTCTAGTGAACACAGAGCAATGTCTGATTATAGTTCCGTTCCACGTTATGATTTATGAGGATCGTTCTTTTAGTAACAAGTCGGCAAATATATTTTTGCCCTAAGTTTATTCCCTCCCTCTGAGATGAAACTTATTTCACTGTATCCACAACAGCCTAGGTGAAGAGATTCCCCCCAGTTCGGCTTCAGTCGGTTCCGCGTTACCCAGGGGAATGCTGGGGCGGTTCCCACCACGGACAGCGTCCATTTGGTAAATCTTATGCAAATAAAACCATGTCCAACGCTCTTCCAGATGGCTCAGCTGACACAATCAGATGACGGAACTCCAGGGCTGAGATGAGCGCAGGCGAATGGACTGATAGTAAATACCTTTACATAACAAAGGAACAAATTCATTCACATGGAGATAGACGCTCATTAACATTCCATGAATGAGCCGCTCAAACTATGGATGTGACTCTGGTGAGATTTCTTCATTAGGGAGAGAATTCCTGTGTTTACATTAATAAGCCTGTCCTATAATCACTGTGAATGTTTCAACGCTTTGAAGCTCACATAAACCCCCCCCCCCCCCTTCCCAAAACATTCAAGTAATGAAGGAGTTAAAGTCTTAATTACATTTTAGGAGCGGCTTCAGAATCGCACAGTCGTAAATCCCAGGAGAGACAAAGGAACGGCCATATTGCATGATCCAAAACATTTTGCCATCAGTGGTACAAGCCCTTGACAAATTATAGAGCAGGTCAAGTGGGCATTTGCTGCGGAGCGTTAATTGTTTGATAGTATTCGTATTTTTTTCTGGTTTGCAGGCAATAAAAATCACTCTGAAGTTAGCACAAGTGTGTTTGTGAACGTGGGGTATTTTGTAGGGCAAATTATTTAGTGTTTTGTTTTCTAACGCATTTGGGAACTTTATATGGGCAGCAGAATTAGCTGAGCCCCAGCAGACGAGATACGGAATTCTGATAATACTTAATATTGCGCTGCTGGGATACGTACACGCCCAAATACCGGGATGGATTTAACGTACCTCTAGCATGAATTATTTATACAGATATTAGAAAGAGGCTCCTCAAATATATTCAGGGCATAAACTTCCAATGTCAGTATTATTGCTTGTAATACATAAGAGTTCACAGGGAATATTAAAGCCTGACAGTGCTAAGCATCCATTATAAGGCTATAAATTACAGTGGTAGATGGTACATATTTTAGCGTCCCTTACGTATTGTAATAAGAGATTTGCACAGCCCGACTCTGGACACTTTCAAACCTTTATTCATACGTCTCAATTCGACACTTTACATTTATTTCTTAGTACATGACTAATACAATGGTTTAATTAGAAGCCAAGACAAAGCACTGGAGACATGGCGGGATATTATAACAATGGTTGCACAAAAAAACTGTACAACAACAGAACAGAAGAAAACTACATTTATAGAAAAAAACACACGGACGGATTTATAAATCTCCCCCAAACAGTATCTCGCTGTCATATACTAGGCGCAGGACAGGTGCTGTAATTGCGCTAGCTATTGTCGCAAGCACAACTTACCAGTTACAAGGACTCTGCGCTGAGACTGATAAGCCCCACCCCCTTTCCAGCTAAGCCCCGCACCTGCAGAGCCAGGTCATAGATGCATCCGCCAAAAGATTTATTTTTAGATGTTTTACAGTTGTCTCTAATTACTTTATTTCTGACAAGTGCAAAGTGCTCGTTATCAAGCTTTTTTTATTACAGTTAATGGTAGGGGTCTTTTGTATAATTAAAAAAGTAATTTTTGTATAATTAAAAATGTAATTAACACATAAATTAGTATGAATTCATTAGGCAATACACATGTCAGATTACGACTCTTCAGCTGAAGTTAGGTCAGACTCAGACTTTCTATTATTTCCCAAATACCATTTATAATATACAGCCATTAGGGTGGGCCTGATTACACTGTGTCTTGGCCATAAAACAATGTATAGTGATTCAGAAAAGTTTAATCCTGAAAAATAAGTCATTATTAACTTTTCAAAATGTTATTCATTTCCAATCCGTGTCTTCACCATGGTCCACAGAACAATGTCCTATTATACCAGACCTAAGACCACCTTCCACAATCGCTATTACTCAAGTTCCTAAAATCCTCAGACCCATCTATTAAACAGGGCCTCCAGCCTGACCTCCATTCTACGGATAACTAGGCAGTGAATGAACTTCACAGAGATACTCTCACATTACTGCGGCACCAAGCTCACAATCACTTCACTATGGCCACACATTGTGTTTCCTACTCTCTCGCTCCTCTCTAGATTCCTGCCCCCAACGCTCTAGCATCCAGAGGTGCAGAATACACCCAGGATTGGGGGCTGGGCGGGCGACTAAGGTCTTTGTTTAGCAGACAACTGAGGGACTGGCGGCCGAGATGCAGAAGAGAACAGAGAGCGTTAATGAACTCAGAAACTCCTATTAACAAAGGATAAACCTTACACTGAACTTCAGCATTCCTCCTAGGAGATAAATCCAGATTTACACTCAGTTACACCAGTCACAGAACTGTTGTGATGCTGCAGTAACACAAACACTGTCACACTAAGATCTACACAAAATATACCAAAGCACAGCAGGTCACTGAGTGAAAATAAAACTGAGAACAATTGTAATCTAAATATGCAGATATTTGACCATTGTCTACTCATCTTTTCTCATGTAAGCTACAGTATATTATGACTATATCTTTTATTATATCGGTCACTTATATTTGCACCCAGATTTGCTCTAACATCAATGATCTTTTATCAAATTGGACATTTTGTGACTTTTTAAATTGACATTTGATGGTTGAATTTTTATACGATCGTTACATCGTCTTATGCTGCAATTTCCTTATCTTATTATATGAAATAACGATATGAACCCCCCCCCCCCCACCCAATCCATGCTGGAATGCTGACCCGTGTCTGTGGTTGTGTACACAGATTGCACGTGTTGCGTCTTGTCAGACAATCTGTAAAATCACCTGGCTGAGTGCTTTGTGCTGTGATCCACAGACAGATATTTCTGTACCTGGAATGAGGTCGGATGTGTTCCAGCCTGCCAGGGGGGAGGTGAGAGGGGGGGTCCAGTGACAATATCCCTAAGCCTCAGATACAGTCACAAACCAGCAATTCCCGGGTCACCTCTCTCAGCAGCACACTGAGAACACAACTACTATTGTACAGGACCGGTATCCAGTATCACCGTCCCTACACACGTACAGTTATCCTGTATCACCGTCCCTACACACATACAGCTATCGTGTATCCAATATCACCGTCCCTACACACATACAGTTATCCAGTATCACCGTCCCTACACACGTACAGTTATCCTGTAACCAGCATCACTGTCCCTACACACATACAGCTAATGTGTATCGAATATCACCGTCCCTACACACATACAGTTATCCTGTGTCACCGTCCCTACACACATACAGTTATCCTGTAACCAGTATCACTGTCCCTACACACGTACAGTTATCCTGTATCACCGTCCCTACACAGGTACAGTTATCCTGTATCACCATCCCTACACACGTACAGTTATCCTGTATCACCATCCCTACACACATACAGTTATCCTGTATCACCGTCCCTACACACATACAGCTATCCTGTATCCAGTATCACCGTCCCTACACACATACAGCTATCGTGTATCCAATATCACCGTCCCTACACACATACAGTTATCCTGTATCACCGTCCCTACACATGTACAGTTATCCTGTAACCAGAATCACCGTCCCTACACACATACAGTTATCCAGTATCACCGTCCCTACACACGTACAGTTATCCTGTAACCAGTATCACTGTCCCTACACACATACAGTTATCCTGTATCACCGTCCCTACACACGTACAGTTATCCTGTAACCAGAATCACCGTCCCTACACACATACAGTTATCCAGTATCACCGTCCCTACACACGTACAGTTATCCTGTATCCAGTATCACCGTCCCTACACACATACAGTTATCCTGTATCACCATCCCTACACACATACAGTTATCCTGTATCACCGTCCCTACACACATACAGTTATCCTGTATCCAGTATCACCGTCACTACACACATAGTTATCCTGTATCCAGTATCACCGTCCCTACACACATACAGTTATCCTGTATCCAGTATCACCGTCCCTACACACATAGAGATATCCTGTAACCAGTATCACCGTCCCTACACACATAGTTATCCTGTAACCAGTATCACCGTCCCTACACACATACAGTTATCCTGTAACCGGTAACACCGTCCCTACACACATACAGTTATCCTGTAACCAGTATCACCGTCCCTACACACATACAGTTATCCTGTATCACCGTCCCTACACACATACAGTTATCCTGTAACCAGTATCACCGTCCCTACACACATACAGTTATCCTGTAACCAGTATCACCGTCCCTACACACATACAGTTATCCTGTAACCAGTATCACCGTCCCTACACAAATACAGTTATCCTGATTTACCGTCCCTACACACATACAGTTATCCTGTATCCAGTATCACCGTCCCTACACACATACAGTTATACTTTATCCAGTAGCACCGTCCCTACACACATAGTTATCCTGTAACCAGTATCACCGTCCCTACACACATACAGTTATACTTTATCCAGTAGCACCGTCCCTACACACATAGTTATCCTGTAACCAGTATCACCGTCCCTACACACATACAGTTATACTTTATCCAGTAGCACCGTCCCTACACACATAGTTATCCTGTAACCAGTATCACCGTCCCTACACACATACAGTTATACTTTATCCAGTAGCACCGTCCCTACACACATAGTTATCCTGTAACCAGTATCACCGTCCCTACACACATAGAGTTATCCTGTAACCAGTATCACCGTCCCTACACACATACAGTTATCCTGTATCCAGTATCACCGTCCCTACACACATACAGTTATACTTTATCCAGTAGCACCGTCCCAGTAACACATAGTTATCCTGTAACCAGTATCACCGTCCCTACACACATACAGTTATACTTTATCCAGTAGCACCGTCCCTACACACATAGTTATCCTGTAACCAGTATCACCGTCCCTACACACATACAGTTATCCTGTATCCAGTATCACCGTCCCTACACACATACAGTTATCCTGTATCCGGTATCACCGTTCCTACACACATAAAGTTATCCTGTATCACCGTCCCTACACACATACAGTTATCCTGTATCACCGTCCCTACACACATACAGTTATCCTGTATCACCGTCCCTACACACATACAGTTATCCTGTATCACCGTCCCTACACACATACAGTTATCCTGTATCACCGTCCCTACACACATACAGTTATCCTGTATCACCGTCCCTACACACATACAGTTATCCTGTATCCAGTATCACCGTCCCTACACACATACAGTTATCCTGTAACCAGTATCACCGTCCCTACACACATACAGTTATCCTGTAACCAGTATCACCGTCCCTAAACACATACAGTTATCCTGTAACCAGTATCACCGTCCCTACACACATACAGTTATCCTGTAACCAGTATCACCGTCCCTACACACATACAGTTATCCTGTAACAGGTATCACCGTCCCTACACACATACAGTTATCCTGTAACAAAACTCAAAGGGATGTATGTGTCAAAATGTGGTGACACTAAATCTGCATCTCTGTACATCTCAGTGATGCATATTTAGACACCGCTAGGATGCACCCTGCCGGGGCTACTCTGGACTAGGGATGAGCGCACTCGGATTTATGAAATCCGAGCCCACCCGAACGTTGCGGATCCGAGTCGGATCCGAGACAGATCCGGGTATTGGCGCCAAATTCAAAAGTGAAACTGAGGCTCTGACTCATAATCCCGTTGTCGGATCTCGCGATACTCGGATCCTATAAATTCCCCGCTAGTCGCCGCCATCTTCACTCGGGCATTGATCAGGGTAGAGGGAGGGTGTGTTAGGTGGTCCTCTGTGCTGTTTAGTTCTGTGCTGTTTAGTTCTGTGCTGTTTAGTTCTGTGCTGTGCTGTGCTGTGTTCTGCAGTATCAGTCCAGTGGTGCTGTGTGCTGTGCTCTGTCCTTCTGAGGTCAGTGGTGCTGCTGGGTCCTGTGCTGTGTCCTGTTCAGTCCAGTGGTGCTGTGTCCTGTGCTCTGTGCTTCTAAGGGCATAGTTATTTCCCCAATATTCCCCTGTGTTTAAAAAAATAAAAAAAAGTTTTTTTAAAAAATACCAAAAACTACTTTAATTTTTTTTAATTACCACAAAATTTGCACAACCAATCCTGCAGTATAAGCCCATTGGTACTGCAATATTACCAAGTTCACACATTCAGCAGTAAAAGTCCAGTGGTACTGCAATATTACAAAGTTTACACATTCTGCAGTATCAGTCCAGTGGTGCTGTGTCCTGTGCTCTGTCCTGCTGAGTTCCGTAGTGCTGCTGGGTCCTGTGCCGTGTCCTGTTCAGTCCAGTGGTGCTGGGTCCTGTGCTCTGTGCTTCTAAGGGCATAGTTATTTCCCCACTATTCCCAAGTTTTTTAAAAATAAAAAAAAAGTAAAAAAAAATAAAAAATTTAAAAAAAATAAAATATATAATAATTATAACCAAATTTGCAAAACCAATCCAGCAGTATAAGTCCATTGGTACTGCAATATTACCAAGTTCACACATTCTGCAGTATCTTGTGCTACATATAATGGAGACCAAAAATTTGGAGGATAAAGTAGGAAAAGATCAAGACCCACTTCCTCCTAATGCTGAAGCTGCTGCCACTAGTCATGACATAGACGATGAAATGCCATCAACGTCGTCTTCCAAGCCCGATGCCCAATCTCGTAGTACCGGGCATGTAAAATCCAAAAAGCCCAAGTTAAGAAAAAGTAGCAAAAAGAGAAACTTTAAATCATCTGAGGAGAAACGTAAAGTTGCCAATATGCCATTTACGACACGGAGTGGCAAGGAACGGCTTAGGCCCTGGCCCGTGTTCATGACTAGTGGTTCAGCTTCACCCACGGATCTTAGCCCTCCTCCTCCTCCCCCCCCCTACAAAAAATTGGAGAGAGTTATGCTGTCAGCAACAAAACAGCAAACAACTCTGCCTTCTAAAGAGAAATTATCACAAATCCACAAGGCGAGTCCAAGGATGTTGGTGGTTGTCAAGCCTGACCTTCCCATCACTGTACGGGAAGAGGTGGCTCGGGAGGAGGCTATTGATGATGTAGCTCGCGCTGTGGAGGAACTTGATGATGAGGATGGTGATGTGGTTATTGTAAATGAGGCACCAGGGGGGGAAACAGCTGATGTCCATGGGATGAAAAAGCCCATCGTCATGCCTGGTCAGAAGACCAAAAAATGCACCTCTTCGGTCTGGAGTTATTTTTATCCAAATCCAGACAACCAATGTATGGCCATATGTAGCTTATGTAAAGCTCAAATAAGCAGGGGTAAGGATCTTGCCCATCTAGGAACATCCTCCCTTATACGTCACCTGAATAACCTTCATAGTTCAGTGGTTAGTTCAGGAACTGGGGCTAGGACCCTCATCGGTACAGGGACACCTAAATCCCGTGGTCCAGTTGGATACACACCAGCAACACCCTCCTCGTCAACTTCCTCCACAATCTCCATCAAATTCAGTCCTGCAGCCCAAGTCAGCAGCCAGACTGAGTCCTCCTCAATACGGGATTCATCCGAGGAATCCTGCAGCGGTACGCCTACTACTGCCACTGCTGCTGTTGCTGCTGTTAGTCGGTCATCTTCCCAGAGGGGAAGTCGTAAGACTGCTAAGTCTTTCACAAAACAATTGACCGTCCAACAGTCGTTTGCCATGACCACAAAATACGATAGTAGTCACCCTATTGCAAAGCGTATAACTGCGGCTGTAACTGCAATGTTGGTGTTAGACGTGCGCCCGGTGTCCGCCATCAGTGGAGTGGGATTTAGAGGGTTGATGGAGGTATTGTGGCCCCGGCACCAAATTTACTACCGGGGCCACTCCACTGTGCAGTCCATATTTAGGTGTATCAGATATTAAACAACGGTGACAGTTGATGCCCAATTTTTTAATTATATTGTGGCCTCGGTACCAAATTGTGTACCGGGGCCACCACACTACGCAGTCCAGATACTTGTTTGGTGGAATTCAGACCAGTTGAGGGTTTTATTATTATTATATTGTGTGGACCACTCTATCTATACCACACTACAACTCTATATACCACTCTATTTCATACTTTAATTCTATTTCATACTTTAATTCTATTTCATACTTTAATTCTATTTCATACTTTAATTCTATTACTAATTACCATAAAGAGGAACAAAATAAACCAATTTTACCAAAAGTATAATATGACTTAGACTTACAAACACTACACTTGAAAGATCGTGCCTTTAAATGAAAAAGTCAGTCTTCATTGCACGACTATGTGCAACAGGGACAGTTTTTTGGGTTTACAAAGTCAAACAATAACACTTTGACCCTGTCTGTCTGGGATCTCAATGACGAATTGTCTGTACCATGTTTGGAGGAGGTATTGTGGCCCCGGTATCAAATTGGGTACCGGGGCCACCCCACTATGCAGTCCAGATACTTGTTTGGTGGAATTCTGACACGTGGAGGGTTTTTTAATTATATTGTGGCCTCGGTACCAAATTGTGTACCGGGGCCACCACACTACGCAGTCAAGATAGATAGATGCGTATCATAGATAAAGTACATTCAGTGGTGTGGGGCAAATTGAAAAATATTCAAAATGCACTGACATTATCAAAAACAAGAGGTTGTCACACGCTAAAACTCCAACATGTATATGATGGAGAGGATGGAGGAGCAGCCGTATGTGTAGTGTAATGCAGATCTGTTGAAGGTTTTTTATATATTTTATTGTGGTGCCCAGTGCCCACTCCTCTACGCAGTCCAGGTACATTTATTGGTGCGATTCATAAAAGTTCAGGGTTTTTAATATATTGTGGTGACCCACTCCTCTACGCAGTCCAGGTACATTTATTGGTGCGAATCATAAAAGTTCAGGGTTTTTAATATATATTGTGGTGACCCACTCCTCTACTCAGTCCAGGTACATTTATTGGTGCGAATCATAAAAGTTCAGGGTTTTTAATATATATTGTGGTGACCCACTCCTCTAGGCAGTCCAGGTACATTTATTGGTGCGAATCATAAAAGTTCAGGGTTTTTAATATATATTGTGGTGACCCACTCCTCTACGCAGTCCAGGTACATTTATTGGTGCGATTCATAAAAGTTCAGGGTTTTTAATATATATTGTGGTGACCCACTCCTCTACGCAGTCCAGGTACATTTATTGGTGCGAATCATAAAAGTTCAGGGTTTTTAATATATATTGTGGTGACCCACTCCTCTACGCAGTCCAGAAAGATACCTTGTTGCAACGTTTTGGACTAATAACTATATTGTGAGGTGTTCAGAATACACTGTAAATTAGTGGAAATGCTTGTTATTGAATGTTATTGAGGTTAATAATAGCCTAGGAGTGAAAATAAGCCCAAAAACTTGATTTTTAAACTTTTTATGTTTTTTTCAAAAAAAATCCGAATCCAAAACCTTAAATCCGAACCGAGACCTTTCGTCAAGTGTTTTGCGAGACAAATCCGAACCTCAAAAATAACGAAAATCCGGATCCAAAACACAAAACACGAGACCTCAAAAGTCGCCGGTGCACATCCCTACTCTGGACCTCTGGCAAAGTGACTCCACTGCTGCAATCTATTTTTCTTATTTACCGGCATCTTAGCGCATGCGCACAGCACTTCCACTGGAACAGATTCTGCAAAGCCAGAGAGGCTTCAGCAGAACCTATATTAAGACAGGTAACGCTATCCTGAGATGGCGTTATCTGTCTGCGCAACGCAAAGCTTCATGCATTGTAATCTCTGGGGACTGCGAAGACAAACGTAAGTGGGTTATGGGGAAATCGTTGATTTCTCCTGAAATAAGCCCTTGATGCATTCTGTGATGGTCATTAACTGAAAAAACTGCTGTTTTCTCTGTTTTAATGGCTCATCATAGTTTGATGCATAGACCCAATAGTCCCTAAAAACATACGTTTAAGAAACCCCTTTAGGGGCATGTCAGAGAGGCGATTCCAGCAGCACTGCTACACTAACCCACAGGAAGGAGTGGAGTTCTAGTGAATGATGTACTATAGTCTATGTTTACCATGTGACATTGATGACAGACAGTATATCCCAGGTGTGCACAGCCAAGTACAGTCCATCACCTGGAGGCACACATTCCCACCTGTGTACATCACACACGGAGGCGTCATCAGTCTGTGGTCAGAATGTCAATCATCCGTGACTCAATCTCTAAACATACAGCTTCCAGGAGGATGACTGGGGTGTGAGATATATATATATATATATATAGTATCTCACACAAAAAAACATGTAAATTCTGCTCTCACCAAATACACAATTATTTTCTAATTCTGTTCTACTTTTCTAAAGCAGGGAGTGTTAGTTCAACATATTGCAATACAAGTTAAGCTGTCCAACTCCCGCCAAGTCTTCCACTTCTGGTCAGTCCTAACATGATGAAATGCTATGCTTGTATATGGGGTAAAGGCTTCCCTGCACACAGCTTTTATAGACAAGTTTTTCCCAAGCCCTAGCTGCGATGGGAGACCTGGGACTGACCTGACACAAGTTGGAATTAATTCATGTAAAGAACTAAAGAACAGAGAGTTAGGACTTTAAAGATATATGTCCTGATTCACATGGCCAATCAGGTAACGACACCCATTGTAGGTACTTACTGTTCAACTGGCCAGTGGCGGACCTACAATTGGTGCAGCAGGTGCTGTGCACCGGGGGCCCATGAAGATAATAGAACCCGCTGCATGGCAGATGGAGAGGATCGGGGGCCCCGGTTCCCCCCTCCCTGCACTGGGGCCCACAGCTTGCTAGTTCCGCCTATAAACCAAACTGGCTTAAATCATTAATATAAAACTTATTTTTTGTAAACATAAAGTTATTATTTTAGCCCAGGTTATTGTAATAAGCAGAATGATCCGTCTTGCAGGATCAAACGTATTAGTTTTGCTGAACTAACTTCATTTAATTAATTGTTATAAAAGTTTCCTTTTATATCATCTGTTCAATAAATGAGCCCAGTTTAGGGCGAGGTCACACGGGTGCTTTAGATCTCCTGGCCAAGTAACCGCAATGCTGGAACACAAGGATACGCTCAGTCGCTGAAGCATTAAAGTGAATGGAGTACGACAATTCCCCAGACACACAAGGTAATGCTACAGTAAATGCGCCGTGCGCAGCAGAGGCGCTGTGGCGTGACAGGGATGTCAGTTTAATGTCAGCTGACTGTGCGCATCCTTGGTTTACAACTCCTGTTTCCTGGTGAGACAATGGTGAAGGTCTAAGAAAAATCTCAGTGCTCAAATATCTCCTAGATGACATTTGTCAGGTTGATGTCTGAAAAATGATAAATAACTGTGACAAAACACTGCTAATCTCACTGTACATTCCTCTCTGGGCCGAGAATGGTCAGATCTTCCTGGGTCTGTGGCCAATGGATGGTTATTTAAACAATATAGTAACAGCATCTGTTATACAATTTTGATACAAAACAAAAGTTGCATTCGCCTTATTAACGCAGTGCAGGGTGACACAGGGCGTACGTTCCCGTAATCACCTGTGGCATTTGGAAAAACACTTTCCAAAAGCCCTTTAGGGGGCAGGTGCAGTTTACAAACCCCCAGACAAAGGGAATTGGAGGCGGTAAACAGGGCAGTATAGCTAAGGTCCTATCGCCCTGTCTAGTCTGTCCTTATAGATACAATATTATTCTCATCTCCCAATCCACCAATAGACAAAGCTCTGAATGGATAAGCTTGTAGCAGAGGATTTGCTGCATTCCTGGCTGTTGTTCCCACAGTCCTCTGCACTGTTTACACGTTAGGCCGCTGCTCTGGGAAGATCTATAGGTGGCTTTATTACAGCTACGCCAGGGTCAGCCAGCTCTTGAAATGCAAACTAAACCCCTCTGCCGAAGGGACCTCTTTTTCCATATTCCTAATCGAGTTGTGAGCAAACCACAAGACTTGTAAAGTCTGCTGCATGGCTAATCTTGTGTGTTCTACCGTCCTCTGGGTACAGAAGGGTTAAGATACCAGCGTACAGGAGACAGTCAGTCACTTAGCACACTGGCACTGACATGTTAGCTTTGTGAGGAATTATTTCAAAGGGTCTAGTAACAAAAGCACCAGAGAATTTATTACATTAGTTTTCAATATCTCTGGAAGGCGGCAGAGCTGTAACATATTTATTAGGATGCCGTGTGCCTTCCCTTAATCTTCCTGGGCCAATTAGTGCCGTGTCTATTATATAAAGCAGCCTTGGTGGCCTCTGTGTTAAGGATTATCCGGGGGCTGGCGTTCCTATAAACACAGAAAAGCAGCTGGAAAATTACTCAAGCTAAAATCTTAGTACGCGGAGTACCGCACAGCGCACAAACATACAAGAATTTCGCAGAGGCGCACGTCTATCGATCGCTCACAAGGAACTTGCAGAGGACCTGTTATTATTTCCATCTCTTTAGACATTTACAATTTGGCAGAGAAGATCCTGGTGTGACAACAGCGCAGGAAAACCTGGGAGATGCAAACACTGGTTAGGGTACCAGGGGTATAATACTGCACTACCACCTATCAAATATTAGCTGGTGCTGCAGGAAAAACAGACACGGCGTAGCCCCCGTTCCGTATTCCTCTTATCTATAACCCTGTCCAAAAACTAGTGAGTGGTCCTATTCACCCCCTATTCCGTAGCTGCAATTTTAAGTTGTTTAGCTCAATTGTCGGCTCTGTTCGGTAAAAGATGCGGCCATTATGTCTTACTAGGGTAAAGGGCATCTTAATAACATATTTTACTAGGTGGTAGTGCAGCTTTAAGTAGCATCTGAATAATGCAAATTTGGGAAAGTGTTTTATAAGTGAAAGGGGTGCAGCACAGGAGAAGTCCTGACAGATAATAATGTGATGTGAGGAGGGGTCATTACTGGGCCGGTGATATAAGGAGGGTAAGTGTGATGGAGTAACAGGAATAGAAGCCAGTGCAATCACAGAGCAGAAGCAGATAAGGAATTCAGAAGCGGTTACAGTAGTCAATGTGGGTAAGGCTGTGTATATGAGGGAATCGAGAACGATGGCAGGTTTGTGACGCAACCAAATTTACAGAAAGAAGTGGGATTTTTTTAAAGCACATTTTCTTGCTGCTAAAGCTAACACTAGCTGTCTAAGCGCACCCTTCTTGTACAGACTCCTTCCCGGAGAGAACCAGAGGAGAAGGGCGAAGTCACAGCATACTCAGGCGTGTGAGGTGGGTGTTATTGTGGCATAAGGAATGGTCAGGGGAATCTCAGGAATGGTGGAGGAAGTCATCAAGGGAAAGACTACAAGCTCAGTATTTCTAAATTTAATTTGAAATGTCATTGAGACCTCCAGGAGTAGAGGGTAGAAGGAGACTCTGTGGAAGTATGCAGCAACCCCCCTCCCCGAGAGAATGTGACACAGTGAACCACTGAGTCTGACTTTTCCTTCTATGTCATGTCAGCTTTACACACCACTCCCTGCCATATTCCTATGAAACTCCATCTCAGACTTCAAGAATAATTAAACTGCCTGGTTATGAGCGACGTGTGATACAGGATACACGATTACCTCTTTATCTTTATATATAACAAGGTAAATTTATTATGAAATAAACTATAAGAGTAAAGCATGAAGGTTATCCCAGAATTCTCTGTGTTCTCAGCATAGAGAGGACACTTCACTCAGGGAGAGATATTGCAGCGGATGCCGTTTATAAGTAAGAAATTTGCACAGTTTTACAATAAGTGTTTTCACTTCTGTATTTCATGACCAGCCTCTCTCTTAAACTCCGCAATACAACAAGTTCATATGTATGGAAGCTTGTAACCTGGGACTCTGTAGTTATAGTGGAACTACAACTCCCAGAATACCACTGTCTGAGAACAGTGGACACACACAAGTTTCCTGATCCTGAACAACAAAGAACTACTGGCTGAAGTCTCTACAAACAAACGCTTAATCTCAGGTATTAGGCTCAACCAAATATTTGCAAATCATTTCATTTTCAGAAACTGCTTTGACTGAGTCCGAACACAGAGGAAGTTTCTACAACTAAGATATAAAACGTAGATTGCAGGATGAGAGCACTTACCTGAACCAGAGAGACGTTAAACAGACTGAGCCTGAAGAGGTAGTTCCTGAAACGTAGAAACGTGATAGTGTCACACTCATATCTTTGTTATTCATAAATACATTGTGTTAATAGTATCACTGCATACACATTATATTCCAAAATCACAACAAAAGAAGACACTACACCACTACTTTGTGGGTGCGGGAAGGCTGGAGTGCGTTACTCTTCATAACAGTATTGGATGATGATACAAAGTATCAAACACATATACCTGAAGCTGTGAGCCTTCCGCTGGCCAGTCTCTGTAGTTATGGGCGTACGTGATACGTGGAACTGAAAGCCCAGTTCCACTAATAACAAAAAACTAAATGTTAAAAAATAGGTAAAAAAAAATTAAAAAAATATAAAAATAGGAAATCATTTATGACAGTGTGATCAGCCATAAATCCGGTGAAAACAGCAGGTTCCCCAGACGAAGGTCATCCCACATTTTATGAAGAGGTTAATACACATCGCCCTATTTTTCGTGAATTACCGCAGACCCCATAAAACTCTATGGGGACTGCAATTTTAGTAATTCACTAAGCAGCTTTTTGTTGTGGTTTTAGAATGGCGTTACCTTACCTGTGTATGCAGGGTCCACTAAGCCCTAACCCCAGGATAGTAAATAGCAGCGGTGCTTCAATGTGCATATCGCTTTACATAACAATAGTTTAATAAGTAAACCCCTTATACATTAAAAAATGCTTCAATGAACTAAGAATTTCTCCTAATGATCTTCAGCTGGTATCCTGAGATGGTGATAACAGAACAAGTATTATAATTCCCGTCGCGATACTTGTTACATCGGCTTCACCATGAAGAGAATCTTTCTGCCGACAGAGATTATCCATTGTTGTATTGGGTGGAGCAAAAATAAGCGGCGGGAAAAATACTTGTGTTCTCCACCGATAGAGATTTACACCCCTAATAAATCAGCCAAACTGTTGGGTGAATGGAAACGGGAGACACTGAAAGTTTTGTAACAGATAAATACCCTTAAATGACGCTCCCGGTAGCTATATAAGTTTATCTTCACATCTCACAGATGAAGGCTTCAACAATAGCTTAGTATTTATAGTAGACACATTTCACTTTTCACATTTCACTTAAGAAATTCATACAATCACCCATCAACATAACCCCATCCAGCCACAAGTGCTCTGGTCCCTGAATTCCCAAATCTCCTCCCACCCACAATTATTGCAGTAACCTGGGCTGAATCATCTGATTTAGAGTTTTTATTAACACCAATCACTTCAGCGCAGCACATTAAAATTATGTGGGAAGCTCGAGAGTATGGAAGAGATTCTGCTAAGTGTTTACAGATGGAGCAGAATGTATTGCAGTGAGTAGAGTGCTATGGTTCAGATTTTCTTCTTAGATATCTCAAAATATCCTAAGCTACTTAGAGCTAAATTAATCAGAGATCTGTCACAGGACGGCCCAGATTTTACACTTATTCCTCAGCCATGGTGCATTGTTCACTGCAATAAGTTCTGCTCCATCTGTAAGACTTGGATGTAAACACATTGCAGCACAACAGTCTAATGAGAACTGCTGGATGAAGGGTAGGTGGGGGCACATTAACCTGTGCCCCTAACAGGTGTATAAGGATCACTATGAGTGACCCCAATATGATGGAGAGTACTCACAGAGATCCACTAGTTCCCCTACTCCCATACTAATCCCTAGTCTGTCCTGTGCTCACATCACAATGTAGCAGTTATTATATACATCCCGCAGAGGTCAGACCTACCCCCAGCACAGGCACCCAGAGACGCAGTGCCCTGCGCCCGCCTGCTGCCAGACTGATCATTCATAACGATGGAGCGTTTAACGTGATGTATAATAAAGCAGAACAAGCCCCACGGGATGATGAATATTTTACAGAGCAATTTGAACACTCTGATCTCCGGCTTCCTGTCTCCTCGCAATGTGTTGGCTTTAATCAAACTCTTTACATGACTGACTCAGAACTCCAGATAACACGTCCCAGGATCCCAGGGCCACAGAGAGCAAATACACTGAGCAGCGCACTTCATCCTTGTATCCATCTCACACTACAGTACGCAGTGATACAACAATATGTATACACAGAGATACAGTGTAACACAACGTATACACAGAGATACCATATACATAATGTATACGCAGTGATACAGTATAACACAACGTATACACAGAGATACAGTGTAACCCAATGTATACACAGAGATACAGTATAACACATCGTATATGCAGTGATATAGTGTAACACAACGTATACACCGAGATACAGTGTAACACAACGTATACACCGAGATACAGTGTAACAACGTATACACAGAGATACCATATAGCATAATATATACGCAGTGGTACAAAACAACGTATACACCGAGATACCATATACATAATGTATACGCAGTGATACAGTATAACACAACGTATACACAGAGATACAGTGTAACCCAATGTATACACAGAGATACAGTATAACACATCGTATATGCAGTGATATAGTGTAACACAACGTATACACAGAGATACCATATAGCATAATATATACGCAGTGGTACAAAACAACGTATACACCGAGATACCATATACATAATGTATACGCAGAGATACAGTGTAACCCAATGTATACACAGAGATACAGTGTAACACATCGTATACACCGAGATACAGTGTAACACAACGTATACACCGAGATACAGTGTAACACAACGTATACACCGAGATACAGTGTAACACAACGTATACACCGAGATACAGTGTAACACAACGTATACACCGAGATACAGTGTAACACAACGTATACACCGAGATACAGTGTAACACAACGTATACACCGAGATACAGTGTAACACAACGTATACACCGAGATACAGTGTAACACAACGTATACACGGAGATACAGTGTAACAACGTATACACAGAGATACCATATAGCATAATATATACGCAGTGGTACAAAACAACGTATACACCGAGATACAGTGTAACACAATGTATACATAGAGATACAGTGTAACCCAATGTATACACAGAGATACAGTATAACACATCGTATACGCAGTGATACAGTGTAACACAACGTATACACCGAGATACAGTGTAACACAACGTATACACGGAGATACAGTATAACACAACATATACACAGAGATACAGTGTAACACAACGTATACACAGAGATTCAGTGTAACACAACGTATACGCAGTGATACAGTATCACACAACGTATACACCGAGATACAGTGTAACACAACGTATACACCGAGATACAGTGTAACACAACGTATATACAGAGATACAGTGTAACACAACGTATATACAGAGATACAGTGTAACACAACGTATATACAGAGATACAGTGTAACACAACGTATATACAGAGATACAGTGTAACACAACGTATATACAGAGATACCATATACATATTGTATATGCAGTGATACATTGTAACACAACATATACACAGATACAGTAACAGTATCACACATCATACAGATACAATATAACACATCATATACACAGTACACAGAATGAGCATACAGTAACAGACTGTATATAACACACATACTGTATATACAGTGCACCTTAGCGCATTTGAACACACAGACGTGAACAGCTCTTTGCGCTGGCGATTTATAAGCCCCATCAGCAGATGACTGATCCCTTCCTCAATCAGTCACAGGGGTGTGATGTGATTGGTTCACATGAGGAGATGTAACAGGACAGGAAGCGGAAGCTGCAATCTACAAACTTCCACAGAGGCGGATACAGAGCCGGCCGGCATGGATCCGCTACTGGAACTGGATTTATTTTGACTTTTACTTCACGAACATCTGCATTTTATGAAGAAAGCTGTCACGATCTGTGTCATAATAATGTGTTACAGCATTAATATAGAATACTTCACTGTATTTCTTTTTGCATCCTAATTTCTGAATACATAAACCAGTTTAGATTCTTTGCCATATACATTAACACAAGGCAACTCCTGTCTTCCTGCTCCCGGATCAGAAGTCTCATCTCGGGGCAATCTCCTCTCTCCTGTCTTCCTACTCCTGGACCAGGAGCCTCATATCGAGGAAAATCTCTTCTCTCCTGTCTTCCTACTCCTGGACCAGGAGCCTCATCTAGAGGCAATCTCCTCTCTCCTGTCTTCCTACTCCTGGATCAGGAGCCTCATATCGAGGCAATCTCCTCTTTCCTGTCTTCCTTCTCCCGGAGCAGGAGCCTCATCTCAGATCAATCTCTTCTCTCCTGTTCCGTTCTGAGATCTCGTGGCGGTATGAATATTTATGCATTTAGCACTTGTGTCTTCTGGATGGTGCCGGCTGGATCTGGAGAGGTAGGTTACGACACAACATTGCCCCGCCCCCACCCCAGTAAACGTTATTTTACCCAATTTTCTTGCTACTAAGCAGAATGAATAACATGGAAGTGGGACACAAAGTGGGTTCTAGGCTATTAATAATAATAAAGATTAGCCTATATGCTTTTACATCTCCATTTACTTGCATTACTGATGGAGGTCCATGTGTCTGTACCCCATTGTCTCTGGGCATTTTAGGGGTGGATTAAGCGTTTGTCTGAAACATCACATACATTGTGAAGTAAAGTCTATCTGGCCATAACGATTAATGTAATAATTAAAACAAAATAAACTTTATGTATAAAGAGTGCAGAGAGCAATGCTTGTGTTTCTGCCACCTTAGGTCTGGGCTATGGCCATCCCAAAAAACAAGGCGTTA
This sequence comes from Mixophyes fleayi, assembly GCF_038048845.1. Classification (NCBI taxonomy): domain Eukaryota; kingdom Metazoa; phylum Chordata; class Amphibia; order Anura; family Limnodynastidae; genus Mixophyes; species Mixophyes fleayi. Next base: position 151,780,024 of record NC_134408.1, on the reverse strand, counting down.
TGGATGACTTCTGAGTGCTTTATTGGGGGCAATGTTATTCCATGTAGAATTTAACATTCCTTTACACTGACACAGCAGAAAGAGAGCAATAAAGCAGAACCCACTCCTGTAATTGTATTTCTGCTCATGTATCCGGTACCTGTCTGTATCTAGATACAGTATCACAGGACATTGAGCTCTTTCAGCAAACTGGAGATTATGTGATTAATCAGAAGTCACAAGAGACGCCCGTATTCAGCCCCACACGGGAACCCGCTTAATCTTTCCTGGCTCAGGGCCGACAGGTCCAAAACCAGAAGGCAGGTCTGATGTGTATGTATCCGCAGGACAGCGATAGTTGCTGGGTCAGCAGCGGACACGTCAACACCCACACATACAACACACAGCTAACACACTGACACTGCAATAAGAAGAGCTGTCACCAGACTGTCACAGCGACAAGATCTCTCCAGGACAACACATTCTGCGTTTCACGAAAGAGCCAATTAGGAGCAGTCACACAGGACACAGCTGCTACATAGAATCGCAAACTGATTTATGTAACGCTGTGTGTTACATGTATACTAATTCAAGGTAAATATAGGTGATAATATTACCTGGCGCCTACAATCAGCTGGTTCCTGTTGACGTCCAGCGCCACCTGGGAGAAGTCCTGTACGGTGCCGTACGTGAAGTTAGACAGCCAGGGCTTGAGTTCTGCAAGAGAACAAAAAAACAACTCAGATAATCTCATTCACAATGCACCCTGGTGGGACTTTGACATGTTAATTGTTACACGGATGAAGCCTTTTATTACACGTTACTAATTCTGGCTCTAATGGGGAGAAACATGCTGTTAACCCATTCCCACCCACAGCATGACGGGTCTATGAGAATACAGTGGTCGTATGTCATAGATCAACGCAGGACGATGACTCTATTGAAATCTTCATTTACTAACATCAACCAAAGCAACAGTGCCCAAAATCAGCAACAAATTACCATGAAAATCCTCTAAATTATTTAAAATAACGAGGAAGGTTGGAAGATTTGATGCTACTCCCTAGACACTAGCCAGGAAGAGACTGGATAGTATTCAACCAGCATTCATACCTACATGTAACACGGTTTCACCATTGTTGGAACTCATCAGTTCAGGATAAGTTTTCAACTTGGCATTTTCCAATCTGTTTTACTTATTTGAAAAAAAATTACAAAAAAGTACTCTGTGTTTTAAAGAACCATTCAGACAGCTCTTTAATTCAGGATATTTGTGAACGGGATATGTACGGAAGGCAATATACTGGTCTGCACATCTATCCTGGGTTTTCCTTCTGTTTCGCAATTAATGGTGATATATTCTGTGTTCTGAAACGAGCTATACATGCTTCTGCTATCCCATGGAGTCTAATTACTGCTCAGAAACATGGCTTAGACCCTTTAATACCAGGAAAGCAAAGAATAACACAGAGACTAGAGAGAATATACATGTCAGCATAAACATAGGAACCTTTAGATGTTGGGGAACTGTAAGGCAGAGGCATGCTGGCACTTGTAGTTCCTCAACAGCTGACATGCCAGAGGCTGCCTAAGCCTTATCAATAGCAATACAACATTTCATCAACACACAAGAAAATACAACGCTCCAGATGGCAATCATCCATCTTTATTTATTTATTAGGGGTTTTTGTGACCCCAGAAGTAGTATTTCTGGAGAATCAGGATATTGATTAATGCCGGCAATGTGTCGCCTGCCCCCGGCTCTGGCTCCTGGAGCAGTTACAGTATTATGTATGCAGAACAGATCCGCCGCGCAGGCCCTGAGCCGCAGTCTGTCGGAGGTGAGGAGAGCAGCGGCTCTGTGCACCAACAGGCAGCTATAAAATGTAATATATTCTCAGGAATTACACAACAGGGAGCTGTAGTAAAGTTGTAGTAAAGGTACTTTTTGGGGAACTATACACTTCAATAAAAGAAAAAAAAATCATAATCTCTTTCTTTTAACGTTTTGGTGCATTTAAAGGAACATTATACTGAAATACCATATCTAGCACAGTAGTTAGTATTGTTAACTCATATCGCTGGGTCAAACGCATACTAGTAGGGTCATTGACTGCAGACATAAGGTCCCTAATATGTGTCTGGCAGAGAATTTAGATTGTAACCCCCAAAGGAGCAGGGACTGATGTGAATGATTCTATGCTCTCTGAACATCGCTGTCAATGTGGTGGCACTATATATATATATATCTATCTATATCTAAGATCTGTAAAGCAGGAGCTTTAATTTGAATAATACTATGACCAAGAATCACCACTCTCTAAGACCGTTCTCCGTCTGGACTACACACATTTTGGACTACATTCTTTACACCGTGTCCTCCTGCGATGGTTCTTACATCTCTATATGACACCGTTACTCCACATCTATATAAAACGTGAAAATAATCCTTGTTTATAAATAATTCACACTTTATAAGTTAAAGAGCGTTGTGACCTTCAGACAAATGGGATTTATTGGCTGGTACGTGGTTTCCTGTACATGTTACTGAATATATTGTTTTTTCCGCTCTTCTTGTGTCTTTCAAGCCTTTTATATCATCTTTATTTCTTGTTATTTTGCCCTTCAATGCACGAACATAAAACAATCTGAGGGTAATTGTGTCCTATCCTACAGCGATATAAAGAAATACCTCTACCAAACCATTCAGAGATAGAAAAGGCAATATATAGAATAAAGCTTGTAGAAGGGCATGTATAAGTCATGGGAAGGTGGACATTTCCTTTATAGGTTGTAACATTCCTTGTTCAGGGTCAAAATCAAACAGGCGCTACTCACAACATTCCCGTTGTTTTACAGTCAATGTATTCCAACACTTGTGGAACTATAAGTCTCAGCATGATCTTCCAGCCCTTATAGCTCTACTACAAATGGACAGCCACAGGTTGTCTGAAGTATATAGAGGACACGTGTACCTTATTTATTTAGTTGGTGGATAAAATAATGGTACTCATGTTCCTGGGACAGTTTAGTCAAATGATAGTAATAAGCAAGTGTTTTATTACTTTTTTCATTAGAATTTGGCCACTAGGTGGCTCTTTCACATTGGAACCTATATGCAATGCTTATATTTCACCCTAGCAAAGAAAACTGTATTAAAAATAGCCACCTATATTAATAAATGTTTATATGACAGTTATTTGAGATTCATTGTACTGAATGACTTGTGTCCATACCGGTTGCTGAATATTTGCTGGAAAATAAATCCTTGTGTATTTCAATGTTTCCTATACACTTTGCAGTGTGCGTGTCAATAACTATGATCTTTATGAACGGCCCGCGTACACCTCTATTACATAATACTGTTCTTGGCTGTTTCACTTCTGGCTGACGGTGGGAGAATAATCAATGTTTAGATGCAGGAACCTCATTTCCCTCCTGTTATATTGCTATAGGTGAATTCACAAACAGCCAGACAATTCCTACAGGGACTGCCGAAATCTCGCCCCCAATCTTTACCCGAGCACCCGAGGGCAGGGAGGCCAGAAGGCCCAGGCTTGTGATGGATGTGCTGTATTTCAGCAGCGATCCTCTGACGAGCCGCAAACCAGAAGGACTGATGGGTGAGATGTCGAAATAATTCCAGGAAAATAAATCACAATGTATTACCGGGAGCTGAGAAAAAGACATCAGTTTCTCTGTCAACATGTTAACCCCTCAACTGACACGAGAACGGGGGGTGGGGGGATACCGGAGCTACATGAAATTAGTTTTTCTAGCAAAGCAAAGATCCAGCTGAACCACAGTGTAAAAAAAATATAAGGGCATATTTATTGAATGACGAAAAGCCCCTAAGCCGTCGGAAATGGTTGTTTACATTGGCAATAGGGCTGATTTTCTGTTTGCCCAATATATCATATGCTTCCTGCCAGCGACAGTGCGCATGGCTCACATATACGCAAATATAGTAAGACTGGCGATAAATTCACCCTTCGTGCCCTGGGCCAGGATCGCTGGGGCAGATGGGCATTGTTGAGCTACCCAGGGGGCATTTTCTTGATAAATTGGAAATAAAAATTCATGAGAACCAGTCTATTATCCACTATGAATTATTAGCACATTAAACAGAAGTCTCAGTTACGGAGTGCGATGGACTCGCACCACTCTTTACTTCACTTCATGGTGAAAGCGTCTCGGGATATTCCTCCGCGAAGTACAGGTGCACTTACCTAGGTTTACAGTAAGACGGGAGAACCAGAAGAGACGCACTGCGCAAAAATGTATCACTTCAAATCCACTCTCCTACTACTATATAAATGCCACTTACATTAAATACAATGTTTCCATCTTTCTTCTAAAGTACTGCTTAGTTTAGCCACATTTACGGCTGACGTTTACCAGGCTGGGGGGACATCAGTGGCAATTCTGTGTACGTGTGAAGGTTTATTATATTGCTCTGAGTGCGTCTGGAAACGTTCTTCTCCGCTGAAGTGCAATACGGAGGCGCAGAACAGATCACATCTAAAGTAGAGGACGAGACCCCAAGACCACCTCCTCTGAGCTGGTGCAAAACGGAAGTTATTTTATAGAGTGAAAAAGCGCCCTAAAAAGGACGCTCCCTCAAACCTTTTCTCTGTGTCTGTAATCTTACTCTGCTAAATGAAACCTGTTTTTTCTTTATTTGCAGACTTCATACTTAGTGATGAACCCACCCAGCTGCCCTTTACTGACAATCTAGGAGCGCATCGCCAACAAAGAAAACTATGCGCTGCATTAAGAGCATTATCGTACATGAGGCCCAAATGATGCAAAACTGCTGGTAGTATTTTTAGCATTATTAGCATTTATTTCTAGCATTGGATAAAGGTACATCACCCCAGTTTATTTCCTTTCTATGTTGCAACTGTCTAATCGATACATCAATATGTAATAATAGTGATATCGCAGGACTTTACTTAGTTGTAGTAGCTAAGACTCGTCTCTGGGAATGTCTCTAATTTTCAAATCTAACCAACTGTCCATTACAATATCTCTTATTCTGTATATAAGATGCACTTTTCACCCTTATTCTTTGGGCTTGATAATTAATATTTATTAAAGAAGATAATTTAAAATGCAAAAGTATGAAATTACAACACAGTGAGCCTGCGACGATGGCGATTGGAGATCCGCTTAGACCGCGCTATGATAGGGCGGACTCGGCCAATTGTTATTAAATACATCATAATGGCAACAATGAAAATCTGACGCCTGCTATTTTTATCTGCCTCTAAATGTACCGAATGATGAAACTCGATGAGGCGATCGTCATAAAACCGGGGAAATTTGCGACTGTGCTGAGTAAACGGAGAAATGAAACACAGACGTTCTGTATAGAGAACAATTCTTCTACAAGAATCTGCTGTTTTCACAGTAACAGAACCAGCAATGTAGAAAGTGCTGAAAATCTCATCATCGTTATGTTGGTTCAGTAATATATTAAGTTAAATAATGTTTGTTAAATACACAACGCGACTCCATAAACACGATATTAGATTTGGAAACATCTGTCGCCTGTATTCCCTGTATTGTCATTACACAATAGGACGCTGCTTTCCATGTAGAATATATAATGCTTCTGTCCCTTATTATAAACTCCAGGGACATAGAAAAGATATTACGTACATCCTGACTGTCCCTAATCACAGTAACGGTCCCGGGATTCTCAGATTGGTCTCTGGAAATGTTTCTTTTCAATAAAACAAATAGCTCAATACAGTTCATCTGTTTCTGGCTCTCTCATTCTTACATTATATCTTTATTTTATAGGCTGATTATGTTAATATTTTTTTGAACAGGAGCATTTACAATGCAAAAAGTATGTTATAATCAAATACACATGACATGATGGGAGTTTTAGTACTCCTAACCTCCGAGTGTCCCAGGAAACGTCTTACTATGATCTCTGTGTCATTTCTTAAAAACAAAACATTTCACAATCAATTAAACAACAATGTTACAGAGATGTCTCTAGAATTCCCGCCTGATACGGAAATAACATTGTGACGCTGTGACAGGTGATAATACCGTAACACTTTCATTGATTAGTTACAGAACTAAAGAAATACTTCAGTCAATGTATTATTGTTATAATAAAGCCCACTCTGCAGTATTGTCAGAGACCCCACATCGCCGCCCTAGTGGACTATTATTGTTGCTAGCAGAACAAAAAAATGAATCTAATTAATTTGTGTTGAGAACATCTGATAATAAATAGTAAGTTTATATATCTGCTGCCGACACTACACCTCACATCATTTATCTACATCAGGTTTTGCCTCATTGGAAAAGAAGTTGGACATTTACAACATTATTAAAGAACAGGGTGGAGACGCCTCAGACGGCTGCCATGTTCTATTTGCTACAAGTTACAGACCAGGGACTCTCTTATAAAGAAACGGAGCGGTGGCCTTAGAGGTCTCTCATGTATTTTATTTAACGTTTGATTTTCCTGCTACGACTTCAAATCAACATGTGACACAGAACGGTCTCTTTACGAGACACTTTAATGGTGTCTGAATCTATTAGCCAGACTCGTGTCACCAATTCCAGGGACTGCGTTTGTGGGAACCAATTCCTCTGGTTTTAAAGCATCAAGAACGGACGAAGATTTAATTAAGGATAAGCTGCATAAAAACAAATCCCAAAGGGTTTTACAATTTTATAATTACAAGTCGCCAGCCCAGAAGGAGGGATGGGGGAGGACGAGTGCTGAGCAGAGGCTCCTATCTAGAACTGACTGGAGAGGAATGGGCGGGGCCTGCGCACTGAGTACCTGTGGGCAGACGGCGGATGAGCAATCGTAAAAAGTAGTTAATACTTGCACTATTGCTGCTGTTTATGGGCCAGAGTCATTAAGGAAAGTAGTGCAAAAAAAAAGGAATAACTTTGCACCTTGGCAAAACCATGTTGCGTTGGAGGGAGAGGTAAATTTAAAATGTGAGAACAGATTTATAGTTAGGGTAGGGCATGTCCTAGATCAACTTTAAATATGTCAGTGTAAAAATAAAGCTATCAAGTATTTGTGTCCTACATGAAAACACAGACAGTATTTAACACCCCTTGCATTGTAACATGGTTTGTCCAGGAGAAAACTTATCCCTTTTTATTATGCTCTCCTTGCCTTAATGACTCAGTCCCTATATGATGACATTTGCAAGATGTCAGCGTTTGTAAGGGTGCAAAATTGTGTGTATTCTGATAGGCAGATCCAGGGCATGCATAATTATGTGTTGTGACTGTCCAATCAGGGACTAACCCAGTGTTTGGGTTATATCAGCATATTGGCTCACTTGTCTGGTTCCATCATTGTGTTGTCACCGAGTGACAGAATTGGAGACGTTACATTCAGATCCTGTCGACAATGAGAAGGTTAATGCTGTACAGCAGCTCCTTGTTATGTAGTGATAGGAAAGCAGAATATCAGGAATACTTTGCACTTCTTGCGCTGTATCTGACAGTTATGGATATTATAATCCAGAAAAATTACTCCATGATCCAAATATGTCAGTTTTCAGAGAACAGAAACTTTGCCCCAAACACTTCATGAGGACGTCGCCGGCAGTAATCACGATGCGGAGTACGGTACGTCTAACGCTCTCCTACAAACTGCGAGGAACCAGAGACGGATTTCAGGATGACTCAAAGTTCTCAGACTTCCTGAGGCAAAATTCAATGATCTTCTAAATTCAGTCTCCTGTACAAGGTCTATTACCGCAACATGATTGACTATTATTTTCAGTATAATCCAGATAAAAACTTTACTCGCTTTACTAACAGTTTAAACTTTCACCAAAATAACCACCTTTAACAATAATAAGTCAGAAAAACATTGAATAAATATGTTTATGCCTCAGCTTTCCTGTCTCCTATTAGTGTAATTGTACTGGAGTACTAAGTGCTAGATGGTGAACTCACACATGATCAGTCTGCACACATGGGAACCGACTCCAACAAGTGTGAGCTTAAACTGACACATTTGTAAAGATTTTTTGGTGAACGACGAAAGTCGAATGCACCACAAACTGCAAACACAGTTCACCCTGAAAAAAAAATAAATCCTTTTTTATCACTTTAAAATATGTAAAATCATTTTGACGCAAACCACGAACATGAGTCACAAACTTTGCACTGTAAGTATGAATCGGGGTCCTTGGACGATTGGACCACAAACATGTTCGGAGATTACGGACTGGGGAAATGTAATAGAATTTGAAACCAGTTCAAAATTTTGAAGTATGTCATACAAAGAACTGAGAGGGAACGAATGACTGAGTGACGTCTCCCCCTCGGCTGATTGTTGTGTCACTCCATGTCGGAAAGACGGATCTCCACAGACAACGGCCACCTAAGGACCCCCCGTTATTCCACAGAGTGTGGGTCACACGGTTCACAAACCGTATTGGGATGAAACAAAGAACAGAGTGGAGGCCCTCAGACGCCTAATACACGGCAACACTTTGAAATGCAATTACAGGGCGAACATCCCTTCCCTGACAAAGGTCAGTTGTGGAGATGAATCCCTGGAGAAGCTTCGGAGATCCTATAACTTTCCACACAGCCTCCCGGGAACATGCTTAGAAAAGGTTGTTAAAAGATTATTTGTTTCACCTCGGGAACTAGAGGATCTACTGAAATTTCAACCTCTTTATTTTTCCCATTTTTGTGAAGAATAAAGATAAAAAAAGAAGAAACTATAAAAATGAGGACAAGGAATAGAGGAAGCAAACGAGGGCCGGGGAACACTAAACCCTGCAGATCATTAACCCAACCACAATGGACGCACATTAACGGGAGACAACGACATCACAAATTGGGGACTCTAAAAGGATTTGGAACCAGAATGGGTTTAAAAAATGCAGCTGGTTCTTTATTTGTGTAAATTTACTACTTTATGTTCTTTGGAAAGATCCCCATGAAAATAATCCTGCACCATGCAGGTGGGGGGACAGTAAATATGTCACATACGACGTCCCGCTCTGTGACCATCCTCTTCATCAATGTAACATACCGCTCAGTGCAGCTTCACGTGTGCTATAAACTGGTCATGAGGTGGAGGGACATGTGGATTACATGTGTGACCTTTGTGCTTTTGAACGTTTTATTATGTTGGGTGAATCGTGCCCAGGAACGCAATATCAAAGTGTGACTGGAAGATGCAAAAGTCGCCCCATTATAGAATAAGAGGTTGCAAGAGGTACCGATGACCAGAGAATTAAAGACATTTAGTGAGGAAACTCTGTATGCCTACACATTACCCAGGAAGTGCTCCCTAAATGCCCCATGACTCAGAAAATGGTCATCAATATCCTGTGACCCAGGAAGTGCTCCCTAAATGCCCCATGACCCAGGAAATGGTCACTAATATCCTGTGACCCAGGAAGTGCTCCCTAAATGCCCCATGACCCAGGAAATGGTCACTTATATCCCGTGACCCAGGAAGTGCTCCCTAAATGCCCCATGACCCAGGAAATGGTCACTTATATCCCGTGACCCAGGAAGTGCTCCCTAAATGCCTCATGACCAAGGAAATGGTCATCAATATCCTGTGACCCAGGAAGTGCTCCCTAAATGCCCCATGACCCAGGAAATGCTCTCTAAATGTCCTGTGACCAAGGAAATGCTCCCTAAATGCCCCATGACCCAGGAAATGATCACTAATATCCTGTGATCCAGGAAATGCTCCCTAAATGCCCCGTGACCCAGGAAATGGTCACTAATATCGCGTGAACCAGGAAATGCTCCCGAATTGCCCAAAAAAAGTAGGTGCACTAAACCGCACTTATCCAGGTACACGGCGGCCAATGTGCCCTATTGCTTCCATACACCCTGACAGATGACAGCATGCGGCCCAGTAACCCCACTGTTGCTCATAGAAATAACGGGTGTATCTGTGTAAGCGCAGACGGACAGCGTCTGGAAAGAGCCTTCGCACTGCGCTTCTGCATAAGGCAACAAATTTACTTTACTATTTCTAAAAGAGGGCTCCAAGTAACCAGGAAGATCCTTTATATTAGGAAAAAATAATATAGAACAAATACATAGCCACAGAGAATATAAATCCTAATTAGCTGCATTAGAAGAGCAATTTCCTAGTTGTCCTCTGTGTCCCAAACGTTCTGTTTATATTTCTTTACTTTTGTTATGAAAAATGTTTAATATAAATGTATGTAGCAAAAGGAGTATTATTTAAACAGTCATCTAGATGGATCTTTGTTTCCATACTAATAATGTGATTTTATGCTGGGATCACACAGATAATAAACTAAACTGAGAATTATATCTATCTAAATAAGCTGCTACAGTAATGTAAAAATAACGTCATATATATTGAGTGACCCCATCAATAAACCCCATAAAAGGATGTACTTTGAATGCTAGAGCGCCTTTGTAGGGTGTTTAATGGAATTGGGGTGTGAGGACATTTTCCAGACAGACAAGTCAGCTGCAAACGGCAATAAAATGATTTTCTTTCCACCACAAGTTCATGTTCAGAGAAGAGGAACAAAGGATCCTTCAACGTCTTCTACATATGAGATTAATCAGAGCCGGCTGGTGCTGCTTATATCTGTCCTTAATAGTCACCGACCTCTGCTGCGTAATCAGATTATATACAGTCACTGAGCTACAAACCCTCTGTTAGACGTCCAGGAATAAGAGTGAAGTCCTGCTGGACACCTCCTTATCATGCACATTACATGTCGTAGAGGCAGCAGAATGCTTGTAATAAACATATAGGAAGGATCCGGTCCTCATACTGAGTAAATAAAATTGTATTTGCATTATAGTCCAATTAATTTGAACACAGGGTACTAAGATACCTCTACCTGCCCCCTATGCTGAGCTGTCAGCTTCTATCTATTTACACAACCAAATGTAGGATAAATTAAATTCCCCTTATGCCTAAATCTCATGCATGACCCATGGTCTACCAAAGCCACAAAGCAGGAGACAGTGTACTATGATGCACCAATGACAATGAGCAACCTCATCCGCTCTCCATTTCTAACTATATATTTACACACAAAAAAAGCAGCAAATGATGAAATTTAATAATTGATCCGTAACTGAAAGTTAAATGACTTTTAGAGATAAGATTATTTGTAACTTTAAAGGTACACAGACCACATAATACCTACAGATACAGGTTGCTGTTTGTTCCATATTGAGCTGAATTCCTGCCTTGTGCCCAAGCCGGCAGTATGCTAATGAGGGGGAGGGGCATATTTCACAGTATTGTATATATAATATGTAACAAGAAAAAGTATTTAAGAAGCAAGAGACATGATAGAAAAGGTAAATACAGCAGTGTCTATTTCCAACATACTGAGGTTTAGTTAATAAAGCAGAAAAATTGATAACGTGCTCTGGAAAAAAATCAGATGTTCACTGTCATGTATAGTGGACTAGACTGCTTAAAGGATCACTGAACGTCCACATTGTCAAATATGAAAGTAAAAGACATTGTTTAGTGTTACCCTGACATTCCATTGTTAAAAAACTACGTCCCCCTCCACAACAGACAGCTGCACCTTCTCTCACCTATTTAGGACAGTGTACTGATACAGGTGAAAAAAACAACTGAGAGGGCAGTCATTTCAGCTACTGTGACATTACTGGCCCGGCCTATTTCTGGAAACAAAGTCTGCAAGACTGCCTGTCATTCACTGTCTGTGTATTTCATTAGACAATCTCCTATATATATATATATATATATATATATATATATATATATATATATATATATATATATATATACATATACATACATACACATATAGATATAGATATGTATATATATGTAGATAAAAGGAGACGACCCCAAGACTCCATCCCTTACATGATGCCAGGAGCCGGCCCGCACCACAATTTATGGCTATGGGAAGTCCAGTACATTCTAGTGAAGATGAGCGGGAGGGTTTAAATGTGCAGCGTCAGCTGCAGGGAATATAACCAGCCTCAATATTTGAGGCAGCGGGGGTGGGGTGGGTCGGTTATTGTAAGGGGGAACAGCTCCGTTAAAGGGAAGATCTGATCATTGCTCTTTACGCCAAGCTATAAAATAAAACCCTACAGTCATCTAGCAAAAATCTTTCTAAAGGTTTTAAAGACACTTTATTCATTGATTTTAATTGCACACAGCATTGAGCTTGATTGGTCTCTTCGTATGGGCTGGAATATTAATGTTCACAGCTTCCAATTTTGATGTATTCATTTGTAATCGAGATGTCTCTGAGAACTCATCAAATTAATTAAATAAATTAGTTAAGCTAATAATCCGCATCGAAAATCCATTAGCATAGACTTGTATGCGAAATTCTATATTCTTCTTACATCCCGGTCACACTGACATCAATTCTAAGGATATTAGTATGAAGCGGCATCACTGGGGATATGGAGGAGGAAGACGAGCGCCAGACAACGCCACTCAGACAAATCACCAACATTAACATTTTCCCCACAACTTCCAACTGTCCCAATTCATAGAGACCGGCCTGATTTCTGGCGAACACAATGGGTGTGTCCTGCCAGAACAAAGCAGGGTTTTATACGGTTGTGGCGTGGATCAATCCGGGGTGTGGCCTCTCCCCCCTGAAACAGTGCGCAGGATTAACTTTGTTGTTAGAGTTGCGTTACACCCGTACCTGTCTAATACCGGTGATTTCATACACTGAATACAGGGAAGTGGAGACACTCACAGCCGCCCTGTGGATCACACACACACACACATAACTGATCTGACTCTGGTGTAACACAACGTTCTCAGTAACTATGTATCTCTGGAGCTCACCTTGGAAGGTTAGGATGGGGTGTTCTCTCCGCAGACACTGTTCTTCCATCTCTGGATACTCCGCTCGGACCTTGGGTGCTGCCGGGTGGAATATCAGAATAGAGATGGTCAGCAACGACAGGGAGAGCGCCCATAGCCTGGACATGGTGGAGAAAAGCCACACGTCTATCTTCCACAGGAAGCTCTGGGGCAGGACCTGTAACAAAAAGGGCAAATATTGTCTGTGGATACAAACAAGGTGCTTCTGGTGTAAAAGGCAAATTGTAATTGGTTGAATGGACAAAACTATAAATCAATAAATGTATCAATTAGAGTACAGGGATTAAGAATGGGATGTCTACTGTATTAGGACTCTGATGCCTCCATCCTGTATTACAGTATCACTATATACTGTATCGTGTCACTATATACTGTATCACTGTATACTGTATCATTGTATCACTATATACTGCATCATTGTATCACTATACAGGCCATTGTTTAGTTGCCCTCAGCAGCTTCATGTGGGTTATCTTTCTAACTGACTGACAGAAGCAGAACAATTCATTACTGGGCTGTAGGAGATACTGTAGGATTGTAACGCAGACATAAATATGAAGAATGACAACAGGACAAAGGGAGATGTAACACTGAGATTACTAAGAGGGATCACAATGTAACAGAGCAATATGAAGGATCACAATGTAACACTGAGAGTAATACAAAGAATCACAATGCAACACTAAGAGTAATATGAAGGATCACAATGTACAAGTAAAGCTGGGTACACACTACAGGTTTTTCAACCAATTATTGTAGCAATCACACAATAAACGACTGTTAGGTCAGATATCACATTAGTGTTCTGTTCTGACTGATGGATCATGTAACACAGGACTAAACATATATACAAATGTGACAAATCTTTGGTAAACATCTCATTCCCTTTCTAAATATTAATTTTCTTGCATAATTAAGTTTACTAGTGTTTTTAATAGTAGTAAAATAAACTAAATAGGAATAGAACCCATTGTTTTTAATGTCGCAGTACCCACCAGCATCTGTACTTGCAGCCGGGAGGGCGTTTGGAACGTGACTGCCACATTTACCTATATTTACCGCAAGTGAAAGCATTGGGTCAGTGGAATGTTGACAGCCGGGTGGCATTGAGAAGCAGCCGGGTGGGGGCAGTGTAAGACTTGCAATAATATTATAAAGTGTTGGAGGTTATTGCCCACACCTGCCAGGACTGGTCAGACCGGTGGTCAGTGGTGTAATACTCATGGCTGTAGTGCTCACATAGTGACTGTTCTAATAGCAGAAACTATGGTTTATTCTATAAGAGGACTCTATTGGGCCCCAAGAGCCGGGTGGAGCACCCGGGAAATAAGTGATGGCGCAAAACACCGGTCGTTCATTGTCACTGGAACGTAACGCAACGCTGGTGTAAGATGAGCCCCTGTAACATCTATATCTCTGTGGCTGGGATAACATCTATAACGATGGAGACATTGATCACTGAAAGATATCAGGAAGACGCCTTGTAATCGTCTTAGTGTCTCAGTAAATCGACTGAGGAAGAAAAGTTTTGACTCTTTTTCTGGGACTGAACTTTAAAGAACAAGTTTGGACAACACAACCTTTATCATTCCTGTAAAAGAGCAGATATAATGACTATGTGCTGCAGAGCCCTGACTCACCCCAGTAAGTGGAGTCCAAATGTCAGGAATTAGCTGTAGGTGAAAATGTCAGTGTTTGTGCTCCCGGCCCCCTAACCCAATTCCCCCAGGATACCGCCCGATTCTCCCCCACACAAAACGTATCAGCACGTACACAGGCTTTGTGGGAAAACTGCAGTCTGATTATGTTTAAATTACTCCCATCTTCTCTAATTTGGCTATAACGATCTTTATGAAAAAACTATTTTTCTTTCTGAGCAGACAAATACAATGGTGCCATAATGCCTAATACGGGGGCTTGTTATTTAGTCTGTGATCTAGATTATGTCAACATGACAAGGACGCCTCTTTCAGTTTTAAATGAATAATGTATTTATTCTTAATTCATTTGCTGTTGGGATCAAGGTAAATATAGAATTGTTATTAAGATTAAACTACCCTGATGTTAGGTGTTTAAACATAACAATATTAATAGTACAGTATAATAGTTCTCCTTGCAATCATACAACCCGTCTCCAGTGTCATCAAATCTGATACTAAGATCCTCTGCATCACATGTAATCCTACACAGCCATGATAATAATTCCTCTATATCATGTTACACGGACTCATTCTCAGCTCTGTACAATCACAGGAACAAGTCTCATGAACCATAACTAGCAATATAATAACACGCACAGAAGACAGGGTGGCCCTTCTCACAAGAGCTTACAATCTAATGTATTATAAGTGCTATCCTGCCCCATGGATTCTATTGTATCTTAGTTTAAATTAATTCTTAACTTAAAGTTTGGGATCTGCAGACAAAGCTCCAGGTTTAGGGCACATTCACATAGGCAGAAACAGGGCACAAGCGCACCGAAACTTTGTAATCATCAGGTTTCATAGAACATATTTTTTGGTAAATAAACACACAAAATCCTATAATATAGATGTGATCAATGAAGAAAGAAGCTTCACCGGTGAATTCACAATCAGCCAATCAGAAGCGCTTCGCTAGTAACCAACATCATCAGTCCCTAGAATGGTGCAAACGATACGGCTGTAAAAGCCGTGTCTGAGTCTACACTCAGGTCTGATCACCTGGCCACTCCGCGAACAGGTCCTGACTCTACTCCGCATAGAACGTCCCGTCCTTCCCACCTGGTTTATTTACGTGGACGTACGTAGAACCAAGTTACGCTGCACCAACGGGGCTATGTTCACCTCTGCATCAGGCCCAATGTTTCTTTCTGGCCAGTAAGACACAATTGCTGAACATACATCTAACTTATTGCGATCACTTGTTTTTGAGTCTGATCACCAGAATCTATCTGGATTGTGTCACTGGACAGCGCTGTAATAACCACGAAACACTTATAGAGTCGTCATTTGTGGGAACACTTCCAATGATGCCGCGAGAGCCTGAACAGGGACAAGGATCCCCCTTCACACACGTTGTTAAACACTAAGCAGCAGACCCCCTACCAGTGAAGCCGTTTTATAGACTGTTCACCTTTAAATAAAACAGAGTGCGTGAGAGAAACAGAATATTTCAGAAAAATATAAATTGCTTCCACAGGGATTTTTTATTTACAACTGAAAATCCAATAATCCTCCCGGCCTCCCCCAGGCAGCTCCGTATGGTTATTCCCACCTCTTCCAAATAAGATTTGTACTTTTAAAGGACAATTAACTTGATATTCAGCTCCAGGCGCTGAGCCCATTAATAAACCCAATACAATCTGAATTCCTGTACACAGAGTATAATCCTGACCTGCAGAACTCTACATTATCCTCCTCGCACACTGGATAGAATAATGTATTTGGGGGTTGGGCTGACATATCTCGGATCCCATCTTATTACAATAAACGCATTCTGTCAATCAATTTCTGACCTGGATATTGCAGCATTATCCATTCCTCCCAGCAGTCCTGATTTATAACGGACCGTCCCGATTTATGCAACTCAAAGGAAGGGGAGTTAGAAATGGGAGGCGTGGCTTCAGTGAAATCTGTGCACGTTTAGGAGAATCAGGGGCATGAGTGGCCATGGTCGAGCCAATCACGCATAGTCAAACTTTATCCTAATTTTTTATATTGTTACTGGTAACTTTGAGAGCTCTATATCACTTCATCTTGTTGAACTCATCTGGTGTATAATTGTATGTACATAAGAAACAGGTTCGACCTCCTGGGTCACGTGATGACACGTATAACAGCCTCTGCTTCCCACATAATCCCTGACACCAGCCCGGATAACTGAAGCAGGAGCCTGATTAGCGCTACGGGTTCATTTTCTTCCAAGTAAGTGAATCACCTTTATCCATCCTCTCCCCAGTAAGAAACTTTCATTTTACATTAATACCTGCAACCTCATTATCAATCCATAAATTAGATACATTGTAACCCTACAGCTCCCACAAAGGGCAATTCCCAACTCCATAAAAGAGCACGGCTGAAACCAACATCATACCTCCCAACTGTCCCGATATTGGCAGGGCATCACGACCCGCAGGCCGCACAATGGGCAGGGGCTTCACAAGAGGTAGGCGGAGTTTTACATACATTTTCCATTCGTGGGAGTAGTTTGGGCTGACAAGGGTGGGGCTCATTTTGCCCCGATATATCAGGATTCTCAATGTTGGGAGGTCTGTGACATTGATACAATACAGAAATGGAAGTTGCTCAATCAATTTATAGGTTCATAGCAGGTGCTTGAAAGGCTGGGGTTATCCAGGAAGGAACAAATACAGAGAAACATCCCACGGCAACAACAAAAGAAAAACAAAAAAAAACAAAAACAAAAAAACAGTCTTTCTACTTGTACACAAAAATGCAGAATTCTCAGATACACACATTTGCAAATGTACGATAAGCCACCCGCCACATCACGGCGCTTCTATTAATAGGGTGGTCCTAACTCTAAACAATGAGAGTATCTATATACTGGGTCATTATATATATATATATATATATATATATATATATATATATATATATATATATATATATATATATATGACTGGCCGGAGTTTCTGAAGTATTGGTACTTTTTGTTCATTGTTCTGTATGGTTTCACCCTGTATAGTCTACTGTTAGTACTGTGTGCGGCGCTGCGGATACCTTGTGGCGCCTAACAAATAAACAATAGTAGTGAGATAGAGATATATATATATATATATATATATATATATATATATATATATATATATATATATATATATATATATATATACACACACATACATACATACATACACACACACACACACACACACACACGTATATATACCTGTGTGTGAGTGTTTTTAAATTGAGAGCTTACTTAACAAGAGGTACCCTAAGAGCCTCCAAATGGCAGTATAGTACCAGCATCCCCATCAGACATGCCTCTCAAACAACAATACAGAAATGGAAGCTGTTCAAACAATTTATAGGTACACAGCAGGTGCTTGAAAGGCTGGGGTTATCCAGAAAGGAACAAATGTAGAGAAAAAGAAGGTATGAGACATTGTAATGACATCAAGGGGAAGCACGGTGGCTCAGTGGTTAGCACTTCTACCTCACAGCACTGGGGTCATGAGTTTGATTCCCGACCACTGCCTTATCTGTGAGGAGTTTGTATGTTCTCCCCGTGTCTGCGTGTAAGATCCAATCTTGTAGAGTTTGATATGAGTTCTCTGTACAGCACTGCAGAATTAATGGCGCAATATAAATAGCTGATGATGATGATCAAGACCTTTATATTCCAAGCAGAATGTTTAAATAATTTCATGCATAAAATTGCTGTGAAGTCTCCATCAGATCTTATAATGTATTTGGATTTTGTGTATTATTAGACATTTCAGGCTCCCGAGCAGTGGTGGGCAACATGCGGCCCCTCACACCTTCATCTGCGCCCCCCCCCTTCTCCTGTGTCCCCCTACACCTTCATCAGCGACCCCCCCTTCTCCTGTGTCCCCACACCTTCATCTGCGCCCCCCCCTTCACCTTCACCTGCGTCCCCCCACACCTTCCTGCTGTATTGCCAGATGTGTTTGTTACAGAGTGTAACACTTGTAAAAAATGCCTGTCGATATGTTATTACAGGTGTCTCTTCCTTTGTTTATATGTGTTGTTTTATTTTATTGCTTAGATTGTGGTCCTTTTGAAGGCTTGAGGGCCACACCAGGCTACCTATCCCTGCTCTCGATGCTCCCAGTGACTCTCAGGTTACAGACAGTAAAACTGATGTGTTGGATAAATGGCTTCTGGAAATTATTTGTGGGACAGTTACTAGTTGTTCTGTCCCAAGCAGCGCAGAGTTTGGGTTTGGAGAGTCCAGTGTCTGAGTTCTCTGTGGCAGATTAAGGCAGGTGGGGGCATCTAATGGATGTCCTGCCTGCAGCGTCTGGTCTAGAGGGGAACAATGAACATTCCCAGTTACAGGTACTGCCTCGTTTTCCAGATCACAAACCCCGACGTGTAGCGCTCTCCGAGGAGCCAGCTGGCACGGGGAGAGCTGTGTTCTGCTTTGTTGCTGCGCACATTTATCACGTTAATAAGGACGAACGTGAAGGAATCTGGGGGGGGCTCTGTGACTCCGCATACATCAACCTGATCACCCACAGAATACGGGGGGAGAGATTGGAATACACAATGAGAATGGGGAGAAGAACATTGCTGCAACATTCTCAGGGAGCCATGGAAATAGTATTCTTGTGCGATTGTATCCATGTATAATAACAGCGGAATGCGGCTGGTTACTTTGTATCTAACCACACACGTAGCTCCGGTCGTTTGTCCTGATCACTGAACAACCGGATCTGTCTCCTGTCCACACGACACATGGAGAGAAACTGGTGAGATCCAAGTCTAGATTTACTAAGTCGTATTTGGCGGCGGTTTTAAAGTGCTTCAAACCTCCATATTTACTATACAGCGTTTTGAGGCTGGAGCACTAAACTACAGGTGATGTTTGGCGGTTTGTAAACACCTAAAACACCGGCTGTTTAGTCAAAAAAAGGCAGACTATTTTAGACCCTGCTATTTCAGCAATCTCACCTCTTTTCCTGCTGGTTTCCCCGGTGGTTTGTCAAACCACAGCTTAGTAAATGTGCTGGTTTGTATTTTTATCAAATTAAAATTCAGAATGACGATTTGTATAGAGACGCTTTGTTAGACTGTGATTTTCAGGCGGTTTTGAAACTGGTTTGTACAGGCTGATTCAACAAACCGTCCTGTAGTAAATCTATCCCCTGGGCTTATAGAAGTCTCTCCAGGTGACTAGATCTGGCCGCTCATAACATACACATGACGGCTTAAAGTCAAATCATTTTCTTATTGCTGGGAATCTGTGGTGGTTGCTGGAAGTCCACAAACATGGCACATTTACACCAGTTTGATCTATGTTTACAACAGTGGTCACCAAAATCTCCATGTGTCTGACCAGCTTACATATCAGGAACCTCCAATGAGGTCTCGCTTTAAACCAAAATGTCTGCTTCCTGCAGCCGTGCTGAAAATTATTTGCTTTGAAAACAATTTATATCATTCCCAAACATTTCACCGAACATTTATGAACAAAATTAAGTTGGAGGAATTTCCTTGTCTAAATTAAACAAACTTTCAGCAACAGAAACTTTTTCACTGTTGTATCCTCACCTGCCACAGAGAGACGGGATAAACGTCAGTATTCAAAGCAATCCCAAAATAAAGGGCTGACAGCCTGCGGATCTCCAGCTACTGTAGAACTACAAGTCACAGCATGCCCTACAAGAAGATGTTTACCCTGAAGACTGGGAAGGCAAGCTGGGACTTGTAGTTCCACAGTAGCTAGAAAGTAACAGCTCGCTACTGCCTGATCTAGAGAAAAAAATATTATTGATTAATACATTTCTGTAATAAAGCAAAGTGAATAATTAGAGACTTCATCATTCTCCCTTCCGTCAGTCCGACACCAGATAACTAAACCATGACAATTCTTATATTAAACCTCCAGTAAGACTACAGTGTTATAAATATCATATTCAGAGCACAGTTACCATCATCATCATCATTTATTTATATAGCGCCAGCAAATTCCGTAGTGCTTTACAATTGGGAACAAACATTAATAAGACAATACTGGGTAACACAGACAAACAGAGAGGTAATAGAACCCTGCTCGCAAGCTTACAATCTATAGGACAATGGGAGTTAGAAACACAAGGGCATGTGCTACATCATATTGCACAATGGACCAGCTAGAATGCAAAGGTAAAAGTACTGAGTGGGCTGTGTGTGTTGCAGTGTTGGTCAGAGGGTTGTCATACTTCTCTCTCCACTGTCTGCTAAAGGCCGCTCGATCCTGTCCTTTCTCTCCCCCTCCCTGTATAGGGTGACAGTTTAAAGGTTCGCTCACACATATGCGTTATCCGTGCGCATTTTCTACGTTGTACTTTTACCAATACAGGGCCTGATTCCCTAAGGAACGTAAGTCTTGATACGTGCCGTATTATGTGTAAAATAGCTCTGTCCATGCTCAGAAACGGTCTATACGCCAGTGAACGCAAGTGCATCAAGTCATCTCTGAATGCAAATGACACTTCCGACAGCCTATGTTTTGAAGGGCGGAATAAGGGAGGGGAAGGACGTGTGCATGTAGACAATGTATTGTAGGTGCGTGCCAAGGTTCAATTAATTCAAGCTATGGGAATCTCTCAGCTATGTGGTCGGGTGTAAGGGATGACTGATAGTGATGACGGACACACGTATGTGCAATATCCATCAGATTACAAAAAATGCAAATTGCACTCACTTTGCGTTCCTTGATGAATCAAGGCCACAATGTATCATACGTGCAGCAAGTATTAACGCATGAGAAAGATATTGTGTTTTCTTGTAAAATTTTAAGGTGGTAATGGCCCATGAGAGACCATCCATCTTATTAGAGTGCGCTTTTCTGGTGTCATCGGATAAAAAGTGCATTATCAGCAAATAGGTAAAATAGCGCTCTCAGGCCGCTCCGCCGTTCTTCCCAGATCTTCTCCTGGATGTTATGTCGTCCCCTCCTCATTCACATATATCTCTATCATTTATTTATAAAGCATCAAACGTATTCTGTGGAGCTGTTGAAATTCTCCAGCACATTAGATTCTGCCCTGAGAGTATTAAAGATTCCATCCTGCAGAAATGTCTGCGATATTCTATAACCATGTCCACCGGTCATCACCTAAACTGGCTTTTATCTACCTGAACCCTCTCTAACCATGGGCACATTCATACCAGATATATCCCCCAATGTCCTGCCTTTTCATCCAGTAATCAGTCTGGGATTCCAAATAAGCCTTTTGGCTGCCACATTGCGGCTTTGTACATTTACAGACACTGTTACTCTTCTAATATTTATCACCACAAATACCGGTTACATAATAGAGGGACTGGGGATATATGAATTATTCACCCCTCAATGATGTCTTGCACTAAGCTTCTCTCCTTCCCAGACATACATCACACGAGAGAATGAGGGCGATATATATATAAAAATCATTGGTCGGTTTGCCTGTCTGTCCAGCTATGCATGCAGACACCTCTGCACCGATTGGGATGAAACGTGAGGTGGTCCAGTTGGATCCTGGCCAGGGTTTAGGAGGCTTAGGGTCCCGGCCGGACCTCCCGTTGGTGTACGCTGGGCAGAACTTTGACCCGGGATCCTCTTCTGGACCTTCCACTGGATGGATCTGGATGACATCTTAGCTGCTAATTAGTTTTAAAAGGTTGACAGTTACATCCAACTCATTGATAACTGAATAACGTGAAGATTTAAACCCAGGCAGCGCCGGGTACCTCAGATAGTTTAATAATAAAACAAGGGAATAAAACCCACTTGCCTGTAAATAAAATAACTTCACATTAATAAGCTTCCTGAAGCTCTGTACAAAAGTATTACAAGGTTATTAATACAAATTCACACTCTTTTTTCAATTGATATTTCACAATTAATGAGATGATGCATAATTTATTGTTATTAATGACTCTCCTGAAAAAAATTTGCATATAGTAAAGCCATTTCTAACCTAACTGTGGGCTGAAGAGATCAGTCAACATGTATCAATTTAACTTTAAAAGATATTAGTCTGAGCTCTCTCCTCCCCCCTCTGCTCTGTATAATACAATGGACAGGAGGTGATTACACCAATGAGCGCTTATACTTTGTAAAGAATGTTAAATGTGGTTTTTCCACTATGCAAAAATAGCTTGATTTACATACCAAACACAATCACTTGAAACAGAGTGCACTGCTTGTCAGGAGAGTTTGCAATCTACAGGAGTTTGAGGTGCAAGTTCATTAACAGGAAAATGTATCTGAATACTGAGAAGCGTTTCCTTCATATTTGTATAAAATGGCCAATAAAACGGATGGTTCTGGGCGATTCTGCACAGAGAATCTTATTTCCCTGCAAATACAAATTTATTTATATGGTATAATATGATGAATAATAATATCCTGTCGTCCTGCTTCTATGGATAGAATCCAGTGTCAGCTATAGACCCTGAGAGAACAGAGAATTATCCTGTAGATTGAAGATACTTGAAAGGCATTAGCAAATCATAACACAATATCTGTCATATATGGAAGATGTTAGATGTAATAAGCAGCACAAACTAGTTTCCTGGTTGTACACGGTGCAGTTATATAGCTGCAAAATGCAGAAATATGGCCGGAATTCACTGTACAATGGGATCATCATCACCATTTATTTATATAGCACCACTGATTCCGCAGTGCTGTACAGAGAACTCATTCACATCAGTATCTGCCCCATTGGAGCTTGCAGTCTATATTCCATAACATACACACACAAAGACAGAGAGAGAGAGAGAGAGAGAGAGAGAGAGAGAGAGAGAGAGAGAGAGAGAGAGAGAGAGAGAGAGAGAGAGAGAAAAGAGTCAATTTTGATAGCACCCAATTAACCTACCAGTATGTTTTTGGAGTGTGGGAGGAAACCGGAGCACCCGGAGGAAATCCACGCAAACACAGGGAGAACATACAAACTCCATAGAGATAAGGCCATGGTCGGGAATTGAACTCATGACCCCAGCGCTGTAAGGCAGAAGTGCTAACCACTGAGCCACCGTGCTACCCATGGGATTCTGACCCCTTTCCCGGCCTGTTTACAATCCTTGGTCCATCCGGCCTAAGCACCGATCGGCCGTCTTATTGCACCATTGTCTGCAGCCCCCTGAGATTGAAAAGTAACTTCCCCATAGATATGTGCCTGGCAATGCCACCCGCCGTATCTGTGCTGCGCCGTGCCTGGAGCACCGGCCTAATAATCCTCGTCTGACCATTATCCAGCTTAATTTAGTGCATCTGCAAATCTGCTACCTGCACATCACAGAACTAGCCATGAAGACAGTCACCACTCAGTGCAAATTAAGCCACTATTTATACAAATTAGCAATTTGTCAGCACCACGTCCCTTAAATATCACATCTATAAATCATAACTTCTCCCTCTTTGTACTCTCACTCTCCATTCACTGTGTATCTATCTGCTCATTCAGTACACAAAAAGATTAAAGCGTTAACAAAAATAAGCGATCTGTTTGAAGAGGCGCCGGATAATATTAGACATCAATATCTCTCAGCGGTGCGGTGCGGAGTGGAGCGCAGTGTTTGCTTTCAATAGAGAATCTATACTGCAGATAATTACACAGAGTGACAGATTCCAAATCTGAATAACACTGGCTGTCAGTCATCTGCGCTGCCTGGGAAGTCTCCACACTCTCTGTAATGCAGATATCGGATGTTTATTGACACTCGGATCATGTGTACAAATGATCAGCATTGGTGGCTGGACAGACTGGTGACGGGGAGTTTATCAAACTCCTGAAGCTGCAAAATCAATCAACAGAGCCCTGACTACAATCAAAGTGACTACTTCCACTTGTACATTGGGATATTATTATTTTATTAAAGAGACTGTGACGTTATATTTTACATTTGTATATTAAGGGGTGACTGTGTCAAGTATCCTTGTTCTAGGAATTTACTTTCCATAATTCTGCTAGTAACTAGTAATCCTTCTTGCAGAATTAACTTTAGTTTTCCATCAATTTCCCAGAATGTCTAACCCTCCTCCCAGAGCCCTACTGTTAAAATTTGCCAGCTCGCCCCTTTACCTCCGGCCTATTCATTTCTAGGATTAACTCAATAGCGCCAATATTTCAGAAGGCGACAGAGGGGTGCACAGATGTTACAGATTTCTTTGCTGGAAGCACATTATCCTGTCAAAGGATGGGGAAGCAGAGCACAGACAGCGCACAAAAGCCTAAAGCTTCATATGTCTGGCTGGCCTGTTTGCAGTCTCCTAGGTAACAGATGTATGTATGAATGTATTTATGAATTAGTGGATTTAAGTCTAGGAACATGGTCAGTGATTTCAAGCTGTGGGATGTTTGTTGCTGTGTCAGTGCTTTATCATTGAGAAAATGTCAGGGTAACATTTTACACTTTATTTTACCTCTATATAGGACAAATTCTCTTCTTCTTTTTTAAATGAAATGGCCTTATTTTGTATGCTGAGAAACAATGTTTCTAAAGATTCCAAACAAAACACATAACACAGATGTATCACCAGAGCGTGAGTAGGCGTGACAGAACGTACGTGTCCTAAGTATGACGTCACCTGACTGACAATAAAGGTCTTCAGACGTGTGCTAGGTATGATCACGTCTATCTCTATAGCGATGGCTGGTGTCATCTCTGTGTGATCTATGTAGATAGAGGTGACGCACCCGAACATGAAGACAAAGCACAATTATAATATGGTTTATGGATTATGATCCAGGGGTGTGTTCCCTGTAAAGACCCCGAGCTGTCCCGACTGTCTTATATGCAGAGGTAATTGCTTCGTTTGAGCAGAGCTGCAACTAGAAATGTTAGCGTCTGGGGCAAGACAAACACCTGACACCCCCTTGTCCTTAACTTTATCCAAATTAATCTAAAATATACATTTTCCGGCACCTCAGTTTTGTGCTCTTCAGCCAGTTTGGGGTCCATATTAGAATAGCTCAATAAGACTTGGGGTCCAAGACTGAGCACCACTGGATTAGCCCTAAAAGAGAATGAAAGGTGAAAGGAAAGAGGGCCAGATGAATCAGAGGAGAACTGGGGGGGTTCTGGGCTTCAGCCAAGACGCCGGTCATATTTCCATATTACGTTTTGCACTCCTGTATGTGAGCACAGCACTGTGACCTGAGGCAGCTACGTCAGCATGAATAATGCACCGCGGCTGAACGCCTCATGTTTTCCTCTTTATAAATAAGAATAAATAAATGCAGGTTTATATTGTAAGAAAATATTCCCAGGGCAGCATAAATCTTTCACATCCACCGGCTTATAACCTTTATCCACAGAACAGGGGGACTCGACGCCTCCACTCTCTTCACATAAGTAAATTATTCAGCTTCATCACTCTCCTCCTGTTCAAAAATAAAAGTCATTATTGCTCCTTGTATTCTGGGGCGGTTCATCGGGGAAGCCTGGAAGTCACTGCACCAAACTGTGGTGATATTTCATGAGGAATAAAGATTGGTACCGTGTCAGATGTACAGTATATAAAATCTACAAACACAGAGGGGGGGGAGAATACAGACAGATGTGGAGGGATTAAAGAATTTTGTGGAGGATCACAAAGAGATGAGAGGAGTAACTTATTTATCTGATTGTGATTCTGCCATCAGGTCTGAGATGATTTCCTATACGGCGATCTACTAACGGGATAACCTGCCATTCACTTTTGTTTCTTTCCATTGTAATTCAGGCGTTGTGTCGTTATACACACTGGGAACGGAGGAGTTAATGCATTTGATTGACGGTCAATTGAGAAAATGTTAATTTTATGCAATGCCTTTTGTTTATTGGCAATACAATACAATTAGAGCCCCATTAAACCTACAAAATACCCCCAGGGTAAAACAAAGATAATTATGTTATTCATTACAAGTGAGACGAGAGGCCTGCGCAGTTCTGTCTGGTTGGATCATCCATTCCAATTTCAAACGCTGGAAGAATTCATCTGTTTTAAACTGCAGCCACATGTGGACGTGTGTTTTAACCCTTAAAGACCAGGGGGGGGGAGGGGGGGATGAAAGAGTCACCACATATGGAATGAGAACACTCAATGATTAAAGAACTGATGGGGAATTATTATTATTATCATCATCGTCGTTTATTTGTAGGGCGCCACAAGGTTTCCTCAGCGCCGCACATAGTACAAACAGTAGACCATACAGGGTAGAACAGTACAGAACAATAAACACACAGTACCAGTACTTCAGAAACTCCGGGAGGGCAGATACAGTAGAGACGGAGCAGAAGAACAGGTATGGAGACTGGAGGGAAGAGGGCCCTGCTCATTCAAGCTTACATCCTAAGGGAAGGTAAACAAAGTCAGGCACAAAAGGGAGCCAGTGAATCAAAGGGGAGAGAGATGAGGGGTCAAGGGAGGATGAGCAGAAGAGATGAGAGGTTAAATGGATGGTTGGTAGGCCTTGAGGAACAGGTCAGTTTTAAGTGCCCGTTTGAAGGAGCACAGATTGGGAGAGAGACGGATGGAGCGAGGGAGGTCGTTCCAGTGAAGGGGGGCAGCACGGGAGAAGTCTTGGATTCGAGAGTGGGAAGAGGTGATCAGTGTGGAGGAGAGGCGGCGATCATTGGCTGAGCGCAGGGAGCGGACAAGAGGGTGAATGGAGAGGAGGTTAGAGATATAAAGGGCAGTAGACTGGGAGAGAGCCTTGTAAGTGGTGGTAAGGAGTTTAAAGAGGATTCTGTAGGGGAAGGGGAGCCAGTGTAAGGTGAGACAGAGTGGAGAGGCGGAGGAGGAGCGGCGTGAGAGGAAGATGAGTCTTGCAGCCGCATTGAGTATAGAGCGGAGGGGGGCAAGGTGGAAGTGGGGGAGGCCAGTAAGGAGAAGGTTGCAGTAGTCGAGGCAGGAGATGATGAGCGCATGGATGATGGTTTTGGTGGCATCCTGAGAGAGAAAGGGACAGATACGGGCAATGTTACGGAGTTGGAAGCGACAGGCTTGGGCGAAGGATTGAATGTGGGCGGCAAAAGAGATGAAAGGAGTCAAGAGTGACACCCAGGCAGCGGAGTTGGGTGACAGAGGAGATAGTGGAGTTATTGACAACGATAGAGAGATCGTGGTGGGATTGGAGTCTGGGCGGAGGAAAGACAATAAGTTCAGCTTTTGAGATGTTAATTTTAAGAAAGCGTGAGGACATCCAGGAAGAGATAGCTGAGAGGCAGTCAGTCACACGAGAGAGGAGGGAGGAGGGAGGAGGGAGGAGGAAAGATCAGGAGAAGAGATGTAGAGCTGAATGTCATCAGCGTAAAGGTGATACTGAAGACCAAACGAGGAGATGAGAGCACCAAGGGAGGAAGTATAGAGCGAGAAGAGTAGAGGGCCGAGAACAGAGCCCTGGGGGACTCCTACAGGGAGAGGGGATGGGGTGGAGGAAGAGCCAGACGTGGATACAGAGAAGGAGCGGTTATCCAGGTATGAAGTGAACCAGGCATGGACAGAACCAGAGAGGCCAAGAGAAAGAAGAGTTTGCAGCAGGAGGGGGTGGTCCACGGTGTCAAAGGCCGCAGAGAGGTCGAGGAGGATGAGTATGGAGAAGTGACCTTTGGATTTGGCTGAAAGTAGGTCATTAGTGGCTTTAGCCAGGGCAGTTTCAGTGGAGTGGAGGGGGCGGTAGCCAGATTGGAGTGGGCAAGGAGGGAGTTGTCAGAGAGGTGACAGGTGAGGCGGCTGCAGACAATCCGCTCAAGTAGTTTGGAGGCATAGGGGAGAAGAGAGATAGGGCGGTAGTTCGCAAGAGAGGTGGGGTCAAGGTTGGGTTTCTTGAGGATAGGGGAGATAAGAGCATGCTTGAATGAGGATGGGACTACGCCAGAGGAGAGTGATAGGTTGAATAGGTGTGCGAGGTAAGAGCAGGCAGTAGGAGAGAGACAGCGAAGGAGGTGAGAGGGGATGGGATCGAGAGGACAGGTAGAGGGTGGAGAGGAAAGAATAAGGGAGCGAACTTCTTCACCTGATGTAGGGGTGAAGGAGCACCACAGCTGGTTAATGGGGGGAGGTGAAGCAATGAGGGTGGTGGGAGAGGGAAAGGAGGAGGAGATGTTCTGTCTAATGGCTTCCATTTTGGAAGAGAAAAAGGTAGCGAAGTCAGAGGCAGAGAGGGAAGGCGGGACAGTGGGAGGGGGGGGGGGGGGGGGGGGGGAGAGAGGAGGGAATTCACTTTGTTTCAGCACCAAGGAAACTTACATGAAATATATGGATCTGATGTTAGGTCACTATTAGTATTATGTGATATTCTCACAATTACAATAGGTCCTGTGTCTAATTAGCTTCTATTTCACAAGGATAAAGCTCAGCAGATGGGGAACTGTCTTGTAGGTGATCCAGCGTCCCATTCACCAGACTCAAGCGGGGGGAAGTGAATGAAATACATATTGCAGAGGTAAA
The DNA here is from genome assembly GCF_038048845.1 of Mixophyes fleayi. Taxonomy (NCBI): domain Eukaryota; kingdom Metazoa; phylum Chordata; class Amphibia; order Anura; family Limnodynastidae; genus Mixophyes; species Mixophyes fleayi. The sequence goes on along the minus strand of NC_134408.1, from coordinate 151,751,079 downwards.
ATAAGGATCAGCTGCTGCGGATGGTTACAAATTATTGGAGAGTTCGGAGGTCTCCTACCCACTGCCAGCAAAGTATAATCAGTTTAATGTTACTGGTATGAGAACAGAACCCTACACCCACTAAGGCTAGGTACACACTGACCTGTTATCTCAAACAACTGTATCTACGACTGAAGGGCCGATCAGCCTGGCAATTCATCCATACACACCGACACGATTTACCTTCAGATCTGTGCTCTTCATCTGGTCCTCTAGTCTTCAGAGAATGACAGCACAATATTCATTCATTCATTATTGTCACATTGTCACACTGACTAAAACCACCTTGTTACAGCTATTCACGGGTCTTAACAAATTTCTTTAGCTACTGTGACTCTGAAACGAAACATTCTGTCTCAGAACGAACAAATGAATTATTCCATCTACAGCACTCTCTACATTTATTCATTCATCGCTGGCATCGGCTGAAAAGAGCCCAACTCGGTAAACTCTATGAAGATTGAGAGCATGAGTGCATACACACTGCATGATCGGTGGAAAATATTAAACAGTACAACCGACCAAATTAAACGATGATCGGCACTTTGGGACGGCTTTAGATCATCGTCTCACTATACACACTCACACGATATCTGACCAAACGGTCAGATGTCGCCTGTTTAAAGTTTTTTCGTGCAACCATCGGGCCAGTGTGTACCTATTCTTACATTTGGCATTGCAGAGAGGAGCACTGGTGCATGTGAAGGTTTGGGTGTCTGTCCTCCAATGAGCCCCCCATGACCAGAAGTACTGAATATAATGACAGTCGGTAAGCAGACTTCATAGGGCATCCATCAAAAACACGCAGTGTGCTCATTATGTAGACTGACCGGATTGAGCCATCACTGAGGCACGAGGCACGATGGAAGAGGCTGCCTGAACTGTGTGTAAGAGACGGGTCCACCAATCGTTTCTGGGCAGACAAATATAATTTGGAGACAAAACTGACAGTTCAATGGAACCCCGGGACGGACACTGAATTCATGTTCTAGAATTTATGCAGATTTTATTATCTTTGTGGATTAATCTGATATAGACAATAATGAATAGGTTGTGTCTCATATCTCTCCAGAATGTGTCTGTATTATAATGATTTGTCAGACACTCGCTGGGGCCACAACGCAGCTGTCGACCTTCTGCCAAGTGACACAGAGGACGGGGGCAGAAAACGCTCTTTTCAAAGTGATTTGGGTCACATGGGCATTTCCTCATCCTTTCCTGACCCTGTTCTACCTCATCCCAAACACCGAGGGACTCACTATGCACCTAAATATTTCAACATAAAATTTAGGTTTAACATTATATTTATGACAATATGCAAAAATAAAACAGATAAAATCTAATAATATTATTAATCAGAAAATGTCTGATTGTAAGAGACGCTACATCCTAAATAACCTGGTTACAAAATTGCACACTTATTTTTAAATCTTATTACAAACTACAAAAGTCATAAAAACAGAAATATCACAAAAAAAATACAATTATGTATTTAGTGTAAATGCCAAAGGAGAGCATCACAAACCAGGAGATTATTACTAATGACAATCACCAGACAAATGATGGTTCTTACACGAGCCGTCTATTTTATGCAATCGGAGAAGTATTAGTAATGATTCTGAAAATGGGTCGATCGCAGACACATCTAGTTATACAACGCGGTTTATTATCATTTTTGTGAGGGCTGTAAATTCTTATTAGGTTTGATCATCTAGCAAAAAACACGATTTTAGAAGACACATATAACGTCAAGACTTATTTTCTTCTGCTGGGCAGAAAATCCCCCCCAGACAGAGAGAACTGGGGGGGGGGGGCACCGATACAACTCACTAAGGGGGACATAAGCCCATAAAGGTCTCTAGAAATAAACATTCGGCACAAAGAGAAAAAGAAAAAAAACGGAAATGAATAATTTTCTGTACAATCCTGTCGGCGGCAATGTGTGGACTATAGGACAGGGTGAGAGGGGCGTCCTACATGTAATCTGAGATTACTGGGGGCATCTGGCATCACTTCTGATCTTCTGCTGCCAATATAACAACCCATCTGGTAGAAATAGAGGAAGTTCCCTATAAGTATCAGGATTTCCTTATGAATCAGACAGAATAACAGTGTCAGAGGGGAGACCCCAGCCCAGCTGATGTATACCAGCGAGGGGCTCACTTAGGGGTCATAAATAGAATTAAATAATGGCAGCTGCAGAGGTTGCATTTAACAAAGAGCACTAGATGGGATTTTTCATTGCTCCTGTTCAGGCAGAATTTCTGCATTAAGTGATATTTGTGTTCCTATAAGACACATCTAAATACATTATATTCAGTATACTATAACTCCCCAGATATGGACTCGCTGTGCTGCAGGCAATATGCACTGACTAACCAGGGGTGCGGAGTCCAATGGGAACCCTAATATTCACCAGGGCACGAGGCACAAGGAGTAATGCACTTTACCCAGAGGACCCCCCAGACCAATCAGGAGAAGGTGCATTATAGGGAGATCCTTGCAGTGTGAAAGGGGGACAGCAATTATCCTGAGCAAAATGACTTTGCAATAGTTCTGAGGTGACGGAGATCGGGTCTCTTCCTATAATATAATGGGACTTGTTCTCAGAGCAATGTAATAAAGACCAGCGTCCCCCCACTTCATGAGGCTAAACTGAGCAGCGTCAGATATAGGACATTACACCCCCAACATGACCTGACCACTGGACATGATCATAATACAATTCTATTACACTCTATACAGACATAGGACACTACACCCCCCATCATGACCTGACCACTGGGCATGATCATAATACAATTCTATTACACTATATACAGATATAGGACACTAACACCCCCATCATGACCTGACCACTGGACATGATCATAATACAATTCTATTACACTCTATACAGACATAGGACACTACACCCCCAACATGACCTGACCACTGGACATGATCATAATACAATTCTATTACACTTGTATACAGACATAGGACACTACACCCCCATCATTACCTGACCACTGGACATGATCATAATACAATTTTATTATACTCTATACAGCTCTTTACAGACAATAAAAACAGATACTGAGAATTGAAAACAGAACAGAAGCCAACATCTAAAGCTTTACAGTATACAGATCAATAGAAGTGGCACTGTGCAGTCAGAGTTACTGAGAATTAGATTGTTCATTTCAGAACAGGAGACATAGAACCGGGGAACGATGGAGTAGAAACATTGTGTGATAGATTCTCCTGCTCTGTACAGCGTGTACATAACCCCATGCCCCATCTCAATGGTTCAGACCAGTAACACTCACTAACAAGGAATAAAAACACCAAACACTAGAAAATGCAGAGTGCGTAGTCCCACCTCATAGCGGGAATGAGATTTCAGTAAAGAACAAAATAATATTTATTTTCCGTATTAATCAGACTCTGCCACAAACAGATGTCTACAGAAAAACAAAGCTAAGCTACTGATTACTACTCCGCAAAACAGCATGGATACTTACACAAATATTTAGAGACATTTATTTGTATATAACTTGTGCATTATTTTCCTGCATAATAAACAACGAGGACAGAACGATTTTCAGGTCCGTTAAGAGCGAGATTTCTTCCATGCTCCCGTCCTGCCAGTAATGACATTCTCTTTGCAGAACCAGATGACATTTAATCAAAACTCAGCAATGAGGAAAAGTTCATTTTCCCCATCCAATGAGTTGTATCTACATCCTGACTCTGAGAAAAGCCCAACATGTTAATCTCACATACAAATAGCAAATTCAGCATCCAAACGCTCTAATCCCATCTGTGATTTCCACCAGCAAAAAATACAATCTGTGACATGCAAACATTACCCTGGCTAAACCAACAGAGATCTGCTCCAACAGGCAGCTCAGAACCAGAGGATAAATATATCCATTCTGCAAACATCACATCCCAGCTGCAAAGACATTACTTGTATCTGGTGAGCTGAAGCCAGGATCTGTTATACAGACCTCTTGTTATGGGACTGAGTTCCCTTTATAACCTGAGGTAAAAGTCCCAAAGATAATCTGTGGAGATCAGTAAAAAGAAAATTCAAATTTCCCCCCAGTGTTTGACAAACGCTTAACCCATTAAGCACCGATGCAATTTGCAAAAGCACCGCAGGGCAATGTGTGACTGGCTGAGGCAAGGAAGACGGGGTTAATCGCAGCTATTTTCCACTAGCCCGCCATTAATTCCTGTGCTGTGTGTATTCACAGACAAGAATGGGGCAAGCAGCCTTCATTAACTTGCTGTGCATAATTTCTCTAAAAGCCTGGGCGATGAGGCCTGGTATATAAAGCCCATTTGTACCAGCTGTTTGTGGGAGACCAGGGCAGAGCGACCTGCAAAGCTGGGAATGGGGGGGGGGGGGGGGTTCAGCGGGCTTTGTGTAATGCATGGATGCAGCCAGGGCAATTTGTATCATTTTATTTATGTCCAATCCACAGACAGTACAAAGACCACCGCTCGGGGAAAGAATTTACTAAGAGAATAAGCGTCAGGCAAGCGCACAAAGCAATAATGTTAGGTATCAGGTAATTCTGACCTATTTCTGACCTAAAGAGCTTACATTCTAATTGCTGCCGCAATCATTCATTTGGTGTAGCGTATAATGTGCAATATTTTGTTTTTTTGCATCCCAGGGCATGAATAATTTGTTTTTAATAGAGATAATTTGTTTTCTGGGTTATTCTAGAGATACAAAAGTACAATTAAGACGCAGAGGTATATTTATCATAAAGCCCTATTGCTGTAATTTTGTCAGGGAGTCACCACTGACTACAGCTTGTTGCCTCAAAGAGATTTTATTCATGAATTTATTTAACAATAGACTTATTTCCACTGCGATAAAAAAAATCACGGTTATTGATGTTTGTTAGGGAATAGGCCCCTCGTTCAATGAACCTTTGTATCTGATCTTGGATTTAGCAATTTGCTACAAGAATGGAATAATTATAACCATTGTAAGTTCACTGAGGTGCTTTACACTGTGGCTCAGAGTTACAGGACCAGATATGTCAGAACACAACTTGCTGTTAAATAAACGAGCGCAGATCCTGAACGCATTTCTGCATGTACTCAAACCCAAGTGGATTCCAAGAGGCGTTTGTCCGCTCTGGTTATAGGTTACTTGCCGAATGTAGACAGAATAGACTGCAGGATACGCACATGCATCTGTCTAATAAATATATATTATAAAAAATGAACAACGCTAAACAATATAATCATTAATATAAAATATTGTTTTTGAAAAAAATGTATATTTTTTTACATTAAATACATAAATCAAAATACTTTTAATGTGTACTGTACATACAACAAATTTTTATAGTCTATCTTGCTTGCACATACATGTTCCATGCTCGCTAGCGCCAGACATACATGTGGTTTTTAATACAAAGACGATGCCGTGTCGGTCATCACTATCAGTCGGCGCTTACACCTGCGCTGTAACTGGTGCAAATGATACGGCAAAAAGAAACGTACTTTAGAGAAACCTAGGACTGGAATCAGCCGCTTCTGCGCTGGAATCAACTGCGTCATCGGGAGGATCCTCCGGACAGTAGGCAGGTATGACGTTAGCATTGGGCATTCATCTCAAACATGATCAGCTATGAACCTGGTAGCACATTGACTATTGTTGTGTGAAATTTTTGCTGTAAAATTACGATTTAATTTTAAAGGGCCGGTAACATCTTTGACCTTCTCGCCGACTAGCAAAATGCATTTTCCGGGGTGTAGTACTGAGACTCAGGAGTCGTTGCCTTGAGATTCAATGTAAAATTATTTCCTACAATCACAATATGTGTCTGAGGAAAACCTCACGGGACCATTGACCACACTTCATTACTCAACCAGAATCCTCCTCACCAGACGGGACCTGATCATGTGATTCGTGTCATCACATCATTGCGCTATGACCAGGGGGAAGCGGCACGTTGACGTCAGTCACATCGTCACACACCCCGCTCTATCTCTTTGGTAAGAATGCCATAGAGGCACGTCACTTTCTATGACAATTATGCCGATGGCTGACACCGGCTAATGAGGACATGTTCATCAATCACCTTTAGTGTAAACTAAGTGGACAGAGTGGCTTTGATTCATTAAGGAATGTAAATGACAACACGTGCTGTACTATATGGACCTTCTGCCAGTGACCGCAGGAACGTTCAATTCATCTTCAAGCGCAAAGGACCATTACTACGTAGTCCATGTACACGGAGGGTGTGCCAAGCTCGCAGCGCCCGATTCAAGCTTTGGGCGTCTCAATGGTACTTGGGGTTTTATGTTTTGTAATTAATGGTGATATTATTACAAGTGACAATCATTGCATTTTTTTTTCTGTGCTTTCCTTTCGGACTTTATATTCCACCTATGTAACCGACGTATCCTGCAGTGTATTGTCTGTTAGAGCAGAGCCCACATAGACCTGATTCATCACCAGACGTATCTTCAGATCTCCTCCTAGTTGAATGCAGACGTGCGTATGACCGATTTACGTGCGTTTTGCGTGTCTTAACCAATCAGGCCCAGTATGTTACTAGATAATGATAAGGGTGTGCTCGCACAAACCTGCCGTAAGGTGAGACACAAGAGAAACACTTTCGTACATGTGAACAGGTCATAAGTCAGACTCAATGTTTGTTTATTGCTAAATATATTTTTTAGTAGATAATTGGATAATGTGCATCGTTCTATATGTAGATATCAGGAAGGTAACGCGGTGGCTCAGTGGTTAACACATCTGTCTCACAGCACTGGGGTCATGAGTTCAATTCCCGACCATGGACTTATCTGTGTGGAGTTTGTATGTTCTCTCTGTGTTTGTGTGGGTTTCCTCTGGGTGCTCCGGTTTCCTCCCACACTCCAAAAACATACTGGTAGGTTAATTGACTGCTATCAAATTGGCCTTAGTCTCTCTTGGTCGGTCTGTGTGTGTGTGTGTTGGGGAATTTAGACTGTAAGCCCCAATGGGGCAGGGACTGATGTGAGTGAGTTCTCTGTACAGCGCTGCGGAATTAGCGGCGCTGTATAAGCAAATGATGATGATGTGTTGTCCTAGGCTGCAGGAAGGTTAATGGTGGTAGTGAGATCGTTAATTCACCAACTCCACACAGTGTAAGCTTTAGAATTTTGTGCAGAAACAGATAAATTGGGTTTCACGCACTGCACCGTAACAATTTGATTTCCTACAATACAAAGTGTTCTAAGCAGCAGCGATCTGTTCCCTTAAACCTGACACAGTTTATCAGCAGCAGAAACGTGAGCAGTAGATGTTGATGCTTCTAATCATTTCTTTCTGCGACATCTTCAACTCCTGGTGACACTGGAACATGCGGCAAAACCCTATCAAAGAGGGGTCTAAAATATCTCCCAGTTATCGCATCTGTGCAGCAAAGTTTATTTCAGGCTGCGGAGATAAATGTGGGTTAAGTAAAAGTTCAGCCAGTGGACAGATGATGGCTGCTTGTGTCCTTTTCTGGGTTATAAAGCTCTGTACTTTATTCTGTATTTGTCCATTGTCCTTTTCCCGGAGGTTCCATATAACCTATAATATGCTCGTTCCACAAGACAAATGAATCTCAGCTCTCTGCCCCGGGAGACACATCCTTCTTCCACATGACGCCCGACATGTCACCCGCTTCCCTTCGCCTCGCGTCCTGCACAATACGCCCAGATATTTCTTGTCTCCAACTAAAGTGAATTATCTCTCCTTCACGGCCAAAGGAAGGTGAGAAGTGTCATCATCCGGTGACAAGAAGCGGCTATTACTGCTGCAATAACGTCGCTGTCAGAGGTGTAGTTAGAATATTTTCTCAAGATAAAGCCAGAATTTAAGAGTTCCACGTTCTTCCTTATTCAAGGCTGCGCTGTATCATAATCCCACGTCTGGGATGGTGTTTCATACTCACTACTGACCGTTTATTCAATTGTACGGTCAATGTCAGATGCACACAGCGAGCTGTAATAAATTTATCGTTGCATCGGCTTTCTAACAGTGTGATATACGTCGCATTTACAGGGTGAATTACAAACTTTATTCAAAAGGAAATAGATAGTAAACAGGATTCATGTTAGGTGTAGAAAATGTGTTAGCATTAATGTGATGTATTCAGGCTCACACAAACACACATACACACATACATACACACATACACACATACACACATACACACATACACACATACACACATACACACATACACACATACACACATACACACATAAACACACGTAGTCTTTTCAGGTCTGGGAATTTGAGTCACATTACGACCCGATATCTCCTGCTCATGATAGCTTTGAGATGTTAATTAGAGATTCCAGACAGCCTGGTCTCAGCCATTACTTGAGACCCAATGATGATTATTTCAGCATCCGTCTTGCAGGAGTTCTCTCCTTGGACCAGAATATGCTCCATCTGTCTCTCATGTTTTCATTTATCCATTTCCAGAAAAATATGTCTGATAAAATTCCCTATTCGTCAGGTTTTTCTAATAACATAATTATCATTATAAAGAGCAGATTTCCCTAAAACTTTCTTATCTTTACTTTTTGCCGATTAAGATAATTGAATTGTCACAGTAATATCACATGGTCTGAGGCCAGGAATGTATCATCTGGACCACAAGCCGCCCGATGACCGTTAAATCAGGGACCACCAATCACTCAAAGGCAGACAGAGAGCAGATTCATATTTCAGCCTCGTTCCTATCTGTGGTGGAACCCAAGGGTCAGTCCTTCTCTGTTCATTTATAATGAAATACTGAAGTGTTGGGATGTACTTTGTGGGTTTCTGAGTAACGGGTGACGTCATGAACAATCTCTACATATTCTCAGCCAGTGGTCACCCACAGACCCTACAGCTTCTACTGGTGATAATAGATGGCATTATGTCACCAAGAAACCTGTGTATCAGGATAATTCATGCCTGGACTGTGATCTACTCAATCAGTCACAAACTTCTGTTCTGCATGGGCAGTGTGACCACATCACGCCAAGCTAGGATGCCAACTGAGGGACCAAATATGTGCCCACTAAAAATGTCATGGTTTTACCATAGTTTTATGTACAGAATGATCCCCTGTGTTGCTGGGGTTTCCGGCTTCCTCCCACAGCCCAAAAAGGTTAATCGGCTACTGACAAATATGGACTCTAGTGTGGGCGGGGCCAAAGTGACGCAAATTGCAGAGAATCGTTTAATTGAGCTCCCAGTCCCACCCACTTTACTAGGATACTCTGGGAGAGTGGACAAGTGTGTATGTGTGTATGTAGGTAGGTAGGTAGGTATGTATGTATGTATGTATGTATGTGTGTATGTATGTAGGTAGGTAGGTATGTATGTATGTATGTATGTGTATGTATGTGTGTATGTAGATATATATGTGTGTATGTATGGGTGTATGTGTGTGTGTGTGTATGAATGTGTGTGTGCGCGCGCGTATGTGTGTGTGCGTGTGTATGTATGTCATGGGTGTGCGTGTGTATGTGTGGGGGTGTGCGTGTGTGTGTGTATGTGTGTGTTGGGGAATTTAGACTGTAAGCTTCAATGGAAAGTTGAATTATTAAATAGTCTCTAGACAGCTTTGGTGCTATATATAAACAATTATAAACAGTATAAATCCCTGCAATATGCAGCAACTATGTAACAGACTCTGCACTCCAAGGTAACAGCTTTCTATATAATAAAATACTAATGTCACTTAATAATTTAACAATAGTTATAAAGTATATAATAATAATATTATTATTAATTTGCAGTACAACGGGGGAGAGATACAACAAATAGATACACACATATCTCTATGTAGTGCCATTACAGAGAGAAATGCACCCAATGTCACTGATATTTGTCTGATTGAAATCTGAGTGTTGGATAAACCAGGGTGAAAGGTGTGTGATATCAGCTGCACCAGATTACAGCACCACGCTGCCTGCTGCGCCCCGAGAGACAGCAGAGACAGATGTGTTTCTCCACAGACTGATAGGAGCCATCAGGAGCCTGTACAGGTAAAGCAGCTGCCGGCTGACTAATAGCCAAGCGTGTCTTACAGCAAATAACATTAATCCCCGGCTCCTGACAGATAACCTCGCCACAAATCCATCAGCCCCGGGTCACTGCCGAGCTTCTGGAGAGCTCAGTGTAATTGACGCTGTAAAGCCACTTTGCAGCTTTGGGAGTCCCTGTTAGAGAGACTCACTGCATAATGCTGACACTTGTCTACGTCTGTCTCCACTGACCGTCAAGATGTGGAGAATCTGCAAAGGTATCATGAAAACACAGTGCCGGAACTCAGTAAGTTATCACTGAACAGCAGCTATCAGCCACTATGAGCCACTATCAGCCACTATGAGTCGCTATCAGACACTATTGAGTCACTATCAGCCACTACCAGTCACCATCAGCCACCATCAGTCGTTACCAGCAACTATCAGCCACTAACCGACACCATTAGCCAACATCTGCCACCAGGGCCGGACTGGGACTAAAAATCAGCCCTGGCATTTAAGGTACACAGGCCCACCTCAGTTCCAGCAGGAATGAAAATATGTGCCGCCGCGTAGCGGTGGCGCTGAACACGGCGTGACCTCATTGTGTTGTGGGTGTGGCCAACATGGGGCATTGATACATACATTATAATAATACATTACATTTTAGACAAATACACAGGCCCTACTGTTAGAAGCACACAGCGTTGCCTTCACAAGCAGTACGTTGTGAAGCGGGACATACCTCCCAACTGTCCTTGCAGTCGGACCAAATCCTGACTAAGGGAGACAGTCATCCAAATTCAGGACTGCCCTACCAGATTCAGGACAGTTGGCAGACTGTCCTGCTCTCTCCTACCTGTCTTGGTCACTTTCACCACTTGTAGCAGATGGTTTCTTTAGCTCAGTTCATTCTTGTCTCGAACCTGGAATATTGGATGCCCTATTTTGAAAAAAAAAATGGGTACATGAGATTTAGAAAACTCCAACCAGCCCCAATGTTAAAACAATAGCACTCACGTTTTATAATTAGGCCTCCCTCCAGTCCCCACAATAATAATATTCACATTAATTAAGTAGACCAATTTCCCTCCAACCAGCCCCAACATAAAATTAACAGTATACCCATTTACTCAAGACATATTTCCCTCCCTCCAAACAGTCCCAGCAATAAATTAAATAGCATTAAAATGTAATAAATATAGCCATTTTCCACAACCAATCCCGACAATAAATAATTTATATTCACATTCAATAAATAGCCCTTCTCCCCAAAATCAGCCCCATATTCAATTGATAGCCCTAAACCACCCCAGCATTAAATTAAAGGTTCTTTCACCTCACCTTAAATAATTAGCCCCCACCTACACTCCACCATTAAATAGCCTACCTCCCACACTATATTAAGATCCTCCCTTCTCTCACATATTATATTAAAATACTGCGCTCGCGCACACTATATGAACATGGCCAAACACGCACGTACACTATAGCAACATGGGGCCACACATGCACAAAATTAGCCCCACAGCCACACTGTTAGCCCCACTGGTTGTTAGCCCCACTGTCTGGTTGTTAGCCCCACTGTTTTTCCTCCACTGTTTGTTAGCCCCACTGTTTATTTGTTAGCCCCACTGTTTGTTTGTTAGCCCCACTGTTTGTTTGTTAGCCCCACTGTTTTTCCTCCACTGTTTGTTTGTTAGCCCCACTGTTTTTCCTCCACTGTTTGTTTGTTAGCCCCACTGTTTGTTTGTTAGCCCCACTGTTTGTTTGTTAGCCCCACTGTTTGTTTGTTAGCCCCACTGTTTTTCCTCCACTGCTTGTTTGTTAGCCCCACTGTTTTTCCTCCACTGCTTGTTTGTTAGCCCCACTGTTTGTTTGTTAGCCCCACTGTTTTTCCTCCACTGCTTGTTTGTTAGCCCCACTGTTTGTTTGTTAGCCCCACTGTTTTTCCTCCACTGCTTGTTTGTTAGCCCCACTGTTTGTTTGTTAGCCCCACTGTTTTTCCTCCACTGCTTGTTTGTTAGCCCCACTGTTTGTTTGTTAGCCCCACTGTTTTTCCTCCACTGTTTGTTTGTTTGCCCCAGTTTGCCAGCCCCACTGTTTGCCACACTATTACTTACTTACACACACAGACACTTACCTTGTTACATCCAGCAGCAGCAGCACCCTGCGCGCTGGTCAGCCAACGGAGAATCAATGACTGCCGACTATGCAGTAATCACATGGGACGGCGCCTGTGGCGTGGTGCCGTCCCATGTGATTACTCACATAGTCGCCAGTCACTGACTCTCCGTCCGCCGAGCAGCGCGCAGGGTGCTGCTGCTCGGCGGACATGCGGACCGGCCCTTCTGGCATTTGCCAGAAGTGCCAGATGGCCAGTCCGCCCCTGTCTGCCACTATTCGTCACTACCAGCCACTATCACTATCAGCAACTACGAGCCAGTCATAATCTGTCACTATCAGCCACCAACAGTTACTACCATCCACTATCCGTCACTAGCAGCCACTATTAGCAGATGAATGAGACAAAGGTTTCCCTTTAAGGATGAGATTTAAGATATCCACGAACGCATGAACAGCCAGCAGGTGGCAGCGCAGAGGCATTTTCATTCTCCTGCTACATTGCGTCTTGCAGACTATTCCATGGCAGGATTTGTATGTACCTTGGTGTATATTACATGTATAATACGCATACATGAAGAATGTGATGTTGAAGTATTTATTCCATATTAAGAAAGAGGCAGACTCTCTCCATTTGCCTTTAAATACATATATAAAAGGACTTAGGAGAGAGAATAGCGGCCGGCAGTGTATTGTTAAGTAGAAAGATGGGTTTTAAAGCTGCATCGCTTATTAGAGAACAATTATACCTAACACCACACACAGTAATGTACAAAGTTACAAAACTATGAGTCACATTAAACCGATATTCAGAATTATGATTGTGTTGAAAAGCCAGGGAAAAAAAAAAATACATGAATTGTCTCTTAATTGTTGAGAAAAGAACAAGGTGTAAAAAAAGAGTTATCGAGCAAGACAGCAGAGGTAAACAGGTACTGGAGGAGCGGTAAGAGGCAATTCACTTGATGTGTCACCCATTAAATCATTAAATTTAATTACATGCATCCAATCATAAAAACACAGTAATTGCTTCACAATGCGCTGCGACGAGAGAGACTTTTACCTTAGCGAGATAGAGCTCAGCTCTCTCAGAGCCTGAACACTGGGGTCTGGGCACCCCTCATCCGAAGGATATCACCAAGAAGCATATGGCATAACAGTACAGTATGTGGTACACTATATACCGTATAATAGAGTAATAACTGGGCAGAACGTGATATCAAACATCAGTGGATAATTCCATAGGATATGAAAAACATCTTCTCCCTGTGATAACTGATCCTGGTATCTCCCGGCTCCTAATCACTCTGACATTCTGCTGAACATCTACAATTAGTTCAGTTTCAGAGATATTGTTAGTAGCACTCAAAAATACACACAAAAATGTGATTAATACACCGGTAAATAATAAATTATTGTCTACCTGTGTTTACAATGAAAGATAAAAGTAAATCCCCAAATAGACATTTATGCATATTAAACCTGTGTATTACTGCCCAAAATTATACATTGGAACAAAACTAAATCTGATGTATTTTCCTTCACTTTACTTAATATCTTACATTATTCTGGGGCCGTGCAGGATCCTTACGCTGATTGATTGGGTTGCAGTCTCCTATGTAACAGGAATGATCTGTCCAGGTAGACTTGGACCTCTCACGTTCCTGTGCTGTGTACGTCATTACACTCTCCCGAGTGTGGCTTAGAGATCACTTACCCTCTATCTGGCCTTTCTCACTCCCAAGATAATCCGCTGGCCCAGCGGCCGTCAGAGCCCTCAATGTATTATAAGACACAATTATGGTTATGGCTGGAAACATCCTAAATAAATGTATTACATTGTGGCCTCCGGTCTCCTGCTGCAGAGACTACGTCATACGTCTGCTGGGGTAACAAGAGTTCCTCCATGTTCAGCCCCATCCCAAAATAACAGATAAATCCCACACTACGGCACAGACACTATTTTTAGGATAATTGCACTTTCATCAGAACCCACAGGAACGATCATCTGCATTTTATAGAGATGATAAAATTATGCCGATAATGAGGAAAAATGTATTCTGGATGCGCAGTTTTGTAGCTCACATAAATGATGAAACACTGCTGTTTAATGCAGCGTGGGAAGGTCTAATACACAATAACCTGCCTCATCCACGCCGATACAGCGGAGGCTATCTGCCCCTCTATAGCTACCTGCCCTACTATGGTTATCTGCCCCCACTAAGGTTATCTGCCCCCACTAAGGTTATCTGCCCTACTATGGCTACTGCCCCCACTAAGGTTATCTGCCCCTCTATAGCTACCTGCTCTACTATGGCTACTGCCCCACTAAGGTTATCTGCTCTACTATGGCTACTGCCCCACTAAGGTTATCTGCCCTACTATGGTTATCTGCTCTACTATGGCTACTGCCCCACTAAGGTTATCTGCTCTACTAAGGCTACCTGCCCCACTAAGGCTACCTGCCCCACTAAGGCTACCTGCCCCACTAAGGTTATCTGCCCCACTAAGGTTATCTGCCCCACTAAGGTTATCTGCCCCTCCATGGCTACCTGCACCTAGAGACAGGGCAGAAACTCTCAGAGTATATTCAATTATTCATCATTATCTCTGTACCTAAGACAGAGGTGCTCAAACTCAGTCTTCAAGAGCTGCCAACAGTTCATGTTTTCAGGATTTCTTTAATCACGCTCAGATAAGTTCATCTATTTTTATGGGTCAGTATTTATCCCATCTGTTTCTGCAGAAAGAAACCCTGCTCTAAGGTTTATATTCATTTTACTCTTTTATAAAATGCTAAGTGAAACATATGGATGTAAATCATTCTGATCTAAGGATCACATTTGCATATTTATTGGCCATGGAAGCGGCCATATTGCTTCACTGACTGATAGACAACATGGCAAAATTATCAAAATGGCTGATTACTTTACTCACTACTAACTGTACCACAAAATGGAGAGTAAATCCATTATTTTGACAGGATGTCAAACAATATGGAGTAGAGGTAGCCATTCTGTAGCTGAAACAATATTCAGCTAATCTCCTCACTAGGAACCTGTGACATCTCTGCAGAATGATGTCACCAATATGCAGATAGGTGGGATTCTCATACGGCCTACAAAATGGCTGCCTCCACTGTGCACAGATGAGGGGTACACACAAAATGGCGGCCTCCACTGTGCACAGATGAGGGGTACCCACAAAATGGCTGCCTCCACTGTGCACAGATGAGGGGTACACACAAAATGGCTGCCTCCACTGGGCACAGGTGAGGGGTACATACAAAATGGCTGCCTCCACTGGGCACAGGTGAGAGGTACACACAAAATGGCTGCCTCCACTGGGCAACTGGCAGTAGCGGAATCTCTGAAATAAATCTCCCAAATGGACTTGAGAGACAAATGTTGGCTGATATCTTGGTCAGCAAAATTCCTGTGACTGATAACGAGAACCTGTCAATCCTTCCCACCCGAACCTGACATAATATATAAAGGAAACCCCTATATTCACCCTGCGACACTGGACAGGATGCAGAGTTTCCCTCCCAGCTCATCCTCTGATATCAGCTGCAGGAGATAAGGGACTAAACATATTTTACATATGAATGTTCTCACTTTTATTTTTCATACTGAACTTGAAGCCTAATGATGGCCCCCTGGTAATTCTATTACCAGTACGAATTTAATGACATATGCCTGAAAGACTCAGAAGTTATTGCTGGGTAAAAGGGACATTCATGAAAAATGGTGTAAAGAAAAAGGTGGTGTTATTCTCTGGGATTTAAATGTTAATATATATTTAAAAGCAGAATATTTGGCTGTAACAAAAGGCAGTTTGTTCACTGAAAGGCTGGAGAGCGGTACAATAATGAGGGTCTGCAGGTAACAGTGAAGCATGGTGGAGGCTCCTTGCAAGTCTGGGGCTGCATTTCAGCAAATGGAGTTGGGGATTTGGTCAGGATTAATGGTGTCCTCAATGCTGAGAAACACAGGCAGGTACTTATCCCATCACGTAATACCATCAGGGAGGCGCCTGATTGGCTCCAAATTTATTCTGCATCAGGACAAGGACCCCAAATATACAGCCAATGTCATTAAGAACTATCTTCATCGTACAGAAGGACAAGAAGTCCTGGAAGTGGTGATATGGCCACCACAGAGCCCTGATCTCAACATCATGGAATCTGTCTGTGATTACATGAAGAGAGAGAAGGACTTGAACAAGCTACATCCACAGATCTGTGGTTAGTTCTCCAAGATGTTTGGAACAACCTCCCTGCCGAGTTCCTTCATAAACTGGGTGCAAGTGTACCTAGAAGAATGAAGCTGTTTTGAAGGCAAAGGGTGGTCACACCAAATATTGATTTGATTTAGGTTTCTCTTCTGTTCATTCACTTTACATTTTGTTAATTGACAAAAATAAACTATTAACACTTCTGTTTTTGATAGCATTCTTACTTTGCAGTATTTTTCCTCACCCCCCTTAAACTATATATATATATATTACACACACACACACACACACAAAGTGGTGGAAGTGAGTGGTATACGGAGTATCTCATACTGCCACTTCTCCTACTGCTACATTGTAACACTATCACATTCCAGTCACTTACATTATATGTATATATACAGTGGTGGAAGTGAGGGGTATACGGGGTATCTCATACCGCCACTTCTCCTACTGCTACATTGTAACACTATCACATTCCAGTCACTTACATTATATGTATATATACAGTGGTGGAAGTGAGGGGTATACGGGGTATGTCATACCGCTACTTCTCCTACTGCCTTCAGTGTAACACTATCACATTCCAGTCACTTACATTCCCATTAGATTTCTTATACCACCACTTCTAAATATCCATTTCGATCACTGAATGTACCCCCAAAACATATTGGGGTGAAATTCTGATATGAAATTCACTGAGGGGTATATTTACAAAACTGCGGGTTTGAAAAAGTGGAGATGTTGCCTATAGCAACCAATCAGATTCTAGCTGTCATTTTGTAGACTGTACTAAACAAATGATAACTAGAATCTGATTGGTTAAGATCACTTCATACTTCGTATATATGATAATACATCTTGACTGACTGGCTGTAAAGTGGTCCTGGGCTGGTCCCTGTGCATTTATTTTATTGTATATATTTTTGTTTATTATTAGAGCGCTCCCAGTGAAACATTTCAGCGTTTCCCACGAGGTGCGTCTGGGAAATCTGCAGATCCAGGGATCCGCTAACGACACGGTGCAGCACAGTTGCACTTTGACATTTAGCTGCGATCGCGCCTTTAACATTAATAGGCACTTTCACTCGTACACAGCGCACATTAACATGTAACACTTACTTGGCTAGCGAGCAATAAGCATTTTAGAAAACAAACGTGGCATTTAAAACAATTCAAGTTTCAGTGTAATGTCTTTTTAATGTCCATTCTAATTAATGGGAGTCGTTGTGATATAAAAACTAGACGTAGACAGTTTTACATCATTGGTTTAGACAAAAAACGAGTTATGTGGAAAATGAAGTCAATCAGTCAATGTCAGACAGTATTAAGGATAACAATCACCCCCCCCCCCGGCCCTGCGGGTGGCAGTCAGACAGGACAGGGACCTAACATAAACCTTCCAACACTGGGAATAGTAATAATATTATACAGAAATCAGCCCTGCAAACAGATCATACACAATGTACTCAGAACCTCAATTAAACCATATACGCCTTACTGAGCAGGCAATTACAATAAAAGGAAAAACGCAACAGAAATTTCGGGGACAGGCGGCAAACTAATATTTACATGCAATTACTTTACTTTTATGAAGTTCTGGGAGCTCGTCTCATTAACCTGCCAATATAACGGAGCAGAAGGACGACTGTGTACGACGCCGTTCTGCGCTCTTATGTACAAATGGGAATTACAAGACAATGTTTTGAGATGGACATTAGGAAATTATTTATGGGGGGGGGGCTGTATTTGGAAAACAGGAACAATTATAGCACGTTGTATGATACAAACAGATCTAACAACAGTCTTTACAGAACACAATGTTTTCAAATGTAATCAGTAACTTCTGAAGTCTATGTTTAATATGGTTTGCTACCAGATCGTGCCACCATCATTCAACAAACACAACTTCAAAGATCAAGTTACATAAACTCTCTGCAAAGTATGTAAAACAGAGATTACTGGTTGCAGATAAGATCGCTTTGCGACCGCACATACTTTGTCGCCACAAGCGGAACAATCACTATTACTGAAGCACAAAGTGAAGAGGGGGCAAATTGAGTCCTTGGGACAGGCAGAGGTAAGTGCCTGTGGTATAGAGCCAACACTTACATATTTACAATGATGGATTATCATCAAGTTCCGTTCAGGTTAGTCCCATCTCTGGTCCTGTCCTTGAGACCCATGGGGAAGCGGTCATGGGCCGCTGAGATGCAGGAAACAGGCCTACAGGTTGTATTACTGACATATTACACATTATTACGTCCCCAAAGGAAACCCAACCTTTCCCTCAGTGCCAAACCTCATGTCTGAAAACAAGGGCGGACACGGAGACAATCACTAGACTGCGACTCCATGCAGACCTCCCTCACAGAGGAGGACAGAGCTGACTTTTACAATGCAGTACATATAAGTATGTGCAGGAAGGACTTCTGACAGCCATGTTGAAGCTACTCGAGCTAATCTGGTTCACTGTGGCATTAAGAAGTGATACAGGAAGTTGTCTCGCACCCTCTGGCTCAGTGCGAACCTACGTGGCCGATTCTTTCCAGTTATTGTAATCCAGTTATTGAAGGAAAAACAGGAAATCCAGTATGAGAGACAGGAAGTGGGCTACACATTTTAATAAAAAAAAACAGGAAGTCAGTCCCACCCGCTAGGAAGTGATACAGGAAGTCAGTCCCACCCGCTAGGAAGTGATACAGGAAGTCAGTCCCACACGCTAGGAAGTGATACAGAAAGTCAGTCCCACACGCTAGGAAGTGATACAGAAAGTCAGTACCACCCGCTAGGAAGTGATACAGGAAGTCAGTACCACACGCTAGGAAGTGATACAGGAAGTCAGTACCACACGCTAGGAAGTGATACAGGAAGTCAGTACCACACGCTAGGAAGTGATACAGGAAGTCAGTACCACACGCTAGGAAGTGATACAGGAAGTCAGTACCACACGCTAGGAAGTGATACAGGAAGTCAGTATCACACGCTAGGAAGTGATACAGGAAGTCAGTATCACACGCTAGGAAGTGATACAGGAAGTCAGTATCACACGCTAGGAAGTGATACAGGAAGTCAGTATCACACGCTAGGAAGTGATACAGGAAGTCAGTACCACACGCTAGGAAGTGATACAGGAAGTCAGTACCACACGCTAGGAAGTGATACAGGAAGTCAGTATCACACGCTAGGAAGTGATACAGGAAGTCAGTACCACACGCTAGGAAGTGATACAGGAAGTCAGTATCACACGCTAGGAAGTGATACAGGAAGTCAGTATCACACGCTAGGAAGTGATACAGGAAGTCAGTATCACACGCTAGGAAGTGATACAGGAAGTCAGTATCACACGCTAGGAAGTGATACAGGAAGTCAGTATCACACGCTAGGAAGTGATACAGGAAGTCAGTATCACACGCTAGGAAGTGATACAGGAAGTCAGTGTCACACGCTAGAAAGTGATACAGGAAGTCAGTGTCACACGCTAGAAAGTGATACAGGAAGTCAGTGTCACACGCTAGGAAGTGATACAGGAAGTCAGTATCACACGCTAGGAAGTGATACAGGAAGTCAGTATCACACGCTAGGAAGTGATACAGGAAGTCAGTATCACACGCTAGGAAGTGATACAGGAAGTCAGTATCACACGCTAGGAAGTGATACAGGAAGTCAGTATCACACGCTAGGAAGTGATACAGGAAGTCAGTATCACACGCTAGGAAGTGATACTGGAAGTCAGTATCACACGCTAGGAAGTGATACTGGAAGTCAGTACCACACGCTAGGAAGTGATACAGGAAGTCAGTACCACACGCTAGAAAGTGATACAGGAAGTCAGTACCACACGCTAGGAAGTGATACAGGAAGTCAGTACCACACGCTAGGAAGTGATACAGGAAGTCAGTATCACACGCTAGGAAGTGATACAGGAAGTCAGTATCACACGCTAGGAAGTGATACAGGAAGTCAGTATCACACGCTAGGAAGTGATACAGGAAGTCAGTATCACACACTAGGAAATGATACAGGAAGTCAGTATCACACGCTAGGAAGTGATACAGGAAGTCAGTATCACACACTAGGAAATGATACAGGAAGTCAGTATCACACGCTAGGAAATGATACAGGAAGTCAGTACCACACGCTAGGAAATAATACAGGAAGTCAGTACCACACGCTAGGAAGTGATACAGGAAGTCAGTACCACACGCTAGGAAGTGATACAGGAAGTCAGTATCACACGCTAGGAAGTGATACAGGAAGTCAGTATCACACGCTAGGAAGTGATACAGGAAGTCAGTATCACACGCTAGGAAGTGATACAGGAAGTCAGTATCACACGCTAGGAAATGATACAGGAAGTCAGTATCACACGCTAGGAAGTGATACAGGAAGTCAGTATCACACACTAGGAAGTGATACAGGAAGTCTGTATCACACACTAGGAAGTGATACAGGAAGTCAGCATTACACGCTAGGAAGTGATACATGAAGTCAGTCAGGAAATTACTTTGTTCATGAGGGAACATGCTGGGGAATAAAATAATAAAATAAAAGTAAACTCTAAACTAAACATTGTTTGCAACATTTTTAAATATTTTTCAGGGACACTTTTTGACCGAGCCATACAGGTTACGCGGGATACTCGTTTATCTCTGTGAACCCTGGAGCACTACAACTCCAATCATGTCATGGTTACTGAATGCAAGAGTAGCTACTATTCTGCATTTAGAATTCTGCATTTCAATAGATATCATCATGTAAATCCCAGAGAATAAGAACAGATGGACAGAATTGCATCCAACATGCAGAAAACAGGTCCTGTCCATAGACAGAGACAGTTGACACAAATATAATTATAAACTCTTCCTGTAGAGCTGACCATTTGATTTTCTGTCTTCTTATTAACCCTCGAACACCCACAAACCGGACCCTTATTATCATTCTGTGACCCACAGGAACAAGCAGAGTATTTTTAGAAATGCAATTGGAGGCCGCTCGCCCTGTCCTTACAATAAGAGTAGGGGGTGTCACTCAGCCCCCTTACACTGTACCGTGTCACCAGCACTGGACACACGCAAGTCTGCAATTAATGCCACGTTATTAACCCTTCTTTATCTGCACTTGTCATGGAGGTGTGAGAAAAGCTGATCTGGCAGAAGAAAGGGGGGGGGGGTAACTGTACTAGTGTTACCCCCTGAACATGACATGTACATAGATACTAGCTGGTTAACCCCTACCACGCTGGGCCAGTATCACTCAGCTGCCCGGCAAAATTATATTACTGAACTGTGTGCGGATACGTGGCGATATAAAATTATACTTACCGCAGCAATTTGATAAATAGCGGCCTATGTTCTGCTCATACCCTTTACAGAGTGTGCAGCACACACATAGACCTTCCCTGCACCAGACACACTTCAGTAAAGATATGTTTTAGAAGAAGTGTCTGTAACCACAGATGCGCTTGTCCAAGAACATAAGCACGAAGTATGAACATTTTTAATCTAAACTGTCCCATAAAATTACTGATCCATGTGTAAAATGGAGATTGTAATCTCCTTTAGAGATATAAAGAACCTCGATGCAGCCTGTTCTGGAGAGAGACTGTAAATACCTGGAGACTTGCACTGAGCTCTGATACAAGCGACCGACTCAGTAGGATTTGACTGGAAAATTCTGAGGAAAAGCAGCTTCTTGTACAACGTGAGTGAAGAAAGCTCTTTAAGTCCTCTCAGAGTTTGCTCTACAGAAAGAGAAATAAGAAGGATAAGTTTCCTTCTCACCACACACAGCCGGCTCCATGGAAACTGCCCAGTTAATTGGAAAGGACCTAAATCTAGGACTGTCGGCATTGTCTGCCTAGAAAGAGGGACAACCAAGAGGACTGACAACCAGGAGCCCTCCTAACTCAACCAGACCACCGAGGAAAAGAATGAATAACCTGTATGTCCCAATCCCTAATGTACAATTCCCGTCATACACAGATCCCGTCATACACAGATCCCCTAATACACAGATCCCGATAATCTGCTGTACAAAGAACCATTTGCTTTTATTCCTCTACTGAATGGGTCTTATACTTGGTGCAGTTAAATAAGTAACTGAACTTCAATTAAGCCATTAATGCAGGTAACGAGCAAGACATCTTTCCGGGATGCTCTCTCTGCTGGGACGACTGACTTTGTGAAGGACGTCACACTGTACATAAACATCATCCGATGCAGGAGACATGTGTGACCCTAGGGGTAACGTAAGAGGATTTTAACTGGTACGTCAGCTTCTCATACTAGGCAGCGTTGTTTCACCCCCCTCACCCCTATGTCACACTAAATGGCTCTGTAACAAGAAGTGCCGCGTCCCGCGTTTCCTCACACGACCTGCGTCCCACATTCCCTGACACTATATGGACCCAAGATTCCCTGACAATATATGGACCCAAGATTCCCTAACACGACCCGCGCCCCACATTCCCTCACACGACCTGCGTCCCACATTCCCTGACAATATATGGACCCAAGATTCCCTGACACTATATGGACCCAAGATTCCCTGACACTATATGGACCCAAGATTCCCTAACACAACCCGTGCCCCACATTCCCTCACACGGCCCACGTTCCACACTCCCTCACACTACATGGACCCAAGATTCCCTCACACGACCCGTGTCCCACATTCCCTCACACTACATGCACCCAAGATTCCCTGACACTATATGGACCCAAGATTCCCTAACACGACCGCGTCCCACATTCCCTGACAATATATGGACCCAAGATTCCCTGACACTATATGGACCCAAGATTCCCTAAGACAACCCGTGCCCCACATTCCCTCACACGACCCACACTCCCTCACACTACATGGACCCAAGATTCCCTCACACGACCCGTGTCCCACATTCCCTCACACTACATGCACCCAAGATTCCCTCACACGACCCGTGTCCCACATTCCCTCACACTACATGCACCCAAGATTCCCTCACACGACCCGTGTCCCACATTCCCTCACACTACATGGACCCAAGATTCCCTCAAACGACCCGTGTCCCACATTCCCTCACACTACATGCACCCAAGATTCCCTCACACGACCCGTGTCCCACATTCCCTCACACTACATGGACCCAAGATTCCCTCAAACGACCCGTGTCCCACACTCCCTCACACTACATGGACCCAAGATTCCCTCAAACGACCCGTGTCCCACATTCCCTCACACTACATGCACCCAAGATTCCCTCACACGACCCGTGTCCCACATTCCCTCACACTACATGCACCCAAGATTCCCTCAAACGACCCGTGTCCCACACTCCCTCACACTACATGGACCCAAGATTCCCTCAAACGACCCGTGTCCCACATTCCCTCACACTACATGCACCCAAGATTCCCTCACACGACCCGTGTCCCACATTCCCTCACACTACATGCACCCAAGATTCCCTCACACGACCCGTGTCCCACATTCCCACACACTACATGGACCCAAGATTCCCTCAAACGACCCGTGTCCCACATTCCCTCACACTACATGCACCCAAGATTCCCTCAAACGACCCGTGTCCCACATTCCCTCACACTACATGCACCCAAGATTCCCTCACACGACCCGTGTCCCACATTCCCTCACACTACATGGACCCAAGATTCCCTCAAACGACCCGTGTCCCACATTCCCTCACACTACATGCACCCAAGATTCCCTCAAACGACCCGTGTCCCACATTCCCTCACACTACATGCACCCAAGATTCCCTCACACGACCCGTGTCCCACATTCCCACACACTACATGGACCCAAGATTCCCTCAAACGACACGTGTCCCACATTCCCTCACACTACATGCACCCAAGATTCCCTCACACGACCCGTGTCCCACATTCCCTCACACTACATGCACCCAAGATTCCCTCACACGACCCGTGTCCCACATTCCCTCACACTACATGCACCCAAGATTCCCTCACACGACCCGTGTCCCACATTCCCTCACACTACATGCACCCAAGATTCCCTCACACGACCCGTGTCCCACATTCCCACACACTACATGGACCCAAGATTCCCTCAAACGACACGTGTCCCACATTCCCTCACACTACATGCACCCAAGATTCCCTCAAACGACCCGTGTCCCACATTCCCTCACACTACATGCACCCAAGATTCCCTCAAACGACCCGTGTCCCACATTCCCACACACTACATGCACCCAAGATTCCCTCAAACGACCCGTGTCCCACATTCCCTCACACTACATGCACCCAAGATTCCCTCACACGACCCGTGTCCCACATTCCCTCACACTACATGCACCCAAGATTCCCTCACACGACCCGTGTCCCACATTCCCTCACACTACATGCACCCAAGATTCCCTCACACGACCCGTGTCCCACATTCCCACACACTACATGGACCCAAGATTCCCTCAAACGACCCGTGTCCCACATTCCCTCACACTACATGCACCCAAGATTCCCTCACACGACCCGTGTCCCACATTCCCTCACACTACATGCACCCAAGATTCCCTCACACGACCCGTGTCCCACATTCCCTCACACTACATGCACCCAAGATTCCCTCACACGACCCGTGTCCCACATTCCCTCACACTACATGGACCCAAGATTCCCTCACACAACCCGTGTCCCACATTCCCTCACACTACATGCACCCAATATTCCCTCACACGACCCGTGTCCCACATTTCCTCACACTACATGCACCCAAGATTCCCTCACACGACCCGTGTCCCACATTCCCACACACTACATGGACCCAAGATTCCCTCAAACGACCCGTGTCCCACATTCCCACACACTACATGGACCCAAGATTCCCTCAAACGACACGTGTCCCACATTCCCTCACACTACATGCACCCAAGATTCCCTCAAACGACCCGTGTCCCACATTCCCTCACACTACATGCACCCAAGATTCCCTCACACGACCCGTGTCCCACATTCCCTCACACTACATGCACCCAAGATTCCCTCACACGACCCGTGTCCCACATTCCCTCACACTACATGCACCCAATATTCCCTCACACGACCCGTGTCCCACATTTCCTCACACTACATGCACCCAAGATTCCCTCACACGACCCGTGTCCCACATTCCCACACACTACATGCACCCAAGATTCCCTCACACGACCCGTGTCCCACATTCCCTCACACTACATGCACCCAAGATTCCCTCACACGACCCGTGTCCCACATTCCCTCACACTACATGCACCCAAGATTCCCTCAAACGACCCGTGTCCCACATTCCCTCACATGACCCGTGTCCCACATTCCCTCACACTACATGCACCCAAGATTCCCTCAAACGACCCGTGTCCCACATTCCCTCACACTACATGCACCCAAGATTCATTCACACGACCCGTGTCCCACATTCCCTCACACGACCCGTGTCCCACATTCCCTCACACTACATGCACCCAAGATTCCCTCAAACGACCCGTGTCCCACATTCCCTCACACTACATGCACCCAAGATTCCCTCAAACGACCCGTATCCCACATTCCCTCACATGACCCGTGTCCCACATTCCCTCACATGACCCACGTCCCACATTCCCGCACACTACATGCACCCAAGATTCCCTCAAACGACCCGTGTCCCACATTCCCTCACACGACCCGTGTCCCACATTCCCTCACACTACATGCACCCAAGATTCCCTCAAACGACCCGTGTCCCACATTCCCTCACGCTACATGCACCCAAGATTCCCGCACACGACCCGTGTCCCAAGACTCCCTCACACTAAATGATCTAAAGTATAGAAAAGCATAAGGTGAGAATTGCAATACAATCATACAAGATTGCCTAATGCTCTAAACCGAAGACCAAGGAAACCGGAAAACAAGGAAGAAGATGTAGAACATGGTCAGATCATTATTGGTCACGAGTGGTGAAGTCAGTCATTCTATGTGGGATAATAACTAGTGTATAATAAGGACATTATAAGTCACCCGGGATTCTGTAGCATCATAAAACACATTCAATTTCCAATAAACCTAATCATCAATTATAAGTGAACATATTGCCCCAGGACGCTCATTCAGATAATACTTCCAGAAAATGATTTCAAAATCAAAGTCTCTCGTGTATAGTATTAAACTGTTTTATTGTTGTTAGGTAGAAAACAATATATCCGGAAAAAAAATTAGATCATAACAGGAACAGAGGAAACGTTTTTAACACAAATGTTCATCTTTTGGTAAAGAAATGTCCCCAGGCACATGACAGAATGGACGTTTAATAGACATACGTGGGGCGGCGGGATGGAACTACACTTGAAAGGAGAATCAGCGTGATATTCCTTCATCGTGTTTTGTCCCATGTACCAGAAGGAGCGGACTGGTCCCGAGCCCCCCCCTCTGATGTCATCTCCCAGGAATCTGCGTGCAGCTGGCTGCCTCTGAATGAAGCTCATCACGGATGGAAGAGACTTGAATATTCACAGAGCGTTCCCTCTCCGCACACAAACATTTGTCTTCTGCTTAATTCAATTATTTTTCTCTTCTTTCTCCATCGAGAACAAAACCAGTTTGGAGCTTCCAACAATCCCGACTATAAAGGGAAAGAAAAATCATGTTTAACCAACTTTTCCATGTGCCCGATGGGCAGGGGGCTGAGTGTTTACCCGCTGCCGCACTTTCTCAGGCTGCGATATCAATGGACAAAGGAAAAGAATGGAAGTGATTATGAGGGTAAAGGAGTCTCTCTTTTGTATCATTCTGTTTTATTATTTTGTCCCAGTAATCTTTCCCGTATTCACGTTGCCTCTAAAAAGGAACAGGCCTGTCACAGTTATAATAAGCGCAAGGTCTGATCCTAAACAAAGGACTTGTAGATGGAAACCATATGCGCAGTTACCCTCCCTCCTTCATTCCTGGCTATGAGAGTCGCTCTGTTGGATGAATGTTACCAGCAATCCGGGGACAAGGAATAATCAGACCCAGAACCAGGATTGTGGGGTATATTTATTAAAGGACGAAAAGCTCTATTCGCCCTATATATCAAGGGGGTACTGCCAGCGATATATCGCACTAATTTGCCCACGCAAAGCAGAGGGAAGCCTATTTACTGATGTGAGTGAGTTCTCTGTACAGCGCTGTGGAATATGTTGTACTGTAATACCACAGTAATACCGCAGCAATACCGCAGCAATACCGTTATTCTTAAACTTACTGAACCAAATTAATAAAAAAAAACGGTTTAATCTTTGAATAAAGTAATTTTTCAAAGAATAATATTTGTAATTGAAACATAATATATTTGAATCAATTTTTTTTTAATCATTATTATTATTATTTTTTTATTAGCCAATCTGAAAATACAGGTTTGGGCTCACAGTTCCTCTGCATGTGCCACACACACACACACACACACACACACACACACACACATACCCCCTGATGCTCCGGCCGTTACCGCCGAGGTAGCTGCCCTTGAGAGACTTCATTGATAAATCTCCGCGATAACAGATTTACTTATCGCAGAAATGAAATATCACCATTATCGCTGCTCGTTAGTAAACAGACCCTGTATCCTTCCCAGTATCTCTGTTATTCTCTATCCGCTGGTAGTTACATTGTAACCAGCACTGCAAATAGGGCAGCACGGTGGCCTAGTGGTTAGCACTTCTGTCTCCCAGCGCTGGGGTCATGAGTTCAATTCCTGACCATGGCCTTATCTGTGTGGAGTTTGTATGTTCTCCCCGTGTTTGCGTGGGTTTCCTCCGGGTCAATCCGGTTTCCTCCCACACTCCAAAAACATACTAGTAGGTTAATTGACTGCTATCAAAATTGACCCCAGTCTCTCCCTCTTTGTCTGTCTGTCTCTGTCTGTGTGTGAGTGTATGTCTATTGTAGGGAATTTAGACTGTAAGCTCCAAAGGGGCAGGGACTGATGTGAATGAGTTCTCTGTACAGCGCTGCGTAATTAGTGGCGCTATATAAATAAATGATGATGATAAAATAGAAGAACCTTTTATGTTCCACTTGAAGAATTTATATTTTGTTTTAAGAGCCGAGTATTTCCTTTGTTGCATTTTCAAATAAAGAAGTATAATGAGAAGGTGACATAGTGTTAACAGCACATATCTGACACCTATACAAAGGCAGGGACAGACAGGAGAAAAGAGGGGATGGGCCACAAATACCAGCTAGATGAATCCCAAGAAGGGGGTCTTTCTAAGTAACACCAAATACACCTAAACAAACACGAATCCAGTTCATTCATCATCCCTTATCCCGGGATTGAAACAAAGTGTGTTCGCCATAGAGAAGTTATGATTAAGTGTCGTTCCGTCTGAAACCTACATGACTGCTAGAACTTTAGTCGCAGGCTTCTAAAGGATCTCAGGACAAACAAGAGCCCCACATTGTGACCACTGGAACAGGATTTGGCTTCTTTTCATAAAGCGCAAATAGAGGATTTCGACTTTAAGCTCCAATGGGGCAGGGACTGATGTGAGTGAGTTCTCTGTACAGCGCTGCGGAATTAGTGGCGCTATATAAATAGATGGTGATGATAAGACGTTGGACCATATCTGGGTACAGATTCCCTCCCCAACTATACAATAAAGATAAAAGGTCTTCGATGTTGGGAATAAGACATTTCTGATTTGCACTGGGAGAATAAAAGTGTATTTTTAGTAATCAGAAAACAGATATAGGAAATACTGATGGTTTATTGAAGGATAAGTAAAGTGTCAGATGTGAACAAAACGATTTTCCTGAAATTGTCCCAAGAATCTGCTTTATCGTCTGCATGGGTAAACATTTCCATGCTCTGATCATTGTAAGATGTTTACATTTATATGAGGACTTTTATTTCCAGACTGAAATGAAAAAAAGGATCTGAGGCAAAAAAACAAAAATACAATAAAAAGCAGCTATGTCCTACAAATGTAAACCACAATAAGGCATCTCCAAAACAATAAGGTTCCCAGTAAATGTTCCATTACATGATGGTGGTAGAGACACGGTCTCCAAAGTAATAGCGTGGATCTGACTCCAGGGAATAGGGCAGAACGGATGACAAGATGGTGCTATGCCCTGAACCCCTGGCATGTGCCCATGTGCCAGCCTCAGCCCCCCTCATGTTGGGAACCTATTTTTTTCCGGCAGTGAAAGTTGCTGAAGCCAACGGACACACTCAGGCTTTCCCGAAAGACACAATAAATCTCCGCACTCCAGACAGACTCTGAAAGGCAACTGCTTCAATTTATAACGTCAATTTGTTGCAAATGATATTTTATGGGTGTTATCCACGTGCTGCCCAGGAGTAGAAAACTAAATTAAAAAGTATTACAGCATTCAGCTATTGGCAAAACAATCTTGCCAAGCCGTGTAACACGTTTAGTGCTGCTTGTAGGGCAATTTATCCCCCTCGCTCCTGTAATTCTGTATCCAAAACTCCCAGCGTCTGATAACAGCAAGAAACACTTGTACAGCGCTGGTTCAGACAAATGACATTATTCCAGTATATGCCGGCTCAGCAGTGGGGCGATACAGCGATACACCCCAATGCAAAATGTACCCCTACAGAGCAGTGTATAATAATATAGGGTGTATATTATATAGTGGTATAGAGTGCATATTATATAGAGGCATAGGGTGTATATTATATAGAGGCATAGGGTGTATATTATATAGTGGTATAGGGTGCATATTATATAGAGGCATAGGGTGCATATTATATAGAGGCATAGGGTGCATATTATATAGTGGTACAGGGGTGTATATTATATAGCGGCAGATGGTATATATTATATAGTGGTATAGGGTGTATATTATATAGCAGTACAGGGGTATATATTGTAGAGTGAAATAGGGTGTATATTATAAAGTGGTAAAGGGTGTATATTATATAGTGGTATGGGGTTTATATTATATAGCGGTATGGGGTGCATATTATATAGCAGTACAGGGGTGTATATTATATAGCGGCATAGGGTGTATATTATATAGTGATATAGGGTGTATATAATATAGTTGTATAGTATTCCAAAGATGATACAAGAGAAGCCATTGGGACTCAGGGATTGAGACTATGGATGGGCCGTAGTATCAGGTGGGGGAAAAGAATGCTACAGGGAAGAGGGGGATTTTGAGAGTTTGAAGGTTGGGGGAGGGTCTGCTCAGGCTGGGTAGGCAGTTCCATAAGAGGGGAGAAGTCTTGGAGGGCGGTTATCAGAGAGCAGGAGAGGCAGACCGCAGAGGGCGTGAGAGGGAAACGCTGAGGGCTTGGAAGGTGAAATTTATCATTTTTGTTACCCTTGGATATTATACATCTCAGCTCTGCAATTGGATATAGCCAAAGAGAAATAGCCCAGTCATCATATATGATATAAAAGCATTGGTGAAAAGCACAGGAAGGAGCCAAAGATATGGAAACAACAAAACCAAACATACATTTCGAAAAGGTTCCAGGGGTGTATATAAAAAAATAAATAAAAATGAAATGCAGTAAAATAATAACCTCAGTGTGTATTAAAAACGAGAAACCGGAGGAGAAGGCGATGCTGAAGCACACTGTTTTTCCCTAACACATATATATTTTTTTTCTATGACAGACACAGGTTCTCTCCTGCAACGCAGCCGCTTCCCATAATGACAGGTATATTAGCTTCACACAAACCCGTGTGTCAGTAGACTGACAGTCGTCTGCTTTTCCTTTTATCCAGTAACAATGGATAACACAGTACAGAGACGATCTACATTGGAATTCAGCATTTCAGGAAAATTGCGTCCAGTAGAACTGAGCGGGTGACTCCGCGTCCTGCCCTCTCTCCAAATCACCGCTATAATGGTAATTTTCATAATATACTTTGTTTTATTTATTGCTTCAATTACAGAGATAATCCTAGAAATACTATTCTATGATAATCCTGCGCTATTTCCATAGTAATTGATCTTGTATTTATTACACAGGAGATACGTTTTGTGAAACATCCATTATAATGAAAATCGCTATTATTTGAGATTGCTTCTTTAATAGAGGCATTAAATAAAGCCCCTGGTATTATAGAAAATAATCACAATTTCTTTTAGGTGCAGAAATCATTCTTCACAGCCGTCTTCAGTCCTAAAAGAAATTGGATTTTATATTTGGGCAATCTGGCGGACCACGCCGGGTCCCGGTCACTGTATCCTGATGATGGAGGAAGTCAGGAGCGGTGTCTGATTGGGCAGACTTGGGAC